>NW_027286060.1:0-300000 GCF_047495875.1 Pithys albifrons albifrons | reverse complement strand
CCTGCTGGATCCTGACCCGCTGCATCCCGAGCCACTTCCTGTGCCAAAGCATCCCTGTGGGACCAGAGGGCACTCTGGGGCCAGGACTGTCCCCTCCTCGGGCCCTGGCAGCCATGGCATGGGCACAGTGCCCACTCCGAGTGCCAGGGCACAGGGAGCCAGATGAAAAGGGGGATTGTTCTGCTGCTCCCAGGGCAGGTATGTGGCGTCCCACTGCCAGGGCTCATCCCACTGCCAGGGCTCATTCCTCTGCCAGGGCTCATTCCTCTGCCAGGGCTCACCCCTCTGCCAGGGCTCACCCCTCTGCCAGGGTTCATCCCACTGTCAGGGCTCATCCCACTGCAGGGGCTTGGAGTTCACCTGGCTCTCAGGGCTCATCCATCCATCAGGACTGATCCCACTGGGGCTCAGAGCTCATCCCTCTCCCAGGAGTGATCCCAGCTTGGCTCAGGGCTCATCCCTCTCCCAGGAGTGAGCCCACTGGGGCTCAGGGCTCATCCATCCATCTGGAGTGATCCCCCTGGGGCTCAGGGCTCAGCCCTCTCCCAGGAGTGATCCCACTGGGGCTCAGGGCTCATCCCTCTCCCAGGAGTGATCCCACTGGGGCTCAGGGCTCATCCCTCTCCCAGGACTGATCCCACTGGAGCTCAGGGCTCATCCCTCTCCCAGGAGTGATCCCAGTGGGCCTCAGGGCTCATCCATCCATCAGGAGTGATCCCAGCTTGGCTCAGGGCTCACCCCTCTCTCAGGACTGATCCTGCCCTCAGGACTGATCCCACCAGGACTCAGGGCAGGGTGCTCAGCACCCCCAGCTCATTAGCAGGGTCTGCCCAGGCAGTTCATGGCAGAGTTCCTGCTGTGGGCACACAAAGCACCTCAGTTCCTTGTTCTGCCCAGCTCAGGCTCCACGTGCTCCACACAAAGCCCAGCACGGACAGCCCTGGCTTGCCCTGCCGGCCACAGCCTTCCCAGTAATCCCAGCAGCCTTCCCAGGGATCCCAGCAGACTTCCCAGGGATCCCAGCAGACTTCCCAGGGATCCCAGCAGCTTTCCAGTAACCCCAACAGCCTTCTCAGGGATCCCAGTAGCCTACTCAGTGATCCCAGCAGCTTTCTAGTAACACCAGCAGTCTCCCAGTGATCCCAGCAGCCTTTCCAGTGATCCCAGCAGCCTTCCCAGTGATCCCATCAGTCTCTCAGTGATCCCAGGAGTCCCTCAGTGATCCCAGCAGCCTTCCAGTGATCCCAGCAGCATTCCAGTAACCCCAACAGCCCTTCCAGGGAGCCCAGCAGCCTTCCCAGGGATGCCAACAGCCTTCCCAATGATCCCATCAGTTTCCCAGTGATCCCAGCAGCTTCCCAGGGATCCCAGAAACCTCCCAGTGACCCCAGCAGCCTCCCAGTGCACACACAGCCAGCACAGGAATCACAGAATTGTTATGGAATCACAGAATGGTTTGGCTTGGAGGGCCCTCAAAGCCCATCTTGTCCTTGGGACCCACAGCAGGAGCCTGGGCTGGTCCCTCCCAGAGCCCTCTCTGAGCCCAAGGGGCATCCCAGTGCCCAGGGCTTGGGCAGTGGATCTGCTGGGCTCCAGGAGGCTCTGGAATGTGGTGGGAAGGCCAGACAGGCTGAAGGAGGAGGGGGAGAACATCCCCCCCTCTGTGCAGACACCAACGTGCTCCGCCTTGTTCCGAGGGAGAATAAAACTGATCCCCAACAGCTGCTGCAGCTCCGAGCTCCAGAACTGCCCCCATGAATAAATAAACGTGGCATTATCCACACAGTCTGGCTGGGACAAAAGGCACCGGCACAGGGTTATCCCTCAGCACCCTCCCAGTGATCCCAGCATTCCCAGTGATACCAGATGACTTCCAGTAACTCCAGCAGCCTTCCCAGGGATCCCAGCAGTCTTCCCAGTGATTTCATCAGTCTCTCAGTGATCCCAGAAGCTTTCCCAGAGATCCCAGCAGTCTTCCCAGTGACCCCATCAGTTTCCCAGTGATCCCAGCAGCTTCCCAGTGATCCCAGCAGCCTTCCCAGTGACCCCAGCAGCCTCCCCGTGATTCCAGCAGCCTCCCAGTTCACACACAGCCAGCACAGGAATCTCAGAATTGTTATGGAATCACAGAATGGTTTGGCTTGGAGGGCCCTCAAAGCCCATCTTGTCCTTGGGACCCACAGCAGGAGCCTGGGCTGGTCCCTCCCAGAGCCCTCTCTGAGCCCAAGGGGCATCCCAGTGCCCAGGGCTTGGGCAGTGGATCTGCTGGGCTCCAGGAGGCTCTGGAATGTGGTGGGAAGGCCAGACAGGCTGAGGGAGGAGGGGGAGAACATCTCCCCCTCTGTGCAGACACCAACGTTCTCCGCTTTGTTCCGAGGGAGAATAAAACTGATCCCCAACAGCTGCTGCAGCTCTGAGCTCCAGAACTGCCCCCATGAATAAATAAACGTGGCATTATCCACACAGTCTGGCTGGGACAAAAGGCACCGGCACAGGGTTATCCCTCAGCACCCTCCCGGTATTCCCAGCATTCCCAGTGTTCCCAGCAGCTCCAGGTGGTGCTGCTGCTGGTGGGCACCATTTTCAGAAAGTGCTTGGCAGGTGCTGGGCATGGCCCAGAGTGACCACTGGGGACAAGGTGCTGGAGTTGTACCAAGGATCAGGTTGCAGCTTCCAATAAATCGCTGCCTTTTGAGTTTTTCTCATCAACAAGGGCTGAACCAGACCCAGGAACAGGGTCAGGGTTGGGAGAGCAGCTGTGGGAACAGGAATGGGCTCAGGGATGTGGGGCTGGAAGAGCAGCTGTGGGAACAGGAATGGGCTCAGGGATGTGGGGCTGGGAGAGCAGCTGTGGGATGAGGAACAGGAACGGGAATGGGCTCAGGGATGTGGGGCTGGGGCTGGGGCTGGGAGAGCAGCTGTGGGAACAGGAATGGGCTCAGGGATGTGGGGCTGGGAGAGCAGCTGTGGGATGAGGCAGGAACAGGAATGGGCTCAGGGATGTGGCTCTGTGGGATGAGGCAGGAACAGGACCCAGAGCAATGGGGAGAGGCTTTTCTGCTGCCCATGGCAGGGAGGTTTATATGGTCCCTTCCCACCCAAACCATTCCATGATTCTCCACTGATTATCCCACTGTTTGTGCCACCACAACATTCCCCCTTTGGTGCTGGGAAGGATTTGCAGGACCACGTGCCTGGAAAACCCTTTTCTGAGTAAATCCCAGCCTGGCCCCCCTGCTGAGGTGTCCCATGAGTTGGGGACATGAGTTGGGGACACAGAGGGCTGTGCCCAGCTCAGTTCTGGCTCAGGATCTGGGGGTGCCAGGCACGGGGATACCCCATGGGCAGCAGGGACAGGGGTGTGCCTGGGGGGGTTACTGATGTGGGGCCCCCCTATCCTCCCTCCAGACCTTGTCCCCTGGCCCTGACTGAGGCCGTGCCACCCCCTTGTCCCCCTGCTGTGGCCCCAGGCAGGGCAGAGGTGGCTGTTGCAACACAGAAATCGCTTTGGAAAACAAGGGAAAGGGAAAAAACCGAGACGAGAGGGCTGAGGCCCCGCTCAGGGACACCTGAGCCGTGTCCTGCAGGTCACCAAGGGACAGGGACAGGGAGTGACAGTGCCAGGCAGAGCCAGAAGGACCCCCTGAGCTGAGGGGCAGGGGCTGGAGCAACATACTCTGGGATCCCAGGCACTCAGCAATAGGACAAAGGGGCACGATGGGCTCAAGCTCTGCCAGGGGAAATTGAAGTTGGAGAGCAGAAAAAACTTCTTTGCAGAGAGAGTGCTCAGGCATTGGAATGGGCTGCCCAGAGAGGGGGTGGATTCCCCATCCCTGGAGGTTTTTCAGCTGAGCTTGGCTGTGGCACTGAGTGCCATGATCTGGTAAAGGGACTGGAGTTGGACCAAGGGTTGGACTTGATGATCTCAGAGGTCTTTTCCAACCCAATCCATTCTAGGATTCTGTGATTCTATCCCAGGCTCCACTGCCAGCTCTGCTTCCAGGGACCCTCCAGCACCAGCTGGGCCACCAGCAGCCACTCTGTCCCCAAGGACACACTGGCACCAGCAGCAGCCCCAAGTGGTGACAAACCCACCTGTCCCTCTGTGGAATTGTCCCAGTGTGAGGAACACCAAGGGCTGGGACAGGAGGGCTGGGGACACTCAGGGTGCCCAGGCAGGGCAGCTCCACCCACGGATTCCTCAGTGCCAGCCAAACCTGTTCTGTCCCTGTGATCCTGTTACACAACCAGGAGGTGAAGGGAATGCGCGAGATGGAACATATTTTGATTGCAGTGAAGCGTCTGATCCTGTTCCTCACAAAACCTTGGCCTCAGCAGTAATCCAGCCCAAATGCTGGAGTGGCTGGCAGGAAGGAGGAAGTGGCACAGGGCAGGATCAGCCCTGGCACTGGCACAGCCATGGGGAGCCAGTGACCAGCACCAGGGTGGGCAAGGCTGGAGAGAATCACAGAATCACAGAATGGATTGGGTTGGAAAAGACCTCCCAGATCATCAAGTCCAACCCTTGGTTCAACTCCAGTCCCTTTACCAGATCATGGCACTCAGTGCCACGGCCAGGCTCAGCTGAAAAACCTCCAGGGATGGGGAATCCACCCCCTCTCTGGGCAGCCCATTCCAATGCCTGAGCACTCTCTCTGCAAAGAATTTTTTTCTGATCTCCAACTTTAATTTCCCCTGGCAGAGCTTGAGCCCCCCTTGTCCCATTGCTGAGTGCCTGGGAGAAGAAGCCTCAAGGAAGGAGCTGAGCTGGGCCAGAAAACAGCAGGGCATGTCAGTCAGCCAGGAAAACCAACCTGGTGTCCAGCTGTGCCCTGGGGACAAGGAGAACAGGGAGGAAAATATTCAGGAAATATTCAAGAATAACAAGCACAGCAGGATGGGCAGAGCTCCCCCATCCAGGGCATGAGGGGCACCCACAGCACCCAGCCCTCAGCACTGAACTCTCCCTGTCACAGAATCATCAAATCCCAGGATGGGTTGGGTTGGAAGGGACCTCACAGACCATTCAGTGCCACTTTCCCACCAGCCCAGGGTGGTCCAAGCCCTGTCCAACCTCCCCTTGGTCACTCCCAGGGATGGGGCAGCCACAGCTTCTCTGGGCAACACATGCCATGGTCTCACCCCCTTCACAGGGAAGAACTTCTTCCCAATATCTCATCTTTCCCTGCCCTCTGGCAGTGGGAAGCCACTGGCCTGGCAGCTGGAGGGTCTCTGTGTGATCCCTGTGGATCCCTGAAGATCCTGTCCCTCCCAGCTGGATATGGAACAGGTTCTTCGGGAATGCAGCCACAGCCAGAGGGTCCCTGTGGATCCCTGTGTGATCCCTGTGGATCCCTGAAGATCCTGCCCCTCCCAGGGTGATGTTGAACAGGATTCCTCAGGAATGCAGCCACAGTCAGAGGGTCCCTGTGTGATCCCTGTGGATCCCTGCAGGTCCTGCCCCTCCCAGGGGGATCTGGAACAGGATTCCTCAGGAATGCAGCCACAGTCAGAGGATCCCTGTGGATCCCCAAAGATCCTGCCCCTCCCCGTGTTATCCCTGTGGATCCCTGAAGGTCCTGCCCCTCCCAGCTGGATCTGGAACAGGTGCCTCGGGAATGCAGCCACAGTCAGAGGGTCCCTGTGTGATCCCTGTGGATCACTCCCAGCTGGATCTGGAACAGAATTCCTCAGGAATGCAGCCACAGCCAGAGGGTCCTTGTGTGATCCCTGTGGATCACTCCCAGATGGATCTGGAACAGAATTCCTCAGGAATTCAGACACAGCCAGAGGGTCCCTGTGTGATTCCTGCGGATCCCCAAAGATCCTGCCCCTCCCAGCCAGATCCAGAACAGGATTCCTCAGGAATGCAGCCCCTGCCCACGGCTGCCCTTCCCTCGTGCCCAGCAGCTGCCGGAGCAGACACTGCGATCCCTGTTCTCCTGCGGGAAAGGGACAGATGAGTATTTTTCCACTGCCCAGACAAGAGCCAGGAGAGATCCTGGAAGGGCCAGTCCCGGGGTTGGTATTTCCTGGGAGAAGCTGTTTCTGTGCACGGAAATGTTTGTTTTCCCCCCAGGGCTCTGGGAGGTGACACAGCCTGGGGGCAGCCCTGCAGTTCCTTTATCCCCATCCATATTCCACAGGAATGTCTGGCTGCAGCTCCTTTATCCTCATCCATATTCCCCATAGGAATTCCTGGCTGCAACTCCTTTATTCCCATCCATATTCCTCATAGAAATCTCCGTTTGCAGTTCCTTTATCCTCATCCATATTCCACAGGACTTCCTGGTTGCAATTCCTTTATCCCCACCAATATTCCCCATAGGAATTCCTGGCTGCAGCTCCTTTATCCCCATCCATATTCCCCAGGAATGTCTGGTTGCAGTTCTTTTATCCTCATCCATATTCCACAGGAATTCCTGGTTGCAGCTCCTTTATCCTCACCAATATTCCCCACAGGAATGCCTGGTTGTAATTTCTTTATCCCCATCCATATTCCTCATAGGAATGCCTGGCTGCAACTCCTTTATCCCCATCCATATTCCTCATAGAAATCCCTGTTTGCATCTCCTTTATCCCCATCCATATTCCACAGGAATTCCTGGTTGCAGCTCCTTTATCCCCATCCATATTCCCCATAGGAATTCCTTGTTGCAATTCCTTTATCCCCACCAATATTCCCCATAGGAATTCCTGCCTGCAGCTCCTTTATTCCCATCCATATTCCACAGGAATGCCTGGCTGAAGTTCCTTTATCCCCGTCCATAGTCCACAGTAATTCCTGGTTGCAGTTCCATTATCCCCACCAATATTCCCCACAGGAATTCCTGGCTCCAGCTCCTTTATCTCCATTCATATTCCCAACAGGAATTCCTGGCTGCAGCTCCTTTATCCTCATCCATATTCCTCAGGATTCCTGGCTGCAGCTCCTTTATCCTCATCCATATTCCCCATAGGAATTCCTGGCTGCAGCTCCTTTATTCCCATCCATATTTCACAGGAATGCCTGGCTGCAATTCCCAAGCAGCTCCTGCTCTTCCTGCAATTCCTGAGCAGCTCAATCCATCCTGTGACACTCTGGGACCCCTCCCAGCTCCAGCAGGGAAATGGAAAATGCTCTGGGAATGAGCAGGACCTCCAGTTCCTTGGGAGGAAAAGGAGGAAGGGGACGAGGGGCACGAGGGGGGTTTGACCCGCAGGATTGGCTGGAATGTCTGGGCATTCCAAACAAACCCACCCCCTGGGAGAGCCAGGCAAAGGAGAAAAAGGCTTGGATAAAAGCAGGAAAGGGAAAAAAAATCCACGGTGAATGCCAGGAATTGTAACAGTTCTGGAGGAGAGAGCAGAAGGAACAGCCCCGGGAGCTGCTGAGCCACGTCCGTTCAGGACATGGAGCAGATCCAGGGAATTCAGGGACTGCCTTGGAGCAAGGGGGATACAGGAGCTGCAGCCAGGGATTCCTGGGGGGAATATTGGTGGGGATAAAGGAACTGCAACCAGGAATTCCTGGGGGAAATATGGATGGGGATAAAGGAGGTGCAGCCAGACATTCCTGTGGGGAATATGGATGGGGATAAAGGAATTGCAGCCAGGAATTCCTGGGGGGGATATTGGTGGGGATAAAGAAGCTGCAACCAAGAATTCCTGGTGGGAATATGGATGGGGATAAAGGAGGTGCAGGCAGGCATTCCTATGGGAAATGTTCGTTGGGATAAGGGAATTGTAGCCAGGAATTCCAGGGGGGAATATGGATGAGGATAAAGGAATTGCAGCCAGGCATTCCTGGGGAATATTGATGGGGATAAAGGAGGGGATGGGGATGAAGGAGGGGATGGGGATGAAGGAGGGGATGGGGATGAAGGAGGGGATGGGAATAAAGGAGGGGAGGGGATGAAGGAGGGGATGGGAATAAAGGATGGGATTGGGATAAGGGATTGGATTGGGATAAAGGAGGGGAGGGGATGAAGGAGGGGATGGGAATAAAGGATGGGATTGGGATAAGGGATTGGATTGGGATAAAGGAGGGGATGGGGATAAAGGAGGGGATGGGATAAAGGAGGGGATGGGATAACGGAGGGGATGGGATAACGGAGGGGATGGGATAACGGAGGGGATGGGATAACGGAGGGGATGGGAATAAAGGAGGGGATGGGAATAAAGGATTGGATTGGGATAAAGGAGGGGATGGGAATAAAGGAGGGGATGGGGATAAAGGAGGGGATGGGGATAAAGGAGGGGATGGGGATAAAGGAGGGGATGGGGATAAAGGAGGGGATGGGATAAAGGAGGGGATGGGATAAAGGAGGGGATGGGATAACGGAGGGGATGGGATAACGGAGGGGATGGGAATAAAGGAGGGGATGGGAATAAAGGATTGGATTGGGATAAAGGAGGGGATGGGAATAAAGGAGGGGATGGGGATAAAGGAGGGGATGGGGATAAAGGATTGGATTGGAATAAAGGATTGGACTGGGATAAAGGAGGGGATGGGAATAAAGGATTGGATTGGGATAAAGGAGGGGATGGGAATAAAGGAGGGGATGGGGATAAAGGAGGGGATGGGGATAAAGGATTGGATTGGAATAAAGGATTGGACTGGGATAAAGGATTGGATTGGGATAAAGGAGGGAATGGGATAAAGGAACATGTTCCTGCAGGAAGAAGGACAAGTTCCTGCCCTGACCCCTCACCCAGGGCTGCCGTCCCTCCCTCCCTCCCTCCCTCCTTCCCAGCAGCCAGAACAAGCCCCAGGATTGTTGTGGATCCCGAGGGATTAACGGCTCGTGGAACGGAGAGGGTGGCACGGGCAGAGCTCAGAGGGTGACGGGGAGGGCTCCAAACCTGGCACAGCCAGGGCTGGTTCCCTGCCAGACCCCCTGAGCACGTGCTGGGCACAGAACTCCACTCTCTGCCGCCAGTTTTCCGCTGGAGTTCCAGTTCCTCTGGATTTTCCCTCAATTTGGAGCCTCTTGGGTGCCCCTCAACCCCCATTTTGGGCACAGCCAGGGTGGGGCATCCTCTGTCCGGGAGGCTTTGATGTTAACCCTGAAGTCTCCAACATCAACCCTCAAATCTCGGATATTAAACATCAAATTTTGGATATTAACCCTAAAATTTTGGATATTAAGCCCAAAATCAACCCTGGAATCTCAGATATTGAACACAAAATTTTGGGTATTAAGTCTAAAGTCTCCAACATCACCCCTGGAATCTTGAATATTAAGATAAAATTTTTTGTATTAACTCCAAATTCTCCAACATCAACCCTCAAATCTCGGATATTAACACAAAATTTTGGATATTAACCCCAAAGTCTCCAACATCAACCCTGGAATCTCAGATATTAACCATAAAATTTTGTATATTAACCTTAAGTTCTCCAACATCAACCCTCGAATCTCAGATATTAATCATAAAATTTTGAATATTATACCAAAATCAACCCTGGAATCTCAGATATTAACACAAAATTTTGGATATTAACCCCAAATTCTCCAACATCAACCCTGGAATCCCGGATATTAACACAAAATTTTGGATATTAACCCCAAATTTTGGCTATTAACCCCCAGAGGGGCAGTGCAGGAACCCGAGGCTGGCAGGAGGAGCAGCAGCCAAGCCCTCCAGCTGATCCCTGGGGCTGGAAAAGCTCCTCCCAGGGCAAAACTCCGAGCCCGGCCGGTCCATGGGGAGGGCTGGCAACAAAGAGGCTTTCAAAAATAACCCCGGTGGCAGCAATTGCATATTTGGAGCCTTCCCAAACCCTCCACTGGGGAGCTGGGGATGCTCCTGCCAACGGCAACAAACCTCGTTAATGCCTAAAAATGGAACCCCCAGCACATCACGGGATTCCGGAGCTGCCACTGGGCTTTCCATGGTTTGTTTTCATTTTCTGACCTTCTGGGAACCTGCAGAAAGCACCACAAACCCACCCACCCTCTCACAGGGTTTTAAATATCACTTTATTTTAAGTTCTGCTCCAGCATTTCTTATTTCTGTGATTGGTTCCCCCTTTTTTTTCATCCTGCTGGTTTTAGAAGTTAAAGCTCAGGGTTATAATTGTAGAATTCCAGGAGGGTTTGGGTGGAAAGGGACCTTAAAGACCATCCAGTCCCACCCCTTTCCATGGGCAGGGACATCTCCCACTATCCCAGGTTGCTCCAAGCCCTGCCCAACAGAGTTTTTAATATCACAGAATTTTCAATATCACTTTATTTTCTTTAAATTCTGCTCCAGCATTTCTTATTTCTATGATCATTTTCCCCCTTTCCCTTTTTTCATTCTGCTGGTTTTAGAAGTTAAAAATCAGGGTTAGAACTGTGGAATTCCAGGAGGGTTTGGGTGGAAAGGGACCTTAAAGACCATCCAGTCCCACCCCTTTCCATGGGCAGGGACACCTCCCATGGGCAGGGACACCTCCCACTATCCCAGGTTGCTCCAAGCCCTGCCCAACAGAGTTTTTAATATCACAGAGTTCTTAATATCACTTTAAGTTCTGCTCCAGCATTTCTTCTCCTTATTTCTATGATTGGTTCCCCTTTTATCTTTTTTTTCATCCAGTTTTAGAAGTTAAAGCTCAGGGTTAGAATTGTAGAATTTCAGGAGGGTTTGGGTGGAAAGGGACCTTAAAGACCATCCAGTCCCACCCCTTTCCATGGGCAGGGACACCTCCCACCAGTCCAGGTTGCTTCAAGCCCCGTCCAACCTGGCCTTGGACACTTCCAGGGATGGGGCAGCCACAGCTTCTCTGCCCAACCTGTGCCAGGGCCTGCCCACCCTCATAGCCAAGAATTCCTCCCCAATATCCCACCTCTCCCTGCCCTCTGGCAGTGGGAAGCCATTCCCTGTGTCCTGTCCCTCCATCCCTTGTCCCCAGTCCCTCCTCAGATCTCCCTGGATCTCCTTTAGGCACTGGAAGGGGCTCTCAGGTTTCTGCGTTGGTGAGGCCACACCTTGAGTGTTGTGTTCAGTTCTGAGCCCTTCAGTTCAGGAAAGATCTTGAGGGGCTGGAGCGGGGCCAGAGAAGAGCAACGAGGCTGGAGAAGGGACTGGAGGTGGCACCGAGTGTCCTCTTAAACACCTCCAGGGACAGAGAATCCAACATGTCTTGATCCAACCCCGCTGTGATCTCCAGCCCAGGGCACAGAGTGCCAGAGTGATCACAGTGGGGTTGGATCAAGGATTGGGTTTGATAATCTGAGGTCTCTTCCAACCCAAGTGAGAAGAGCAATGAGGCTGGAGAAGGGACTGGAGCACAAGTGCTGTGGGGAGAGGCTGAGGGAGCTGGGGGTGTTCAGCCTGGAGAAGAGGAGGCTCAGAGGTGACCTCAGCACTGTCTGGAACTGCCTGAAGGGAAGTTCTGGCCAGGTGGGGCTTGGTCTCTTCTCCCAGGCACTCAGCAATAGGACAAGGGGGCACGATGGGCTCAAGCTCTGCCAGGGGAAATTGAAGCTGGAGAGTAGAAGGAAATTCTTTGCAGAGAGAGTGCTCAGGCATTGGAATGGGCTGCCCAGAGAGGGGGTGGATTCCCCAGCCCTGGAGGTTTTTCAGCTGAGCTTGGCCGTGGCACTGAGTGCCATGATCTGGTAAAGGGACTGGAGTTGGACCAAGGGTTGGACTTGATGATCTCAGAGGTCTTTTCCAACCCCATCCATCCTGTGATTCTGTGAACCACAGATGAGTTTTGTCCCAGCACAAGCCACTCTCATCCCAAAGGAAAGGCCCTGAGGAACACCACGGGCAATCCAGAGCACAGCTGGGTCCAGGATATTCCTCCAGGGCAGAACTGCCAGGTGGGGACACCTGGAGATGGGCAGGGAGGGTGTGGAAATCACAGCCTGAACCCAGAAAATGTGAAAGGTGAAACGTGGTGGGACCAGAACTCACGAGCAGCAAATACCTGCTGGTCATAACACTCCCCTTCCCAAAGGATGGAGGGTTTGGGAGAGAAAACCAGGATGAATAAACATGACTGATCCCTGCACAAGGTGCTGGGGCTCAGCCACAGCTCATGTTCAGACCAGCAAAAGGTGCAAAACTTTTCACATGAGCAGAAAACCACATTCCTCCTCCCTTCTGCTCGTAAGGATGGGTGGGGAGAGTAAATGAGGTCATCAAAGCAAGGCTGAAAGAGCCCTGGTGTTCCCACGTGGAAAATTCTGTGCCAGGGGCGTTTCACAAATAACAGGAGAGCTCTGAGAGGGACAGAGAGGGCTGGGGGGCTCTGGGAGGGGCACAGAGGGCTGGGGGGCTCTGAGAGGGGCAGAGAGGGCTGGGGGGCTCTGAGAAGGGCAGAGAGGGCTGGGGGCTCTGAGAGGGGCAGAGCTGGGGGTCTCTGAGAGGGGCAGAGAGGGCTGGGGTCTCTGAGAGGGACAGAGAGGGCTGGGGGGCTCTGAGAGGGGCAGAGTGGGGCTGGAGGGCTCTGAGAGGGGCAGAGCTGGGGGTCTCTGAGAGGGGCAGAGAGGGCTGGGGTCTCTGAGAGGAGCAGAACTGGGGCTGGGGGGCTCTGAGAGGGGCAGGGAGGGCTGGGCTGGGGCCGAGTGACTCTGCAGGGGCCACATTGCTGTTTCTCCTCACACCTCCTATAAGTGCTTCTATTTCCTGCACTGCTCGTGGCAGGCTCTGACTGCAGGTCCCTGGGGAATAAAGGATCATAAATAGGCACAGGAGGCTGTGAAAGGAAGGGATTTATTCCTCAGGGGACAGGGGCAGGCCCAGCACAGCACTCAGGTCCCTGACTGGGTGCAGTAACACCCCACGGGGTCGTGTGTGAAAACAAGTTCTTGTGTACTCATCATTAATGCACATGTTGGTGTATCTTACCCTGACTCTCAGCCTATGGAAAACATGGAATAATGAAATGGTTTGAGTTGGAAAAGCCCCCTGAGACCACTGAGTCCAACTGTTTCCCCAGCACTGCCAAGGCCAGCCCTGCCCTTGTCCCCAAGTGCCACATCCACAGGAATGTTAAATCCAACCAGGAATGGGGACTCCACAGCCATGCCAGGGCTGGACAGACCTTTCCATGAAGGAATTTTCCCAATATGCCACCCAAACATCTTCTCCTGGCACAACTTGAAGCCATTTCCCCTTGTCCTGTCCCATTTCCCTGGGAACAGAGCCCGACACCCACTTGGCTCCACTCTCCTCTTTGTAGGGAGCAAGAAGTTCCCCCCCTAAGCCCCCTTTTCTCCAGGCTGAGACCCTGCTGAGCCCCCTGGATCAAGGAGGGCACCTGCCTGTGCCCTGTCAGCTCTCCAGAGTCCCAACACCACTCCAAGTGTGTGCCAGCCTCGCTGTGCCCATCGGGACTCTCCCACCTCACCAGCCCTGAGATCAGACTCAGCTCTGCAGGTCCCACACAGGGCTTGGCTCTTCTGGCAAAACCCAATTAGGGAGGGTAGATAATTACAATGAATCTTCAGGACAGTGAGGGAAGATCAGCTCAGTTGGTTAAAACTTGGTTGTAATAATGCCCAAGGTCATGGGTTCAATCCTCTGTGTGGGCCATTGACTTAAGAGCTGGACTTGATGATCCTTGTGGGTCCTTCCAGCTCAGAATAGTCTGGGATTGTGTGATGGAAATCCCAGGAGTGCTCAGGGCACTTAGAGCCTGTGCTGAGCAGCTCCTGAGAGGAGACAGGACTGCCAGGGCTCGTGCTCAGTCCCTTCCTGCACGTCACAAGGCAGCTGTGAATTCACATAAACACTTTGCAGTCAAGGAGCTTTCCTGCTGCTCCTGGAACAAGGAACAGCTGGTCTGGCCTTGGAAAGGCCAACCCACCCTTCCCACTGCTCTGGCATGAAAATCCCTGTGGATGGAGAGCATGGAATTACCAAAGCACCTGCATGGAGATGGCACCAGAGGGTTCCAGTTCTCCCACACCTGCACAGAGGGATGAAGCCCCACCCAGGCCAGTTCCAGCCCCTGGAATCTCCTGTGCTAAATTAGTGTTGAAATCCTCATCATTAAACATCCATGTTCAGTCAGAACAGATGGAAGGAATTTTCTCAACATCCCACCTGACCCTCCCCTGGCACAGCTTGAGGTTGTTCCCTCTCCTCCTGTCCCTGTTCCCTGGGAACAGAGCCCGACCCCCACCTGGCTCCCCCCTCCTGTCAGGGAGTTGGAGAGAATGAGAAGGTCCACCCAAATTCCCTTTTCTCCAGGCTGAGCCCCCTCAAGCTCCCTCAGCTATTCCTGGTGCTCCAGACTGTTCTCCAGCTCCATTCCTGCCTCTGGACATGCTCCAGCCCCTCAATGTCCTTACCACGAGGTTCAGGGTTAGGCAGGTGCACCCTGGAGTAGGGCAGGTGTCTGTCAGAGGGGAAAAGGGAGAAAGAACAGGGATGGAAGGAGGATGTGTGGGTGTGGAAGCACCTGGCAGCACCCAGGGACAGAAGGGCAGGTGCTGACAGCGCTGACAGGAGCAAATTACCAGACAGGAACAGGTTATCAAGGTTTTGGCAAGGCCCAGGCTGGGAATTCAGCCTGGAAAATGCAGCCAGAGGCAGAGCTGGGGCCGGGTCCTAAACATGGCAGGAGGGAGATAATGGAAGATAAAGAGCTGACAGTGCCTGTGACCTCTGTCTGTCCCTCAGTGCTGTCCCAGCCCTGCCTGGAGTCAGGATTCACCCACTCACTCTGGTCTGGTCCCCATTCCTGGATGTCCTGACAGAGACAGGGAGACTTTGGCTCCTTTTTTGGTGGAAATGATCCCAATTTGAGCCCTGGCTTGGGAAGATGAGCTGAAGCAAACCAAGCCCCTACTCTGGAGAGGAGGAACTGGGTTCTCCAGCCCTGGAGGCCTGTGGGGTTGGTGGGACCAGCCCTGTCACCATTGCCCTGCCTGACCAGCACCTCGGGGTCACCATCCTGTGACCTGCACTGTTGCCACCAGGTACAGCTCCAGGACCCAGCCCAGCCTAACCCTTCATGCCCAGGCTCAGCACCAGCTCTGGCAACCCCTCAGGATGGCTCTGGGCAGCCCAGCATGGCTGGTCCCATGGGCATCAGAGCCCTTTGGTGTGGGACATGCCTGGGACAGAGAGACTAATCAGGCATTGGAATGGGCTGCCCAGAGAGGGGGTGGATTCCCCATCCCTGGAGGTTTTTAAGGTGAGCTTGGCCGTGGCACTGAGTGCCATGATCTGGTAAAGGGACTGGAGTTGGACCAAGGGTTGGACTTGATGATCTTGGAGGTCTTTTTCAACCCAATCCATTCTATGATTCTATGACTGTCCTGCTACTTCGGTGCACAGCCCAGCTGCCCCCACCAGGGTTTCCTGCACCAGGGCATGGTGAACTCAGCTCCCAGGCCCTTCCAATGGGGCACAATGAATCTGGCTCCCCACACCTGGCACCTTGCACTGGTGCTCCCTGCACTGGGTACCCCTCACCAGCCCTCTGGAGCGGAGCACAATCAGCCCGGCTCCCCACACCAGGGCATGGCGAGCTTGGACCCCGCACCAGACAAGCCGCAAACGGACTCCCCGCGCCGGCACAACCCGCTCCGGGGCACGGCGAGCCCGGCTCCCTTCACCGGGGCACGGACAGCCCAGCTCCCTTCACCGGGGCACGGGCGAGCCCGGCTCCCTTCACCGGGGCATGGACAGCCCAGCTCCCTTTACCACGGCACGGCGAGCCCGGCTTCCCGCGCTGGGGCTCCCCGCATCAGGGTAGGGCGAGCGTGGCTCCCCGCACCGGCACAACCCGCACCGGCACAGCCGGTTCCGGGCTCCCCGCATCGGCACACGCCGCTCCAGGGTATGGCGAGCCCGGCTCACCGCACCAGCACAACCCGCACCGGGCTCCCCGCACCGACACAACCCGCACCGGCACAGCCGGTTCCGGGCTCCCCGCATCGGCACACCCCGCTTCAGGGTATGGCGAGCCCGGCTCTCCGCACCGGCACAACCCGCACCAGGCTCCCCGAGCCTCCGGCCGCCCCCCGGGACTCGCTCCCCCCGCAGCCGCTCTCGGCATTGCCCTCCGGCCGTGGCCTTCCCCCTGCCCTGGGCACCTGCAGGCACAGACCGGGACCCTCCGCGCTGAACCTGCCCGGGGGTTGCGGCCGCCCCGGCCCTCCCGGTGGGCTCCCGGTGGGCTCCCGGGGGCGAGGGGCTGAGCTGGGAGCCCCGCACAGTCCGGGGCCCCGCAGGGCCCGGCGGCGCCGTCCCCATCCCCATCCCCATCCCCATCCCCCCGGCATTCACATCTCCATTCTCCGGCGTCTCCATCCCCGGCACTCCCATCCCCGTCCCCTGCCATTCCCACCCTACCGCGCCCGGCTCCCACCTGCTCGCGGCGCTTCTGCCAGCGGCCGCAGGGACTCTCCTCCAGCACCTCGCTCTCCTCCTCGCTCTCCTCCTCCTTCTCCTGCGCCAGCCGCGCGTCCGGCTCCGGCACCGCCATCCCCACCGCGAGCCGAGCTGTGCCGAGCCGAGCCGAGGCGAGCTGTGCCGATCTACTCCGCTCTGGTCCGAGCCGAGCCGCTCTGATCCACGTCGAGCCGAGCCGAGCCGAACCAAGCCGAGTCAACGGGAACGCAGCCTCACCTCACCGAGCCGAGTGGCACCGCATCGCTCCAGCCCGCACCGAGCCCCGCCGCGCTCTGCCGGCGCCGCTCGGGGCCGTCCCGCTCTCGTCCCGCCCCACTCCGGACGTGCGGCCGCGCACGCCCCGCCCCGTCGGGAGGGGCCCCCGCACCGCCGGTGGTGCCCCCCGTACCCCCGGTGCCCCCCGCGTTCCCCCGCACCCCCAGCCCGCGATGCGCCTCCGGGCGCGTCCCGCCCCGGGGTTGCCCCGCTCCGCCGTCGGGGCCGCCCGGTGTGTGTCCGTACCCCTCCTCCAAACTCAGAACCCGGCGCTGATCCCCACCCGGGGCCCCGGGGCTTGTCCCACCCCTCGGAGCCCCGTTCCCGGGCGTGTCCCACCCGGCTGGCCCCTCCTTGCCCAGCCTCCCCCCGGCCACTGCCCCCTCCAACCCCGTCTCGGGGGGCTCCCGTGCTCCCCGCAGCCCGTCCCTGGACGTGCCCGCCCGCGGCCCCCGCGGCGTCTTCCCGAGCAGCCGCTGCCCCGCTCGGGATGCCGGGGTGGGCTGCAGTCCTGCAGGACCCCTCACCGGGGTCCTGGGCACCCCGAAGCGGCCGAACCAGCTCCCTCCCTCCCAGCGCCCGACAGATGTTTTCATTCCCTTGGCAAGTCTCTGGCTCGTGGGATGTTTTTCTCCTGTTTCTGGCCGTCTCCGGTTACTTTATCCCGACCATTGCGTCCCACCCTCCCTCCACACCGGCGCCTGGCTGGGTTTGGGTGACATCCTCCCCCTCCAGGCCGTGCCTCCTTTGGCTGCTGTGGTTGACCGAGGGAACCACAAGTGAGGGTGGGTCTGGGCGAGGTGACAGGGATGGTGCACACCAGGTATCGTACACAACATCCTGGCCCTGACATAGGAGAAGGGAACAACAGGCATTTGCTGTGTGGGCCACCACCAGGTTCTGCCAGGCCACTGACTGGACTGCTCTGACCATGGCACCAGAGAAATTGGTGCCACCAGCTACGGCCCCACAGCTCTGCCATGGGCACTCTGACAGTGCCCTGTGCTGTCCCCATGTCTGAGCTCACCTGGGTAGGTCCCTGCTGTTGGCTCTCAGTGTCACAATGTGTCAGTGTCACAGCCTGGCACTGTGACCCCGTGCTGGCCTTGTCAGACCCCATTGTCAACCCAGGGGCCACAGCCACCTCCAGGGACCCCTCTGTGCCCTGTTACTCTGCCCTGCTCTGTGTCTGTGCCAGGTGTCACAAGCTCCCACGGTGGGTGACCTTGTCCTGTACTTGCCAGGCAGGGCTGGAAGGGAAGCCAGTCCCTGGTTCTTATCACAGTGAAGGCAAAAGTTCGTCTGGGAATATTCAAGGACAAGGAATAAAAGGGTTGGAACCAAACACAAGCCTCGCACCACACCCAGGCACCTTTCCTGTCTGCTGTGGCTCCACAGGCCCTGGTGGCACTCCCGTGACCCTTCCCATCCTTGTCCCACTCCAGTTCCCTGTGGCACCATGCCACACGAGGACAGTCACAGGCAGGGACACCTTTCACTATCCCAGGTTGCTCCAAGCCCCATCCAATCTGGCTTTGGACACTTCCAGGGATGGGGCAGCTACAGTTTCTCTGGGCATCCTCTGTCAGGGCCTCACCATTTTAACAGGGAAGAATTTCTCCACAATATTCCATCTAACCTTGCCCTCTGTCCACGTGAAATCATCCCCCCTTGTCCTGTCTCTCCAGGCCCTTGTCCAAAGTCCCTCTCCATCTCTCCCTTTTAGGCACTAGAAGGGTCTCAAAGGTTTTCCCAGAGCCTTCCCTTCTCCAGGCTGACAAAAACCTGATGAAAGAACAAATTGGTGACATGAATGAGACAAACTGCCAGGCTGAGGTGCCCCCTGAGGTTCAGAGGGATGCAGACATTGCATAGCCAGGGCATGTCCTGCAGTGTTTGGACCTGGCTTGGACCCAGCCCTGCCTTTCATCACCTCCAAAACCCTCCCAGAAATGGGATCGACAACGAGTTGTCAGAGTTTTCTGACGACACCAAAGTGTCCAGGGCAGTTCAGCTCCAGCACTGGGTCTGGTGGCACAGGGAGGGGTGGCAGAGGTGTGGATGAGGTTTCAAGTGAAACCAGTTTTTCAGCTCAGAGAACACCCGAGCTGGGGCTACGCAGGGACAGAGCAGGGACAGCACATGGGAGAGGCTCCTCACCATTCCACACATCACCTCCCTTTTCCAACTCCCTTTTCCTTTACTGGTAAAATACCACAGAGCAGACCTGCCCTGCCTGTTCATTCCAGGCCTGTCACTCGTCAGGGAGCAGCAGCTGGGATGCCCTCAGGATGCCCAGTGGAACTGTAAATACATGGATGGGAGAAATCTTTCACAGTGTATTCCTTGGGGTGAGTGTTTGTGAATGATACGTAGCAGAATTCACCCCCACAGGGCGTTTGCAGCGGCTCAAGTAGATTTTAAAGGGATTTTAAAAGCCATTAGGCAAATTTGTGGGAGAAAAATTGATTGAGGGCTATTAAGCAGAGATGCAGATGCAGCCTCTCGTTCTGGAGGCTCCGAGCTGTGGATTGCCAGGAGCTGCAGCTGGTGAAACAAAGGGGCTCAGGTCCCTGCACTCTCCCTCTTGGAATCTGACACTGGCAATAGGATACAGGGCTATGGGGGGCTCAGACCTGAGCCAGGGAGCTGCTTCTGTGCCATCCCTGCTCCCAGATTTCTGGGCAGGAAGTTCTTGCTGTTCACAGGCTCTCTGTGGATCTCTGCTGTTGTCATCCACGTGCTGGACACGTCCTTGTCTGGAGGTCCCTGTGTCCCTGGTCTGGCCCTGCTCAGCAGCTCCTACAGGAATATTTAAGGTCCTTTGAGGTACCTGAATCCCAGCTGGCTGGGACCCGGATCTGTTCAGACTTGGATGCCTTGAGTGCAGCATTCTTGGTGTGGGATACCCTTGGCTTTTTTGGATGGGAGGTGATGCAGCGACAGTGGCTGGTCCCATAGCAGTGACCATCTCCTGTGTCCTCACTGCCCATCACCCCTGTGCAGATACTGCAATGGTGGTCCCAATGGTGGTCCCAATGTCCCACCTCCTCACCCTCAGTGTCCCATCCATGGCTTTCCCTTTGGTGGAAACACAGCACTGATGACTGTCCTGCCTGTTCCCTTCTAGGCAGGAGTCACATGGTCCTTCCTCCACTGGTTGGCCTGAGTGTCACATCATCCACAGGCAGGAGAAACACACTCTCTCCTGGTGGCCTCCATGCTCTCGTGCTGAGTATGAGCTCCTGTCTGGTCCCAGCTGCTCCCCAGGACTCCAGCTGGGAATTCTGACATGGAGCAGAGGGCCAGGAAGTGTGGACAGCCTGCCCTGTGCTTGACTCCTGCCCCGTGGGTGCTGTTCCAGGAAGATGGGACAGCTCTGAGCCTGCCTGGGCTGCACAGCACAACCCTGCCAGTGTGCCCAGGTGTGTCCAGGTGTGCCCAGGTGGGCACAGGTGGGCAATGGCACCTGACTTGTAGCAGCCACAATGTGGCCATAGACCCAGGGCAGTGCCCACCTCCCTGTCCTGGCAGTTCTGGGGCACCTCCAGTCCTTGGGGGAAGTTTTAGGGTTCCCAAGTACAGGACACTGAGGGGCTGGAGCGTGTCCAGGGAAGGGCACAGCGATGGGGAAGGGTCTGGAGCACCAGGATTGGCTGAGGGAGCTGGTGAGGCTCCCTCTGGGGAAAAGGAGGCTCAGGAGGGAACTTCTCACTGTTCAACTCCCTGACAGGAGCGGGGAGCCAGGTGGGGATCAGGCTCTGTCCCAGGGAACAAGTGACAGGACAAGAGGAAACGACCTTAAGCTGTGCCAGGGGAGGTTCAGGTGGGACACTGGGAATATTCCTCCTGGAAAAGTCTGTCCAGCCCTGGCACAGCAGGGAGTCCTCATCCCTGGGGGGATTGAGCATCCCTGTGGATGTGGCACTTGGGGACATGGTC
The DNA here is from genome assembly GCF_047495875.1 of Pithys albifrons albifrons. Lineage (NCBI taxonomy): Eukaryota > Metazoa > Chordata > Aves > Passeriformes > Thamnophilidae > Pithys > Pithys albifrons. Next base: position 279,459 of record NW_027286060.1, on the reverse strand, counting down.
AGTGGTGGCCTTGACTGTGGGAATGGTTGGACTTCATGGGCTCAGAGGGCTTTTCTAACCCCAATATTTCCATTATTCCATATATCTCTTGCCCAGGCTGTGTTTCCTTACCCAGCACTACAAGGCTGTTTCCATTGGGAATCCCCCGCTCTGTGGCAGCTGCAGAGACCTTTTGTCCCAGACTCTGTCCTGTCCCTCTGCTTGGCCTCACCTTCTTTCAGCACCAGTTTGCAGTCAGGGACCCTGGGAAGGTCCGATGTCTCCTGCCACAGGGCTCCAGGAGGGAATGCTGCTGGCAGGACAGGAGAGCTCACCTACCTTCAGTCTCTCCTTTCCTGAACTCCACTGCCCTGAGCACAGGAACACCTTCAGTCCCTCCACTTGGGTCAGAGTCTTGGCTGAGGAGTTCGGGGATCTCAGCAGTGAGATTATGAGCCTAAATATTCAGACTTTGGTTTCCATCCAGGATTCCAGTGTGTGGGAGGCCGGGCAGGGAGGATTTGCTCCTTGAGGCAAGATCTCTGTCTCCACTGTCTGGAAGGGAGAAGGGCCCATTCCTGCTCCACCATCCCTGGGCAAAGGCAGGACTTGGATGGGAGGAACTGGGGTCCTGTCTGGTGTCATCCCATCATCAGGTGACCTGGGCACTGGACCGGGGCTTGAACTGGGACCTTTGGACCCCACTGTGCTGTTGGCCATGGAACAGCTGGGAGGGTGCAAAGGGTCTGAAAGCTGCTTCCAAACATGAAGCTCCAGAGGGGTTTATCCCACAGGGATGTGCAGCCATCCCAGAGCTCCTTTATGCTGTACTTTATGTGGGTCCCAGGTGTAGATCACTCTGACTTTAAATTACTGGAGTCTGGGGGATTTTTGAGCCCTCTCAAGGTCAGTCTGATTTTATCCCTTTCCAGAACACTCTGCAGGCCCTGGAGCTTTCAGGAATTCTCTGGCAATGCTATGCCATGGGACCACTACTCCCTGAGCCACCCCCCAGCTCTCACCCCATGCTGGGAGCGGTGGTTTTGCAGGGCACTGGGACTGGAGGTGCCCAGGACTGGGGGAAGCTGCATCTCATTCCTTCCCTCCCTGCCAGGAGGCCCCTCTTGGCATGTGTCTATTTTTATCCCTGTTTGATGGACGGGGCTGGGATGTGGTGACGTCACGTGTTGTTGTACAGCTCGAACAGTGTCAGGGTTGAAGGTTCAGGTGCCGAATCAGCTCCGTGGATCTGACAAACACCTCCCCACTGCTCTGTCCCTCTCAGTGTGTTTGTCCATGGATTCTGAGGGGGAATGGGAATCCTCAGCGATCTGTTTGTGTGACCTGAGTTCAAACTCCAGGCTGGGACCTCCCCTGTCCTGCCGCTCCTCATCTGCAGCCTCCCCTGTGCAGGTGTGGGACTCACAGGTGACAACCGGGAACTCAGGAGTGTGAATTCAGCAGGGGCAGAACAGCAGGAATCCAATGCCTTGGGATCAGAGCAATCCCAGGAGATGGGCAGAGCAGTTTCCCAAAGGTGCTTCTCACATCTTGGAGCACACCCACTGTCCCCCAGAGGCGCAGGGAAGAATCCAGAGCTGGGAGAATCACAGAATTGATTGGGTTGGAAAAGACCTCCGAGATCATCAAGTCCAACCCTTGGTCCATCTCCAGTCCCTTTACCAGATCATGGCACTCAGTGCCACGGCCAAGCTCAGTTTAGAAACCTCCAGGGATGGGGAATCCACCCCCTCTCTGGGCAGCCCATTCCAATCCCTGAGCACTCTCTCTGCAAAGAATTTCCTTCTGCTCTCCAACCTCAATTTCCCCTGGCAGAGCTTGAGCCCATCGTGCCCCCTTGTCCTATTGCTGAGTGCCTGGGAGAAGAGACCAACCCCCACCTGGCCAGAACTTCCCTTCAGGCAGTTCCAGACAGTGCTGAGATCACCTCTGAGCCTCCTCTTCTCCAGGCTAAACACCCCCAGCTCCCTCAGCCTCTCCCCACAGCACTTGTGCTCCAGTCCCTTCTCCAGCCTCGTTGCTCTTCTCTGGCCCCGCTCCAGCCCCTCAATCTCTTTCCTGAGCTGAGGGGCCCAGAACTGAACACAACACTCAAGGTGTGGCCTCCCCAAGGCAGAGTCCAGGGGAAGGGTCACTGCCCTGGGCCTGCTGGCCACGCTAGTTTGGATCCAGGCCAGGATCCCATTGGCCTTCTTGGCCACCTGGGCACAGTTGGCTCATGTTGAGCTTCCTGTCAATCAGTGCCCCCAGGTCCCTTTCCTGCCTGGCTGCAGACGGGCTGCAGGCTTTGGCAATGACTCAGCCTGCTCATTCCAGCCCTGCCTGTGCCCCTGCTGGGCAGCAAACGTGTCTCCAGCTCTTCCATGAGTGTTTCCAGCAGCGGGAAGGGAGCCAGCGTGTGCCCGGCGCGGGGGCGGAGGTGAGGCTGACCACGGGAGCCGTGGGCGCCTGCGGGGACGGGCAACTGGCCATGGCTAAAAATGGGATGTCTGAGGGAGCTGGGGGTGTTCAGCCTGGAGAAGAGGAGGCTCAGAGGTGACCTCAGCACTGTCTGGAACTGCCTGAAGGGAAGTTCTGGCCAGGTGGGGGTTGGTCTCTTCTCCCAGGCACTCAGCAATAGGACAAGGGGGCACGATGGGCTCAAGCTCTGCCAGGGGAAATTGGAGAGCAGAAGGAAATTCTTTGCAGAGAGAGTGCTCAGGGATTGGAATGGGCTGCCCAGAGAGGGGGTGGATTCCCCAGCCCTGGATGTTTTTCAGCTGAGCTTGGCCGTGGCACTGAGTGCCATGATCCGGTAAAGGGACTGGAGTTGGACCAAGGGTTGGACTTGATGATCTCGAAGGGCTTTTCCAACCCAATCCATTCTAGGATTCTGTGTGGCACTTGGGGACATGGGTTGATGGTGGATTTGGCAGTGCCAGGGAACAGTTGGACTCAGTGGGCTCAGAGGCTTCTCCAACCTCAGCAGTTCTGTGATTCTGTGATTCTAAGGCAGGGATGACAAAAGGAGGTGGGGATCAGGGAGCACTGTCAGCAGCTGCCACCACCAGAGCTGGACAGCTGGATTTTCGAGGCAGCTGATTGTCTTTGGGAGTAGGATAGTAGGATAGTAGGATAGTTGTCTTTGAGTTGTATTTTGGAGACAGCTGGCTGGATTTTGGAACAGGATGATTGTTTATTGGAGACAGATGGTTGCATTTTGGAGGCTGGATTGTGCCTGTTGCCTGTGGCTGGTCACGCACAAAGGGCACCTGCTTTCTGTCAGAGCCTGGTGCTGCTCTCCTGCTGTTCCTGCAGCAGCCAGAGGGCTTGGAGCTGCTCCACAGGGCCCTGGACAGGGTTTCCCAACTCCTGGCCCCATTCACCAGGATGGAATCCGATGGCAGGCAGAGCTCTGATTGGGGACAGCACACCCAGGACTCAGGGTCTCCCCAACCTGAATCCTGTGTTTGGCTCTTCCCTGTTCTCCACATTATGGAAATCTCTGCTGGTTTCTTCAGGCCCCTTCGCTCTGTGGCCCTGCTGCTCTCCAGGGCCCCCTAAAGGACCCCCATCCTCAGGCAGAGCCAGCCAGGACCCCCATCCTGCTCCCCATGCTGGCCCTGGGGGACACTGGGGATGGGGGTGACAGGACAGGCAGTTCCTGGTGAGGTGAGGAGGGGACAGTTCATGACACACTTCAGGCTGAGCCCCTCCCACCCAGTGAGGATGAGGATGAGGAGGAAGGGAGCCACGGGTGCCCAGCCCAGAGTCTTTGGGGTGAAACCCCTCCCTTGGCTGTCACACTGTGAGGAGTTCACAGCCTGGGCTGTCACATCAAACCAGAGAGTTCCCTGTCCCAACAGCCTTTAAACACTCTTCTGAGCTTTTAGGAAGACAAAGAAGTGGAGTCAGTTCAGTTGAAAATAGAGCAAAGCTTCACCATAACAGGCTGGTTTGTTCCTTTTTCTCTTCAAGTCAACACCTTCCATGAGGACAAAGGTGACAGGTGGGGCATGAAGCTGCTGTCATTGTCACCTGTGGGTTTGGGAACACGCTGGGGCTCCATTGCTTTGTGCTGTGTGGGCAAACCAGGACAATTTGCACATATCTGGAGATCACAGTGAAGCCAAAAGGAAACTTTTATGCCCTGTGGGAGCCTTGATGCTGCTCAGGTGGGCCAGAGACATTCCTGTGTCCCTCAGAGACTGGAGTGTGCTGGAAGGGGAGTTGTAAGTGGCAATAAGGGCTCTCACAGCCAAATTAATTCAATATTTTCATCAACAGCTCTGTCAATAAATACCAGGTGAGGTGAGTGAGCTGAGCTGGGGTAGAGTAGAGGGCTGGAACAGGTGACATTGAAGCTGAATGAACAGTCATGGGACCATCAGGAATGGGCCCGAATGCACAGTCATGCCCTGGAGTCACTGAGCAAACAGTTGCACCGTGAATTCGGCCCCAGTTTGGAAGTGATTAAAGAGGAAAAAGCCTGTGTGAGTTCAGCAGCCTCGGGAGAGATGTGGGCTCCCAGGTAACACAGCCCTGAGGCCGTGGTGTGTCCCCAGCTCCCCCAGGATGTGTTTCCAGAGGAGGAGACGGTGCCAGGGGTTGGGCTGTGTGTGCAGCCCGAGCACCAGCCATGCCAAAAAACATGGATTCGTTGTGGGAAAGGGGCAGAGACACAACTGAGGGAATGCAGAGCTGGAGCAGCTCTGGCAGGACAGACGTTTCAGGAGATAAGATTGCCCAGGGCAGCCTTATCAGGGACAAACATGAAACCAGGAGCGGGTCTGGTCTGGCTGATGGGGGAGTTGCATGCAAAGAAATGGGGCTGAACACTCAGAGGACGTTTGTGGCTGCTGGACAAGGCAGAGCAGACCCTGCCCAGTATAGGATTCCTGGAAAAGTGCTGCTGCAGGGATCCAAAGCACTGGCCTAGGAGTGCCCTTGGCTGTGCCTGGGTGGGCTGGGGGGCTCCAGTGGGGGGATAAGCCCAGCTGGCACCATGTCCCACACTCAATGGCACCATTGTGGGGGTCAGTGGCCCCACGGCTCCCTGGAGAGGGACTTCTTGCATGTGACAACAGTGACAGGACAAGGGGGAATGGTTTTAAGGGGGAAAGGGAGAGATTAAAATGGGATATTGTGAATAAATTCTTTCCTTGTGAGGGTGGTGAGGCCCTGGCACGGGTTGTCCAGAGCATTCCTGGAAGTGTCCAAGGCCAGGCTGGATGGGGCTTGGAGCAACCTGGGATACTGGAAAGTGTCCCTGCCCATGGCAGGGGTTGGAATTGGATGGTCTGGTCCCTTCCCACCCAAACCATTCCATGATTCTGTGATTCTGGGATCACTCAGCAGGAAAAGCTGCTGCAGGCACTGCACCTGCTCCTGCACTCACAGCCCGTGGGCACAGCGAGGGATTTGCTGGTTTCCCTTTCCTTTTCCAGCAGGTCATTCCCGTCCCGGGGCTCTTGCTCTCATCCTTTTTTTCTCCCACAAAGCTGAGGAGTTTCCCGGTGCATCCGCTGTGGAGCGACATTCCCGCAGGGATGGAGCATCGGGCTGACCCTTCCTTTCCCCTCCTCTCCTCGGAGAGCGTTCGGAGACTGTTCAGCCTGTTCTGTTATGCAACCAGCTTTTCACTATGCAAATATATGCGGCTCTCGCCCCGCACAACGTCCTGTTTGCTTTCAGCTGCTTTTTTGGAAATTCAGCACTTCCTGTGGGATTGCAATCCGAGTCCCCGGGAGGCATCTGGAGCCTTCCCAGCTCCTCGGGCAGGCTGGAGCTGGCACCGAGTCCCCGCAGAGGGCTCCCAACCCCGGCTGCGAGTCCTCCCTCCCACCATTCGACATCTCCCAACACCTCGGAGTGTCCCAGTGCCAGTGGGACGTGCTGGTGCCCAATCCCTGCCCGGAGTAGGGACACGGCAGGGGCTGCATTGTCACAGTCTGTCCCACTTGTGGCAGCCAGGCAGGAAAGGGACCTGGGGGGACTCATTGACAGGAAGCTCAACAGGAGCCAAGAGTGTGCCCAGGTGGCCAAGAAGGCCAATGGGATCCTGGCCTGGATCCAAACTAGCGTGGCCAGCAGGCCCAGGGCAGTGACCCTTCCCCTGGACTCTGCCTTGGGGAGGCCACACCTTGAGTGTTGTGTTCAGTTCTGGGCCCCTCAGTTGAGGAAAGAGATTGAGGGGCTGGAGCGGGGCCAGAGAAGAGCAACGAGGCTGGAGAAGGGAGTGGAGGTGGCACCGAGTGTCCTCTTAAACACCTCCAGGGACAGAGAATCCAACATGTCTTGATCCAACCCCGCTGTGATCTCCAGCCCAGGGCACAGAGTGCCAGAGTGATCACAGTGGGGTTGGATCAAGGATTGGATTTGATAATCTCAGAGGTCCCTTCCAACCCAACTGAGAAGAGCAACGAGGCTGGAGAAGGGACTGGAGCACAAGTGCTGTGGGGAGAGGCTGAGGGAGCTGGGGGTGTTTAGCCTGGAGAAGAGGAGGCTCAGAGGTGACCTCAGCACTGTCTGGAACTGCCTGAAGGGAAGTTCTGGCCAGGTGGGGGTTGGTCTCTTCTCCCAGGCACTCAGCAATAGGACAAGGGGGCACGATGGGCTCAAGCTCTGCCAGGGGAAATTGAGGTTGGAGAGCAGAAAAAAATTCTTTGCAGAGAGAGTGCTCAGGGATTGGAATGGGCTGCCCAGAGAGGGGGTGGATTCCCCAGCCCTGGAGGTTTTTCAGCTGAGCTTGGCCGTGGCACTGAGTGCCATGATCTGGTAAAGGGACTGGAGATGGACCAAGGGTTGGACTTGATGATCTTGGAGGGCTTTTCCAACCCAATCTATTCTATGATTCTGTGATACTATGACAAGCGACTTATTTAGTGATGGGTTTTCCTCCGTGACTTACTCCAAATGCTTTGGGAGTCCACAGGAAACTTTTGCTCCCAGGACATCCTCCAGCAGGCCCAGCCATGTGGACTGTGAAGAATTCCTTGGATTGGCAACAACCCACAGTCCTGGGGCTGGAATAGACACAGAGCACATCCCCACACCTCTGGATGTTGTGCCATCCACCCTGGGCATCTCTCCCTCTGGGAAGTTCACTCATCCTCCCTGTCCTTTCCTGTGTTTCATCGTTCTTGTCCTCTGAGTCTTTTCGGGATGGGACAGTGGGATGGGACAGTGGGATGGGACAATTGGATGGGGCAATGGGATAGGACAAGATGGGAAAATGGAATTGGAAAATGGGATGGGATGTGATGAGATGGGACAATGGGATGGGACAATGGAATGGGACAATGAGCACCTCAGGAAAGGGCATTCTGCTCTCTGCTCCCTTCCTAGGAATTTCCAGCATCCTCATTCCCTTTGTGTGGAAAGAACAAATCTGTGCTGCTGAAGACCCAAATTACTGCTGAACTGGTTGTTTTGTGAGATCCCACTGTTGGAGCAGCTCCTCAGCCCTGGCACTGGGGGTCAAGTCTGGTGGGAACCTGTGCCAGCCCCTTCATGTGCCCCCCTCGCAGGGCTCAGTCCTCCCCAGGGTTGTGGGCTCCATGTGACACCCAGGACTCTGAGCCTGCCCACATGTACCATGAGGGTGGAAGGGATGAGACTGTTCATTCAGTCCCAGGGACAGCTCAGTGTCCAACTCTTCTGGCGCTCTCATGTGGCTTTGGAGTTCTGTGCCTGTGGAACCCTCTACAGAAGCACCCACAGCTGTGGGGGACACTTGCTGTGGCTCTGGCACTGTGCCAGCAGGACAGATGAAGCTCCTGCTACTCCAGCAAGACAGATGAAGCTCTGGCAGCTCCAGGGGATGCGGCACTGTGAGTGGCAGGGGGACAGATGGGCCCTGATGTGGTGGGATTGACGTGGGCAAACGAGATGGGATGAGCATGGGAGGGAAGGAGCCTGGCCTTGGAGAGTGGCAGCCATGGGTTGGGCTGGGGGTCCTGTCAGAGGCAGAGGCACAGCCAAGGTACCAGGGGAGGAATTGGATGAGCTGAGGGACAGGCTGAGGGATGGACTGGGGCCTTGGAGCCAGCTGAGGGCTTGTCCAGTTTGAGTGCCACCCTCCTGACCAGTTGGCAGCAGACACATACAGTGCCACAGCCAGAGCAAACCTCATGTAACACACACAGACACACAAACACACACATATACACACACCTTCACAGGCAGAGGGGTTTGAGGGTCCCTGGGGCACATGGGAGAAGCCCCCTGTGCCCTCTGTGCAGTGCCCTCATGCCCCGTGGAGGCATCACCGTTCCTGTGAGTGCCCCTGGCAGCCTCTCAGTGTCACAGGTGCCACAGCCCTGGCACCAGGGCCCCTGTCCCTCCGTGCTCATGTGCCATGAGATCCAGCAGCCTGGAGACCCCCATGACCCCATCATGGAGCTGAGCCAAGGGACAGGTCAGGGCTCAATGCCCCACCGGCCACCACAGCCTCATGTGCTGTCCCCACTGCGCAGCAGGACCAGGGTCCCTCCTGTCCCAAACAGAGGGTGTCTGTCCCAAACAGGTTGTCTGTCCCTCTGTAGCTCTCCTGGGGCTGGGGTTGTTCTGCACACAGCCCCTCCCTGAGGTCTCTGCCCCACTTGGAACACTCTCCAGCCCACTCAACTTGGGTGATGGCCCCACATCTCCCTGTCCTTGGTCAGTCCCTGCTTCCAGACCTCAGGCTCCCAGAACCCCTCCAGGAAAGCTCTGCTGGGTGAAAGAAATCTCAGCACAGGGGTGGGTGAGACAGCAGAACTTTAACCAGGTGCCCATCCCGCTCCACACATGGGTTTGCTGTCACCAGAGTGACACACGGAGGGACATGGACAGCAAAGTCCCACAGGTGCCCAGGGGGTTGAGCCCCCTGCTCTGCCGGGGTTGGGGGGGGTCAGTGGTGCCGCTGGTGGCTCTTCTGGCGCTGGGGGCCCGTGATGACAGTGGTGGTGATGGTGATCTTGTTCACCGTCAGACCTCCAGTGCCGTACGAGTCCAGATGGGCCTCACGCTTGTACTCGGAGACTTGTTTGGAGGAGAGGAGCTCCCACACTGACACCCTCTGCTCCTGGCACGGCCCAAATGTGATGTAGGAGCCCTCGGACCGCAGGAGATCCACGGTCTGGGGCGAAAGGGCTGCAAGGTGCCTCTCCTGGCTGTTGGTCATGAGGCTGCTGGTGGTGCTGAGCAGCTCCTGGATGGTGAGTGTCCCCTCATGGTAGAGCTCCAGGAGCTCCTGCCTCTTCTCCTCAGAGATGTAGTCGGAGAAGAGCAGCTCCCACAGGGAGACCTGTCTTCCCTGGAACTCACCCACTGAGCCCTCGACTGTGGTGACCTTCAGGGTCTCTTCCCAGGCCTTGTCCCCTTGCACTGGGGTGGGCTCAGACTCTGTGGCCATCGGCTCTGCAACAGGACCACCCACAGGTGAGGTTTGCTCTGCCCTTGCTGCCACTGTCTTGGTCACAACAGTGGTGACAACAGTCTTCACCTGCTCCAGGGTCAGCTCCCCTGCCTCATACAGCTCCAGGAGCTCCTTCCTGTTCTCCTCAGGGATATAGTGGGAGTGGAGCAGGTCCCACACAGAGACCTTGTGGCCCCGAAACTCCCCGACCTCCATGTCAACCATTGTCGTTTTCAAAGCTGTTTCCCACGGTTCTTCTTTGGGGGAATGGTTACCCTCCTCTCCTGCCACTGTCACTGTGTCCTTGTCAGAACTCTTGACTGTAATTTGGAATTTCCGGCTTGTAGATTCTTTTTTGTTAATGAGAGTGGTGACAACCAGCATTAACTGCTCCAAGGCCAATGTCCCTGCCTGGTACAGCTCCAAGAGCTCCTGCCTTTTCTCCTCGGAGATGTAGTTGGAGAAGAGCAGCTCCCACAGGGAGACCTGTCTTCTCTGGAACTCACCCACTGAGCCCTCAACTGTGGTGGTCTTCAGGGTCTCTTCCCAGGCCTTGTTCCCTTGCACTGGGGTGGGCTCAGACTCTGTGGCCATCGGCTCTGCAACAGGACCACCCACAGGTGAGGCTTGCTCTGCCCTTGCTGCCACTGTCTTGGTCACAACGGTGGTGACAACAGTCTTCACCTGCTCCAGGGTCAGCTCCCCTGCCTCATACAGCTCCAGGAGCTCCTTCCTGTTCTCCTCAGGGATATAGTGGGAGTGGAGCAGGTCCCACACAGAGACCTTGTGGCCCCGAAACTCCCCGACTTCCATGTCAACCACTGTGGTTTTCAAAGCTGTTTCCCACGATTCTTCTTTGGGGGAATGGTTACCCTCCTCTCCTGCCACTGTCACAGTGTCCTTGTTGGAACTCTTGACTGTAATTTGGAATTTCCTGCCTGTAGATTCTTTTTTCTTAATGAGAGTGGTGACAATGGTTGTCATCTGCTCCAGAGTTAATAACGTTTCATGGTACAGCTCCAAGAGCTCCTGCCTCTTCTCCTCGGAGATGTAGCTGGAGAAGAGCAGGTCCCACAGGGAGACCTGCCTCCCCTGCAGTTCCCCAGCTGGGACATCGATGGTGGTGGACTTCAGGATGTCATCCAGGTGTGTGTATTGTGTTGAAAAATCATCTCCATTGTCCCCTGCCCTCACCACTGCCCTGTGTGGATTTCTGGCATTTGCAGCTTCTGTTCTGTTCACGATGGTGGTGACCACAGTGGCCACCTGCTCTGTGCTCAGTATCCCTGCCCTGTACAACTCCAGCAGCTCCTGCCGCTTCCCCTGAGGGACATATTTGGAAAACAGCAGGTCCAGCAGGGAAATATTTTGCCCCTGGAACTCCCCAGCAGCGACATGGACAGTTGCAGACTTTAAGGACTTTCTCAACTGTTGCTCCTGGGACTGTGTGTCCTGAACTGGAGGTGCTGCCCTCACCTTATTGTTGGGTTTGGCTGTGGGTGAGCTCAGCCCCCCATTTCCCATTTCTGCCCTGGTGATGGTGGTGGTGAGGATGGTTGTCATCTGCGGGATGGTCACTGTCCCCGCCTTGTATTTCCTCAGCAGCTCCTCCCGCTGGAGCTCGGGGATGTACCGGGAGAAGAGCAGCTCCCAGATGGTGACACTCTGGCCCTGGAACAGCCCAACACTGAGGGTGGTGCGGGCACCCTGCAGGGCTCTGCGGGCATCCTCGTTCAGCTGGTAGAGCACCGAGCCCTTGTCCATCAGCTGCAGCATCAGCAGCCCCGTGTCCGGGTCGGGGACGCAGCGGCGCAGCAGCTGCACATAGGTCAGGTTCTCGTGGGTGTTGGGGTCGAAGCAACTCCTTGTTTGATTCTCAGGGTCGCAGAGAAACTGTCTCATCTCCTGGTCGAAGTAGCCACGCTCAAAGGCCACCTCCACAGGGACGCGGTGGCCGCGCTCGGGGTCGATGATGCCACCGGTGGCGAGCTGGGCTTGGAGCAGTCGGATGGCGTGTTCCCGGACGATGTACTCCTGCTTCATGGCCTGGAAGAGGGATATCCTGTGTCCCGTGTAGGGCTCCGTGTAGCCTGTCACGGCTCCCTCTGCCGACAGCAGCTTCTCATAGAAGTCCCGGCCGATGAGTCCCGACGCCAGCGCTGCTTTCACCGAGAGCCGCTCGTTCCTCGTGGGGTCCGTGAGCAGCCCCGAGGCAGCCTGTGCCTCCAGCAGCACCAGCGCCGTGCCCGGGGTCAGGAGCCCCCTCATCATGGCCTCGTAGATACTCAGCTTCTTGTTCTTGGCCTGGATGAAGACTCCAGCGATGAAGTTGCTCCCACCCCCGCCCATCTCTTTGTGTTCTCCTGCAATCGGGTTACTCCCCGTGTTGCTCGGCTTGTTGTTCCCAGGGCGTCCACTCATCTTGTGTGTCGTCTCTGGGGAACAGTCCTGCTCCCGCGGGGCACCGTGTGTGTCTGAGGAGAGACAAACAAACAGAACCTGTGCTAAGACCCAGGTCCCTGTGTGATTTCCCTGGGGGGTGTGGAGGGAGCCTCTCCCTGGAGGTGAGTAGGAGGGAGTAGGATCTGGGGCTTTGCTGCTGTGCTGCTCCCTCAGAGCAATCCCAGGGTGCAGGTCAAACACTCCAAGGGCACATCACAGGTCAGGGACAGGTGTGCATCACACAGACAAGCATCTTTTCAGCAGCATGGACACCTTGGCCCCACTCCAGCCCCTCAGGACCCACCTGTTCTCCCAGAGCCTGACACTGTCTCAAACCTGTGGCCTCAACCATCTTCCTCTTCTCTTCCTGGGTGACACAACCATCACTCACTGCTTTTGGGCTGATGTCAGTGGGTGCCAGCACAAGGCAGGGCTACTGCTCACCTCCTGCTTCCTCCCTGCTCCATCCCTGCTTATTCCCTGTTCTCTCCCTTCTCCCTACTCCCTCCCTGGCAGATTTTGCTGGTGTTCACTTCACAAACTCAGGTCAGGCCAAGGGACAGCCATGACTTCCTGACGTAAGGGCCACCAGCCTCACTGAAGTGCTGGCTGATTCAATATTGTTCCCACACTGGCTGTGACAGAGATGGGACACAGCCAGCATCAGGCAGGGTGATAGGCACAGCCCAGCACATGGCTGTGTGTGCAGATCTTCCTGGCTGTGTGATCCCACACCACCCTGGCATAACCGAGGACACAGAAACAGTCTCAGGGATGGATGAGTGGCTGCTCAGATCCACGTGCAGCAGCAAGTCCAAGCTGGCAGAGACCACCCTTGCAATTGTGCCTCTGCTGCACTTGAGGTGGGTCTCTGGTTCTCTGGGTCTCTGCTTGTTCTAAGGCCACTGGGTTGCCAGAGCCTCCAGACCCCACCCTGTCACCCTCCTATCTTGCAAAACTGGGCTGTGCTGCCACAGGGATGCTGGACCTGTCTATGGCTCCATGAGCTTGGCACGTTTTGAGTCTGTGTAGTAAACACAGAATCATCATGGAATCCCAGCGTGGTTTGAGTGGGAGGGAGGGGATCTTAAAGCTCATCTCGTTCCACCCTCTGCCATGGGCAAGGATGCCACCTAGTCATGAGCTGTCTCACATGCTGTCCCCTGGTCCCCTTGGGAAATCCTGTAAACAAACTTTCAGCCTCTCCAACATTGTGCAGTGATGAGGCCACAGCCTTGTAAAAACAGCAGAATCGAAACCCCAAGCATTTCTTTGGGAACACCCTTTTCCTGTAAACCACAGTGAGTGACAGTAATGACACGTTTAACTCATTATCAGGGTCAGAGCTTAAGTCTGCAACTGTTTTCCCAACTGGTTGGAAAGTCTCTGAGTCATTGCTTTTGATCCATTTAAATATTGGATTGATGCTGGGGCAAATGCATCACGATGGGGGAGAGGTTTATTCCAGCAGTTCCAGCCCAGCCCCTGCTCTTTGAGGACCCTGCCCATGTCTTCAGGCTCTTGTGCCACCCACAGCTCTGGTCTACCTTGCTCCTCCAGCCCCTGGCATCAGCTTCTCTCCCTCCCTGCCCGACTTTGAGGATGCAGCTGGGAGGTGGTGGGCTGGTTGTGCCACCTGTTGGGGTGGCACTGGATGCTGGACAATGCTGTGTCACACCCTGGAGCCAACGACAGCTTTGTAGGACAGCGACGTTGTGTGAACACCCTACACTGCAAAGTCATTTCCCGACTGCAGCCTGTCATTAGCTGGTCTCTAATCAGCCTCCTGATGCCGGGGCTGGGCTGCACACGCAGCTCCCGGGGCAGGGGCTGGCTGGTCCTTCAAGCTGTCACAGCAGCCCAGCCCAAGACGCCCCAGTGGAAGCGGTTTTCCAGCTGGAGTGAGTGGGAGTGGCCCGATAGCACAGGGGTCCCAAACCCTGCCTGTGCCTGTGCCCTGGGGAGGGAAATCACACCAGTCCCCCCAGTCTGGTGCTCACTCACAGCCTCCTTGCTGGGCTCCCAGCCAAGCCCCTTCACACCATCCACAGCCTCCAGTTCTGGTATCCCACCAGGTCCCACTGTGCCAGCCACAGCCTCCTGTGCCAGCTTCCAGCTCAGCCCACTGTGCCAGCCACAGCCTACAGTTCCAGAATCCCAGCTGAGCCCCACTGTGCCAGCCACAGCCTCCTGTGCCAGCTCCCACCTGAGCCCCACCGTGCCAGCCACAGCCTCCAGCCCCAGGTCCCCATCTGAGCCCCTCTGTGCCAGCCACAGCCTCCAGCCCTGGGTGCCTGTGGGCTCAGGTGGATCCCGCAGCTCTGACTGTTTCCCTCCCACATCCAGTTCAGCTGAAGCATCTGGAACACAAAGCTCATCGCACGGAGCAGCAGCTCCAGCCAGCCCTAGTGTGCCACTTGATCACTTTGTCCCCTCCTAGAAAAGCACTGAGTCCTGCCTGGAGAGCCCCTGCTCACTAAGCCCCAGAGTCTCAGCTCCCAGTGCTGAGGTTTGGGGCAGAACTGAGTCCCCACATCCCCTGCAGGTCCCTGGGAGCTGCACAGAAGGTGTCCTGCAGGACTAGGGCTGTGGTGGCCCAGATGGGCTCTGTCCTACCTGCTGGACACGTATCCAGAGTGGTGGATCCCCAGCAGGCTCTAATCCTGCTCCTCCTCCTCCTCCTCCTGCTGCTGCCTCCCAGTCAGGATGAACAGCCGAGGCAAATACCCAATTTAAATCCTTCCCTTCCCCGCCCCTGGGGATGGCAGGGCGGCCCTGCCCTGTGCTGACACATGGGATCACACCTGGAATACACAACTAGATCACTGAGCATGGACCCACTGTGGGTCTGGGACCCTGTGGGGTGACAGGGCTGGGGCACAGGGAGCAGCCCCAGTGCAAGACATGGGACATGTCTCACTGTGAGGCTTCTGGACTCTGCCATCACCTTCTTCTGACAGCACAACTGCTGATGGGCAGCCCTGTGTCCTGGCTGTCACAGAGGTCTCCAAGGATTGGGGCTTGTTAGATCTGCCTTTGCCTTGGGTGTCTCCCTTGGCTGATTGGGGACTTGCAGCCACCCTCCTGCCACTGTCCCTGAGCCATGTCAGGGACAGAGATAAGCCTGTCCCTCACTGTGGCCATGCTTGACCATGCCCGGGCCAACAGCAAGGAACAGGTGTTGGCCATGTGAGTGCATGGGGACATTTGTGATGGTGTATGTGTTGCCATCAACCTGCACATGTGCCTGTGCCTTGGTGTGTGACTCTGTGTGTGACTCTGTGTGTGTGTGACTGTGTGGGCTCTGGTGTGACTCTGTGTGTGTGTGTGACTGTGTGGGCTCTGGTGTGATTCCATGTGTGTGTGTGTGTGACTCTGTGTGTGTGTGTGACTGTGTGGCCTCTGGTGTGACTCTGTGTTTGTCTGTAATTGCATGGGCTCTGGTGTGACTCTGTGTGTGTGTGTGTGACTGTGTGGGCTCAGGTGTGACTCCATGTGTGTGTGTGACTGTGTGGGCTCTGGTGTGACTCTGTGTGTGTGCGTGTGTGACTGTGTGGGCTCAGGTGTGACTCCATGTGTGTTTGTGACTGTGTGGGCTCTGGTGTGACTCTGTGTGTGTGTGTGTGTGTGACTGTGTGGGCTCAGGTGTGACTCCATGTGTGTTTGTGACTGTGTGGGCTCTGGTGTGACTCTGTGTGTGTGTGTGTGTGTGTGACTGTGTGAGCACAGGTGTGACTCCGTGTGTTTGTGACTGTGTGGGCTCTGGTGTGACTCTGTGTGTATGTGACTGTGTGGGCTCTGGTGTGACTCTGTGTGTATGTGACTGACTGGGCTCTGGTGTGACTCTGTGTGTGTGTGACTGTGTGGGCTCTGGTGTGACTCCATGTGTGTTTGTGGCTCTGTTGGCCTCATGTGACTCTGTGTGTGGGTGACTCTGTGTCACCTGGACACGGGTGACAGTGTGTGTACAAGACATGGGTGAGGCAGCACGTACAGCTGGCCCAGCTGGGGTGTGTGACTGTGCCCTGCCATGTCCCTGGCCCTGAGTGGGTGTGTGTGACTTGTCCCTGTGTGCAGGAGGGGCACCCTGCCCCAGCCCTGCCTTCCCGGGTGTCCTGTCCTGCTTCAGGAGCACATTCCTGGCTGTGTAGGCGCTCACCAAACTGGCTGATCAGCACACTGAGAGCTTTTCCCTCTGACTCACCATGGGGGTTTGGCTCCAGGGAACACACCTGGGCAGGAGGTCCCCTGTCCTCGGGATGTGGACACGGGATTTAGACCTGATGTCTGCTCCCTCTGCTGAAGCCCTGCCTGGCATCTGTTCTGAGCCTGCCTGACTCTGTACTGTCATTGCAGTTCTTTTATCATGACCAGAGAGTGACAGGATAAGGAGGCTGGTTTTAAACTGAAAATAGAGGGATTTAGATGAGATATGGAGGAGAAATTCTTGCACAAGTTGCCCAGAGAAGCTGTGGCTGCCCCATCCCTGCAAGTGTCCAAGGTCAGGTTGGACAGGGCTTGGAGCAACCTGGTCTACTGGAAGGTGTCCCTGCCCAGGGAAGAAGTGGGATTAGATAGACTTTAGGGTCCACCCAACCCAAGCAATTCCATGATTTCATGATGATTCTGTGATTTCCTGTAGGTTCAGCCGTTTCCCCTGGGCTGCAGCAACTCTTCCTCCTGGGCTGCGTCCTTGGCAGGAGTGAGTGTAGGGGTGCAGGGGTCACCTGGCCTTTCTAGGCAGGAGAAACCCACCTCTCTCTTTGTTCAGCTCCGTCCCCCTCAGCCCAGACCACGTTCACAGTCCTGGCCTGATGGGCACAGCAGCACTGAGTCACTCCACGTGAGTCCCCTCCCAGCTCCTCGGCCACTGCCATGGCCAAGCGGGACCCTCCTCCGAGCTGTGCCAGTGACACCAGAGCACTCCCTGGAGCTGGCACAGTTCATTTAGACGCCTCTGAAGTGCCTGGAGTTGGCGGCTCCCCTCGGAGGTTACTTTGCATCTGAGAAGCAGGCTGATTTACCTCCCCACACTGGACACTTCCCGCGGCGCCAGAGCTCTGGTCCCGTTACAGCCATGAAGAGCTCACTGGGACACTCCCCAGAGCCTGGAGAGTGACTCCTCTGACCACTTACACATGTGGGATGTGTCCACAAAGCAGCCAGCGGCCACACGGACCTGCTGCCCTTGGGCTGCCCACAAACATCACCTGCAGTGAATCAGCAGGAGCGTCACCTCCTCCTGCACGTGCCGGGCTCGGAGCAGCCTCACCTGCCTCGCAGGCACCAGGTGCCTTAAACAGAGCTGGGTCATGTGGGAACGCTGGTGCCTCCCTTCGTGACCCTCCCAGACTGTCCCTGAAAACAGTGGAGAGCCAACCGGGCTCTTCCCCGACAAGGACCGAGTGATTAATCCTGTTCTTTTGGAAACAACAGCACAAAGAGGACTGTCTGTCAGCTGTCCATGCCATGGGGAAGCTGCTCCTTAGGCTGCTCCCAGTCTGTACTGACTCCTGGAGACATCTTGGAGAGGAAATTGTGCAGGTGGCTCAGGGGCACTCCAGATCCATCAGTGGGTGGATGACACGGATCCCCACAGTGCTGAACACACTGTGGGCTTTAAATGCCCTCGGGCAGGACCTGCAGGGAGCTTGTGATTCTCTGTCCCTGACAAGCAATGCCCAGGAGTTTACTCGTTTTATCTTCTCCATCTGGAAGGCAGTGGATGTGCCTTGGGAGCTGGTGCTGACCCTGAACATGGTCACAGGTTTGTGACTGGGGCTTGAAGCTCCTGGTTGTGTTTTCAAACACAGTGACTCCACATTTCACATCCTGTGCTCAGAGAAGGCAGCAACACATCTGGGGACAGTTTGTGTCACGACAGTGGAGACCTTCTCATTCTGTACAACTCCCTGACAGGAAGGTGGAGCCGGGGAGGGTCAGGCTCTGCCCCCAGGGAACAGAGGACAGGATGAGAAGAAACAGCCTCAGGTTGTGCCAGGGAAGGTTTAGGTGGGATTTTGGGCAAATTCCTCCTGGAAAGGGCTGTCCAGCCCTGGCACAGCTGCTCAGAGCAGTTGTGGCATCCCTGTCTCTGAAGGAATTTAACACTCCTGTGGATCTGGCATTTGGGGACATGGTAAGTGGTGGCCTTGGTGGTGCTGAGGGAACAGCTGGACTTTTCCAACCTGAACAATTCTGTGATTCCATGGTTCCATAATTCGGTGGCAGTGGATTGCTGGGGCTGCCACACACCTGCTGTGTGGCCTTAAAATGTTCAGATGTTAAAAGGGCTGATGTTTTTAGGCCAAGAAGGAACACCAGGTGGGTGGAGGTCTGGGGGAGCCCCTGAACCCCACATGTGCTGTATCCTCCTCTGTAACTGCCCCTCTCTGCAGCTCCACAGCCACAGAGCGAGGCTCCAGACCCACAGGATGCCCCTGTGCTCCCTGGCTCACCAGCTGCTCCTGTGGCTTCCCAGGAATCCTGGCATGGAGACACCTGGGCTGAGGCATCTTGCAGTCTGGCAGCCCAACCTCACCTGCCGGAAAGTGTAGGAGTCCTTGGCTGAAGGAGCCAGGAACCACATCAGAGAGCTGGGAGATGCCTTTCCCAAGGATGTTTCAGCACTGCAGTGTTCAGAGAGTGTTTTCCTTCAGCGACTGATTTGGGAAACCTCCTGTGCCAGAGCTCAGGTGCTGACACAGCTCCTGGCTCCCTTCCAGCTGGTCCCAGAAGCTGAGCCTCCGTATCTGTGGTGCTCAGGATGTGTTTCTGAGGAAGGGAGACACATGGAGCAGGGAACTGCCCACATCTGACGTGGGGACAGCAGCCCCTGTGCTGGACACCCTCAGGAACATCCACACGTGGGCAGCACAGGGCAGGGTGATCCAACTCACCTCTGGGAGAGGATTAACGAGGTTCTCATTAATACATCCCTTGGGGTGGATCAGAGTGAAAAAACACTGTCTATATATGAGCAGTGTAACAGCAGTGAAAAGATGTGGCTGTTTTCGTTATTATCTATAAAAATATAAATATATAAATCTGTATCTCTAAAGAAAATATATAAGGAAAAGAAAGAAATAGAAAGAAAGGACAAGAGTAGATCACACACAGAATCACAGACTATTCTGGGTTGGAAGGGACCCACAAGGATCATCGAGTCCCGCTCTTCAGTCAATGGCCCACACAGGGGATTGAACCCATGACCTTGGCATTGTTACAACCAAGTTTTAACCAACTGAGCTAATGGAGAGGAAATATTTCACCACTCATAACCCAGCAATGAGACCTGACTGGTGCAATTTTGGTGTCTGTGGTCAGAATGATGGTCACAGCTTTGATCCTTTGGGGATGGGGACCCCCAAAACAAGAGTTCAACAGGTTAATAGACATTCAGGTTTAGGTGAGGGTGTTCAGGTACCTCCCCTGGTGGGGAGTTTTACTTGGTCTGATGCAACACTGTGGATCATGTGCTATCCTCTTGTGGAAACCTCAGAAATGAGTCTAGGGGTGCTTTAGGGTATGTGGGGGTGTTTTGATGGTTTCTGGCCTCTTCTAATGCCATGACAGTCTTTGGTCTCTCTCCCTGTGCCAGTGTGGCTGAGTCAGATGTGCCTTATCAGAAGGAATGGGATGATAGAAACTTTCCCCCTTCCACAGGATCTGCTTCTGCCCAGTCTTTTCCCTTGTCTAGGCAGAAAACAGCTGGATTCAGGCATCAATCACAGGCCATCAGGGCACAGTAAGTCACAGAGTTGAACCAGTTTGTCTGAGCAGAGTTTGGTCTGTCACAAAGGGGTCAGTAGTAGCCAGAGAACTCCAGCAGCACCCAGAGCCCCTCTGCCTGACATGACCCAAGGTGTGGAGCTCGTGCACCAGCATTCCTGGTGCCAGTGGAGTCCTGTGGCACAGAGCCACCTGTGTGGGAGCTCCAGGAAGGTGTGGAGCTCCTCTGGTCTGTATGGGAGCTCCGGGCAGGTGTGGAGCTTCCCTGCTCCCTGTGGGAGCTCCAGGAAGGTGTGCAGCCCCCCTGCTCCATATGGGAGCTCTGGGCAGGTGTTGAGCCCCCCTGCTCCCTGTGGGAGCTCCAGGCAGGTGTGGAGCTCCCCTGCTCCATATGGGGGTTCCAGGTGGGTGAGGAGCTCCCCTGCTCCCTGTGGGTGCTCCAGGCAAGTGTGGAGCTTCCCTACTCCATATGGGATCTTCAGGTGGGTGTGGAGCTCCCCTGTTCCCTGTGGGAGCTCCAGGCAGGTGTGGAGCTCCCCTGCTCCCTGTGGGAGCTCCAGGAAGGTTTGGAGCTCCCCTGCTCCATATGGGAGCTCCAGGAGGGTGTGGAGTTCCCCTGCTCCCTGTGGGAGCTCCAGGAAGGTTTGGAGCTCCCCAGGTCCCTATGGGAGCTCTGGGCAGGTGTGGAGCTCCCCTGCTCCCTGTGGGAGCTCCAGGAAGGTTTGGAGCTCCCCTGGTCCCTATGGGAGCTCTGGGCAGGTGTGGAGCTCCCCTGCTCCCTGTGGGAGCTCCGGGAAGGTGTGGAGCTCCACACCTGCTCCCTGTGGATGTTCCAGGAAGGTGTGGAGCTCCCCTGCTCCCTGTGGGAGCTCCAGGCAGGTGTGGAGCTGACTTGGGATCTGCAGAACTGTGTGAGCCAGAGGAGTTGGACCCAAGGGCATACATCAGCTTGACCTGAGGGGAAATGTCACCTTGGCAATGTTAGACCTGAAGGAATGTCACCTGGAGGGCAGGTACAGCCACCACACCCACTCTGCCTGCTCCCACCCAGCCACACCACACAATGCAGCCACTTCTGGAGAAAAGAATAACAAAAATGTTCCCTTTGAAAGGGCCAAGGGACCAGCCCAGCCCCACGCCCAGGGGAGGGACACAGATCAATGGCCACAGTCACACAGGAGATAAAAATGTCCTTTTTTTAGCTTAGGAGAGATGTGATTGCACAACTCTGGTCCCTGTGGGAAAGGGACTCCCCAGCATCCTCTGCCCTGACTCGTGATTCCTGGGAAACAGGGATAGGCCAGGCTTTTCCTGGTGATTTGGGACACCTGGCAAGTGGCAGGGGCTGGGAGGGAGATAAGCTGGACATGCTGGAGTGGTGCCAGGGGCGCTGGGGTGGTGCCAGGGGTGAACCACAGCTGTAACTGCTTCCTGCACAAGGAAGCTTCTTTATCATTTGGCCTCCTGGAGCTGAGTTTCCCTTGACAGCTTTGGGTCACAGAGAGGGGAAGGATCTCACTTATGATCTGGTCCAGGTCTCCTCAGGCACAGTCCCTTTGCTCACTGAGGGCACACCAGGAACATGCAGAGATGAGTGGAGCTGGTGGACTCTGCCCTTTGCTCCATCCCCAGCTGCCAAATGATGCATCTCCCCTGCCCTTCTCTGAGGGCCATAGCTGGCCATCTATCCCCCCCAACTCCTTGGACACAGGTGACAGATGGTGGACACTGGCACAATGTCCTGCTAAGGGCAGACAAGGCATAGGCTTGTCCCAGAGATCATCCCTTGATAAATAGCCCCCCATAATGTGGCCACTCTGCTCAGCCCAGCACTCCCAAAACCTGCCCACGGGGGCTGCACACAGAGCAAGGGTAGATGTGCCCCTGCCAGGAGTTCAGAAGTCATGGAATCACAGGGTGGTTTGCGTGGGAAGGGATTTAAAGATCACCCAATCCCACCCCCACCACAGGCAGGGACACCTCCCACCAGCCCAGGTTGCTCCAAGCCCCATCCAACCTGGCCTTGGACACTTCCAGGGATGGGGCAGCCACAGCTTCTCTGCCCAACCTGTGCCATGGCCTGCCCACCCTCACAGGGGAAGAATTACTTCCCAATATCCAGGAATCCAGGAGGTGCTCTGGGACACAGATTTTGCTGTGCTGTGGAGACCTGGGGCACAGGGCACACCAGAAGGCACCCAGGGCTTCCCTAACATAGGATGCCCCAGGGCAGGGCTGGAGTTCCCATCTCTGAAGGGATTTAACAGCCCTGTGGATGTGGCACCTGGGGACATGATCAGTGGTGGCCTTGACAGTGCTGGGGGAGTGGTTGCGCTCAGTGGGCTTTTCCAACCCAGAGCAGTCCATGGTTCATAGAATCATAGAATCAATTGGGTTGGAAAAGCCCTCCGAGATCATCAAGTCCAACCCTTGGTCCAACTCCAGTCCCTTTACCAGATCATGGCACTCAGTGCCACGGCCAAGCTCAGCTGAAAAACCTCCAGGATGGGGAATCCACCCCCTCTCTGGGCAGCCCATTCCAATGCCTGAGCACTCTCTCTGCAAAGAATTTCCTTCTGCTCTCCAACTTCAATTTCCCCTGGCAGAGCTTGAGCCCATCGTGCCCCCTTGTCCTATTGCTGAGTGCCTGGGAGAAGAGACCAAGCCCCACCTGGCCAGAACTTCCCTTCAGGCAGTTCCAGACAGTGCTGAGGTCACCTCTGAGCCTCCTCTTCTCCAGGCTAAACACCCCCAGCTCCCTCAGCCTCTCCCCACAGCACTTGTGCTCCAGTCCCTTCTCCAGCCTCGTTGCTCTTCTCAGTTGGTTTGGAAGAGACCTCTGAGATCACCAAGTCCAACCCTTGATCCAACCCCACAAAGTGCCCTGGGCTGGTGATCACAGTAGGGTTGGATCAAGACATGGTGGATTCTCTGTCCCTGGAGGTGTTTCAGAGGACACTCAGTGCCACCTCCAGCCCCTTCTCCAGCCTCGTTGCTCTTCTCTGGCCCCGCTCCAGCCCCTCAATCTCTTTCCTCAACTGAGGGGCCCAGAACTGAACACAACACTCAAGGTGTGGCCTCCCCAAGGCAGAGTCCAGGGGAAGGGTCACTGCCCTGGGCCTGCTGGCCACGCTAGTTTGGATCCAGGCCAGGATCCCATTGGCCTTCTTGGCCACCTGGGCACACTCTTGGCTCCTGTTGAGCTTCCTGTCCCTCAGTTCCCCCAGGTCCCTTCCTGCCTGGCTGCTCTCCAGCCACTCTGTAGAGTTCTACGAGCAGGAAGGAAGGTGGGGAGGGAGGCAGGGCAGGAGGCAGTGTGGTGCAACAGGACAAGCTCTGCGGGCTCCAGAGGCTCTGGAGGAAGCAGGAACGAGCACACCTGGCTGTGGTTGGGACTTTGATCTCCAGAGGCCTCAGCTCAGTCCCTGTCAGTGCCAGGGCGCAGCTCTGGATGCTCCAAGAGGTGTCCCAGACTGTGTCACAGCTCCTGGCACAGGACAGGGGCAGCAACACAGTTGGATGTTACAGGAACTAACACCAGCTGTTCCTTTTTGCCATTGTGGATGAGGAAATTGAGTTTCCAGGATGAGAAGGTTCCTGAGAGACTTTATTGTGGCTTTCCAGCACCTACAGGGGGCCAAAAAGAGAGTGGAGAGGAGCTTTGGACAATGGCCTGGAGGAACAGGACAAGGGGGAATGACTTCCCACTGCCAGAGGGCAGAGTTAGATGGGATATTGGGAAAGAATTCTTCCCTGTGAGGGTGGGCAGGCCCTGGCACAGGTTTCCCAGAGAAGGTGTAGCTGCCCCATTACTGGAAGTGTTCAAGGCCAGGTTGGATGGGGCTTGGAGCAACCTGGTCTAGTGGAAGGTGTCCCTGACCTTGTCAGGGAGTGGGACTGAATGGGAAATGATTCTGTGGCTTCTCTCCCTTTAACTTGTCCCATCCTTTTTGAGCCTGTGCAGATCTGTGGGATCCACAGCAGGTCAAAGTCAGGAGCCGCACAGTTCCTCTACATTTGATCCCAATTATCAGCTGTACAAGCTGTGGCCAAAAATCCATTATCCAGGACATTACCGGGTTAATTAAGGCAAAAAGCCCCAGGCAGTGCATTTAAGGAGGTCAAGTTTCCTTCTATTAAACAGCAGTAGAACTATTCATCCCTGAACTCTACAGCAGAGTGGCTCCAGGGCTGCTCCTCTCCTGGAGCAGGGCACGTGGGCTGAGCCAGCTCAGGATAAAGGAGGGCAACAGGAAGGAAAGGGAATGGGGTCTGCACTGTGGGTGGGCAGAATAGAACTACAGTATGGCCAGGTATGCTCTGGGCTCTCAGCTCCTGTGTGGATCCATCCCAAGGGAGCGAAGGAAAACAAAGCAAGCGAACAAACTGCTCTGGGCTGGGGGTGTTTTTACTCCAGAGACCCCAGGAAACACAAGGCAGATTGAGAGAAGGAGACCAAGCACAGATTATGTGTCCCACACCGGTGACATCCAATGCCAGCCTGACATCCTGCCCACACCGAAATCTGCTCTCCCTGCAAAACTCAGGCTTGAAAACCTGTAACTTGAATATTGCCCGGCAAAGCTGCTGGGAAAGATATTCAGCATGTGGAAGAAAACAGAGGAAAAGAAGGATAAAAATACCAGTCACAGTAACACCCACACGGAACAAAGACCTGCACTTAAGCCTGGGTGAGGAAAAGGAGGACAACACATTTCACCACAATGACCTGAGATAACCCAGCCTGGTTCCTCTGTTCCTGAAACATGACCCAAGACAAAGCTCAAAGCAATGTCCTAACACTGCTGGGGGAGGCACATCAAAGCTGCACCTGAGGTGGGTGGGAGGTAGGAAAGCAAAGAGATTATAGAGGAAATTCCCTCGGTGGGATCAAAAATGTAAAAACCAAAATATTTAAAAAAAGAAAGACAAACAACAACAGCAAAAGAATTATTCACAAGAGCAACATTCTTCCCCAAGGCAATAAGAAGTAAAAAAAAAATCAAAAGGTTTTACAATTATTATTTGAGAATTTTAAGGAAATAAAGGCCTGTGTCCGGGTCGGGGACGCAGTGGTGCAGCAGCTGCACATAGGTCAGGTTCTCATGGGTGTTGGGGTCGAAGAAGCCCTTGGTGTCATCACTGGGGTCAGACAGGATCTGGCTCATCTCCTGGTCGAAGTAGCCGCGCTGATAGGCCACCTCCACAGGCAGGCGGTGGCTGTGCACGGGGTCGATGATGCCGCCGGTGGCGATCTGGGCCTCCAGCAGGCGGATGCCGTGATCCCTCACGATCAGTTCCTTCTTCATGGCCTGGAAGAGGGAGATCTTGTCCCCTGTGTAGGGGTCAGAGTAGCCCGTCACTGCCCGCTCAGCCGACAGCAGCTTCTCGTGCAGTTCGCTGCCCACCAGCCCGGACGACACGGCCTCGTCCACCGACAGCTTCTGGTTGGTGACTGGGTCCACCATGAATCCCGTGGCCGCCTGTGCCTCCAGCAGCACCAGCGCTGTGCCCTGCCTCAGGATGCCCTTCCACATGGCCTGGTAGATGCTCATCTTCTCCATCTTGGCAGGGTCAGCCTTGGAGGGCACCAGCACGCCCGCGATGACGCCCGTGCCGTCCAGGTAGCGCTTGACGGAGGCCATTTCTGTCACCTCCTGCACCGTCCTGGAGCCCTGCACCAGCTCGGCCAGTGTGTCCCTGTCGATGATGCCCGAGTCCAGCAGGTCCGAGGCCGTCACCTGCCTGCGCAGGCCCGTGAATTTCACGCTGCTGCTGCGCTGAGCCGCCTCCTCCACCAGCCCGGTGAGCAGCGTGGCCAGCTCTGCCAGCGCCACGCTGCCGGCACGCACCTGCCCCAGCAGCTCCTGCCGCTTGGCCTGGCACACGTACTGGGAGAACAGCAGCTCCCACAGGGACACCTTCCTGCCCTGGAAGCCACCGGCTGAGACCTCCACAGTGTAGGACTTGAGAGACCGTTCCAGTTCCTGCTCCTGCTCCCTCTCCTTGTCCTGCCTTGAGTCCGTGGCCTCACCATTCTGGACATGTGGTTTTGGAGAATCCTGCTGTTTGACCTTGGGGGCCAGGTGATCACTTCGGCCCTGGGTCTCAGCCCTTGTGATGATGGCAGTGAGAATCTCAATCATCTCCTCCACGGTGACCGTCCCTGCCTTGTACTGGCGCAGGAGGTCCTGGCGACGGTGATCGGGGATGTAGCGGGAGAAGAGCAGCTCCCAGACAGTGACACTCTGGCCCTGAAAAAGCCCCACATTGATGGTGGTGCGAGTGCCCTGCAGGGCTTTACGGGCATCCTCGTTCAGCTGGTAGAGCACCGAGCCCTTGTCCATCAGCTGCAGCATCAGCAGCCCCGTGTCCGGGTCGGGGATGCAGCGGTGCAGCAGCTGCACATAGGTCAGGTTCTCATGGGTGTTGGGGTCGAAGAAGCCCTTGGTGTCATCACTGGGGTCAGACAGGATCTGGCTCATCTCCTGGTCGAAGTAGCCGCGCTGATAGGCCACCTCCACAGGCAGGCGGTGGCTGTGCACGGGGTCGATGATGCCGCCGGTGGCGATCTGGGCCTCCAGCAGGCGGATGCCGTGATCCCTCACGATCAGTTCCTTCTTCATGGCCTGGAAGAGGGAGATCTTGTCCCCTGTGTAGGGGTCAGAGTAGCCCGTCACTGCCCGCTCAGCCGACAGCAGCTTCTCGTGCAGTTCGCTGCCCACCAGCCCGGACGACACGGCCTCATCCACCGACAGCTTCTGGTTGGTGACTGGGTCCACCATGAATCCCGTGGCCGCCTGTGCCTCCAGCAGCACCAGCGCTGTGCCCTGCCTCAGGATGCCCTTCCACATGGCCTGGTAGATGCTCATCTTCTCCATCTTGGCAGGGTCAGCCTTGGAGGGCACCAGCACGCCCGCGATGACGCCCGTGCCGTCCAGGTAGCGCTTGACGGAGGCCATTTCTGTCACCTCCTGCACCGTCCTGGAGCCCTGCACCAGCTCGGCCAGTGTGTCCCTGTCGATGATGCCCGAGTCCAGCAGGTCCGAGGCCGTCACCTGCCTGCGCAGGCCCGTGAATTTCACGCTGCTGCTGCGCTGAGCCGCCTCCTCCACCAGCCCGGTGAGCAGCGTGGCCAGCTCTGCCAGCGCCACGCTGCCGGCACGCACCTGCCCCAGCAGCTCCTGCCGCTTGGCCTGGCACACGTACTGGGAGAACAGCAGCTCCCACAGGGACACCTTCCTGCCCTGGAAGCCACCGGCTGAGACCTCCACAGTGTAGGACTTGAGAGACCGTTCCAGTTCCTGCTCCTGCTCCCTCTCCTTGTCCTGCCTTGAGTCCGTGGCCTCACCATTCTGGACATGTGGTTTTGGAGAATCCTGCTGTTTGACCTTGGGGGCCAGGTGATCACTTCGGCCCTGGGTCTCAGCCCTTGTGATGATGGCAGTGAGAATCTCAATCATCTCCTCCACGGTGACCGTCCCTGCCTTGTACTGGCGCAGGAGGTCCTGGCGACGGTGATCGGGGATGTAGCGGGAGAAGAGCAGCTCCCAGACAGTGACACTCTGGCCCTGAAAAAGCCCCACATTGATGGTGGTGCGAGTGCCCTGCAGGGCTTTACGGGCATCCTCGTTCAGCTGGTAGAGCACCGAGCCCTTGTCCATCAGCTGCAGCATCAGCAGCCCCGTGTCCGGGTCGGGGATGCAGCGGTGCAGCAGCTGCACATAGGTCAGGTTCTCATGGGTGTTGGGGTCGAAGAAGCCCTTGGTGTCATCACTGGGGTCAGACAGGATCTGGCTCATCTCCTGGTCGAAGTAGCCGCGCTGATAGGCCACCTCCACAGGCAGGCGGTGGCTGTGCACAGGGTCGATGATGCCGCCGGTGGCGATCTGGGCCTCCAGCAGGCGGATGCCGTGATCCCTCACGATCAGCTCCTTCTTCATGGCCTGGAAGAGGGAGATCTTGTCCCCTGTGTAGGGGTCAGAGTAGCCCGTCACTGCCCGCTCAGCCGACAGCAGCTTCTCGTGCAGTTCGCTGCCCACCAGCCCGGACGACACGGCCTCATCCACCGACAGCTTCTGGTTGGTGACTGGGTCCACCATGAATCCCGTGGCCGCCTGTGCCTCCAGCAGCACCAGCGCCGTGCCCTGCCTCAGGATGCCCTTCCACATGGCCTGGTAGATGCTCATCTTCTCCATCTTGGCAGGGTCAGCCTTGGAGGGCACCAGCACGCCCGCGATGACGCCCGTGCCGTCCAGGTAGCGCTTGACGGAGGCCATTTCTGTCACCTCCTGCACCGTCCTGGAGCCCTGCACCAGCTCGGCCAGTGTGTCCCTGTCGATGATGCCCGAGTCCAGCAGGTCCGAGGCCGTCACCTGCCTGCGCAGGCCCGTGAATTTCACGCTGCTGCTGCGCTGAGCCGCCTCCTCCACCAGCCCGGTGAGCAGCGTGGCCAGCTCTGCCAGCGCCACGCTGCCGGCACGCACCTGCCCCAGCAGCTCCTGCCGCTTGGCCTGGCACACGTACTGGGAGAACAGCAGCTCCCACAGGGACACCTTCCTGCCCTGGAAGCCACCGGCTGAGACCTCCACAGTGTAGGACTTGAGAGACCGTTCCAGTTCCTGCTCCTGCTCCCTCTCCTTGTCCTGCCTTGAGTCCGTGGCCTCACCATTCTGGACATGTGGTTTTGGAGAATCCTGCTGTTTGACCTTGGGGGCCAGGTGATCACTTCGGCCCTGGGTCTCAGCCCTTGTGATGATGGCAGTGAGAATCTCAATCATCTCCTCCACGGTGACCGTCCCTGCCTTGTACTGGCGCAGGAGGTCCTGGCGACGGTGATCGGGGATGTAGCGGGAGAAGAGCAACTCCCAGACAGTGACACTCTGGCCCTGAAAAAGCCCCACATTGATGGTGGTGCGAGTGCCCTGCAGGGCTTTACGGGCATCCTCGTTCAGCTGGTAGAGCACCGAGCCCTTGTCCATCAGCTGCAGCATCAGCAGCCCCGTGTCCGGGTCGGGGACGCAGCGGTGCAGCAGCTGCACATAGGTCAGGTTCTCGTGGGTGTTGGGGTCGAAGAAGCCCTTGGTGTCATCACTGGGGTCAGACAGGATCTGGCTCATCTCCTGGTCGAAGTAGCCACGCTGATAGGCCACCTCCACGGGCAGGCGGTGGCTGTGCACAGGGTCGATGATGCCGCCGGTGGCGATCTGGGCCTCCAGCAGGCGGATGCCGTGATCCCTCACGATCAGGTCCTGCTTCATGGCCTGGAAGAGGGACATCTTTTGCCCTGTATAGGGGTGGGTGTATCCTGTCACAGCTCTCTCTGCACTGAGAAGTTTTTTTTGTAGTTCGCTGCCCACCAGCCCGGACGACACGGCCTCATCCACCGACAGCTTCTGGTTGGTGACTGGGTCCACCATGAATCCCGTGGCCGCCTGTGCCTCCAGCAGCACCAGCGCCGTGCCCTGCCTCAGGATGCCCTTCCACATGGCCTGGTAGATGCTCATCTTCTCCATCTTGGCAGGGTCAGCCTTGGAGGGCACCAGCACGCCTGCGATGCTTCCAGTTCCCTCAAGGTATCTCCTCACACTGTCCATTTGTGCTATTTCCTGTGCTGTCTCCTTTCCTTCATTAAGTTTTTCCATGGTTTCCTCTGTAATTATTTTTGCACTCAGCAGTTCTGATGCTGTGATTTGTTGTCGGATTCCCTGGAACCAGACGTCACTCCTGTCCTCCTCTTTATCTCTAATGATCTTTAGTATTGTCTCAATGATTCCTTGTATGATGTGTTGGGATTCTGCTTTATACTTTTTCACCAGTTCTTTTCTCTTCTCCTCCGTGATGTACTCAGAGCAGAGAAGTTCCCACAAGGACAACACTTGTCCCTTGTATTTCCCCACAGGCACTTGGACCATTGTACACAACAGGGCATTCTTTGTTTGCTCATCAATATAGAAATAGTCGTCCTCCTTTTCCAGGACCTGCAGCAAGTACAAGCCGCTCTCACTGTCCTTGGCACATCTCTGCAGGAGCTGACTGTAGCTGATCTTCTCACGAGTGTTTGGGTCTATGAAGCCTTTGCTGCCATGATCTGGATCCGAGAGCAGGAGAAACATGTCCTCATCCAGGTGTCCACGTCGATAGGCCACGTCCAGGGGCAGGCGGTGGCTGTGCATGGGATCGATGATGCCACCAGTGGCAAGCTGAGCCTCAAGCAGGCGGATGCCATGATCCCTGAGTGTTCTCTTCTGCCTTATGGCCTGGAAGAGGGATATTTTATCTCCTATTTGAGGATCTGTGTATCCCGTCACGGCTTTCTCTGCCAGCAGCAGCTGCTCGCGCAGTTCGCTGCCCACCAGCCCAGACGACACAGCTTCATCCACAGAGAGCTTCTGGTTGTTCAGGGGGTCAATGAGGAAGCCAGTGGCTGCCTGTGCCTCCAGCAGCCCCAGTGCACACTGCTCTGTGAGGAGGCCCCTCTTCAGTGCCTGGTAGATGCTCAGCTTCTCTTTCCTTGATGGAAGGAGAACCCCAGCGATGCTCCCAGTGCCATCCAGGTACCTTTGGATGGTGTCCCTCTTTGTGAGGGTGGAAAGCGTGAGACTCCCATCCTGCAGCTGGTCCAGGGATTTCTTGTCAACTATCTCAGAGTTGAACAATTCTGACACTGACACCTCTCCCCGCAGTCCTTTAACTTTGAGGGCTTCTGTTCTTTGCTCAGTGTCCTCGATGATTTTTAAGATGAGGGATATCAGATTTTCCAGCGTCAAGGTTTTGCTTTTGTACTGCATCACCAGCTCTTTCCTTTTCTGCTCTGAGAAGTAGTGAGAGCAGAGGACTTCCCAGATGGAAACTGTTTGTCCCTTAAACTTGCCAACCTTTACCTGAATGGGCTTTGAGCGCAAAGCCTGTTTTGTTGACTCATCAATGTAGAAGTACTTCCCTCCTTCCTTTACAACTTGCAGCATGTACAACCCAGTCTCAGAGTCTTGGACACATCTCTCCAGCAGCTGCATGTAGGTCAGGTTCTCATGGGTGTTGGGGTCAAAGAAGCCCTTGGTGTCATCACTGGGGTCAGACAGGATCTGGTTCATCTCCTGATTGAAGTAGCCCCGCTGATAGGCCACCTCCACGGGCAGGCGGTGGCTGTGCACGGGGTCGATGATGCCGCCGGTGGCAATCTGGGCCTCCAGCAGGCGGATGCCGTGGCTCTTCACAATCAGCCCTTGGTTCATGGCTTCAAACAGGGACATTGGGGCTTTGGTGTAGGGGTCGGTGTAGCCTGTCACAGCTCTCTCTGCACACAGCAGCTTTTCAAAAATCTCCCCTCCGATCAGACCCTCCTTCAGCGCTTCCTCCACGGAAAACTTCTTGTTTCTTTCAGGGTCAATGATGTAACCAGTGGCTGCCTGTGCCTCCAGCAGCACCAGGGCAGTTCCTGGCCTCAGGATGCCCTTCCACATGGCCTGGTAGATGCTCATCTTCTCATTGCTTGGCTGTATAAGGACCCCTGCTATGAAATTGCTGCCCTCCAGGTACCTACGGACAGACTCCATTTCAGTGACTTCTTTGACTGTTTTCTTCCCCTGGTTGAGCTCATCAAGGGTCTTTTTGTCTATCAGTTGGGACTGGAAGAGGTCACTAGCAGATACTCTTTTCCTCAGGCCCTTGAATGCAAACTTCTTGCCTTGTGCCTCAGTCTCTTGGATAACTGTGGTGATAATTGTTGTGATTTCCTGGAGCACTTCAGTCTTCTCATCTTTGTACTTTTGCACCAACTCTCTTCTCTTGTTGTCTGAGAAGTATTCAGAGTTGAGGAGGTCCCAGACGGACACTGTCTGCCCCTTGAACCGGCCCACGTTGACACAAACACTCACAGATTTCAGCACCTCCATGGTCTGTTCATCCACACAGAACATTGCATTTTCTGACAGAGGGAGGAGCCACAAACCTGACTCAGCATCACGAACACACCGCTCCTTCAGCTGCTGGTAAGTCACGTTCTCTTTGGTGTTTGGATCAAAAAAGACCTTGGTGCTGTCATCCAGCTGAGACAGGGTTTGGTTCATGTCTTCGTCGTAGAAGCCGTGCCTGCACGCAGCCTGGAGCGGCAGGTGGAGGTGGTGGATGGGATCAATGACCCCTCCCGTGGCCAGCTGGGCCTCTAGCAAGGGAACAGCCTCTCCCAGGGGGATCAGCTCCTTCCTGAGTGCTTGGCACAGGGAGATGGAGCTCCCTGTGTAGGGGTCGGTGTACCCCATCACGGCCCTCTCGGCGAGAAGGAGTTTCTCGGTGAGCTCTTCACCCACAACAGCTGCTCTCACAGCATCTCTCACGCTGAGCCTCCGGTTTGTTGCAGGGTCAGTCAGGTATCCTGTGGCTGCCTGAGCCTCGAGCAGCCTCAGAGCAGCCCCAGGGAGGAGGAGGTTGTTTTTCATGGCATCATAGAAACTCATCTTCTGTTTGGACGCCTCTATGAAGACACCAGCGATGCTGCCTGTGCCCTGCAAGTATCTCTTCACGCTCTCCATTGCAGCCACTTCCTCAGGAGTTCTTATGTCCTGAACCAGTTCTTCAAATGTCTTCTCAGAAATGATGCCAGTGTCCAGCAGCCAGACCACAGGGACACTGCCTCGCAGGCCCTCCAGGGAGATCTGGGTCCGGGCTTTCATCTCCATGTCCCCCACCAGCCTGAGCACAAGAGTGACCAGCTGCTGGAGCGACAGCTCCTCTGAGCGGAACCTCTCCGTGAAGTCACTCCTCTGCTCCTCAGTGAAATACCCCGAGTGGATGAGCTCCCAGAGGGAAACCCCTTTTTCCTTCACCATGGTTTCCTTGAAAATCTTTTGGATTTGCTCATCTGTGTAGGCAGGAGCAGCTGTCTGGGACAGAGGCAGCAAGTGGAAGCCGGAGGCATCGTCCTTCTGGCAGCGCTGGATTAGCTCAGCATAGGTCATGGACTCTTTGCTGTCTGGGAGGCAAAAGGCCCTGTGCTCATCACTGGGCTTTGAAAGGGCCTTGCTGGTGTCCTCATCCAGGCACCCTCGCTGCTGGGCCGACTCCAGGGGGATGTAGTGGCCACACGCTGGGTCAATGATGCCTCCAGTGGCCATCTGCACCTCCATGAGCTGCAAGGCCTGTTTGTCTGCAATCAGGCCCTTCTTCATCGCCTGGAAAAGGGGGATCTTCTTGCCTGTGAAAGGGTCTTTATAACCTGTCACAGCCCCTTCCGCGTGCTGCAGCTTCTCGTGGACATCTGGTCCGATGACTCCCTCCCTGACAGCCTCATCCACACGGAGCTTCTGGTTGTTGACGGGGTCGATAATGAAGCCCGTAGCAGCCTGGGCCTCCAGCAGGGGCAGGGCTACTCCTGGCACCACAATGTTCTGCTTCATGGCCTCATAAATGCTCATTCTCTGGTTTGATGGCTGGAGCACAATCCCCCCAATGCTGCCCGAGCCATAGAGGTACTTCCTGACAGAGTCCATGTGCAGGACTTGCTCTGGTGTGATGGATCCCTCCAGTACCTTCTCAAACAGGGCCCTGTCGATGACACCCGTTTCCATCAGGTGGTAAGCACTGACACTGCCTCGTATGGCTGGGAACTTGATGGGGGCCCATTTCTTCATCTCCTCCTCCAGCATGACTCGGATTTGCTCCAGGCTGAGCTTCCTCAGCTGGAAGTGGTTGAAAATCTCCCGGCGTCTCCCCTCACTGAAGTACTCAGAGTTCAACAAGTCCCATACCGAGACCTTCTCGCCCCGTAAGCGCCCAAACCTGACAGGCAGCCAGGAGCTCTTGAACACCTGCCTGGTGGCCTCGTCAATGAACTGCCTCTTCCTGCTGTTCAGAGGGAGGAGGCAGAGCCCAGTGGAGGGCTCGGTAATGCACTTCTCCTTCAGCTGCAGGTAGGTCAGGTTCTCGTGGGTGTTGGGGTCGAAGAAGCCCTTGGTGTCATCGCTGGGGTCAGACAGAATTAAATTCATCTTCTTGTCGAAGTAGCCGCGCTTGTAGGCGACCTCCACGGGGATGCGGTGGCTGTTGATGGGGTCAATGATGCCACCAGTGGCAATCTGGGCTTCAAGCAGGCGGATGCCATGCTCCTTGACAATCAGCTCCTTCTGCATGGCCTGGAAGAGGGAGATCTTGCTCCCTGAGTAGGGATCTTTGTAGCCAGTGACTGATTTCTCTGCAGCCAACAACTTGTCATAAACATCCGGGCCAATGACATTCGCTCGTAAGGCCTCGTCCACAGAATACCTTTTGTTGGCTGCGGGGTCAATGACAAACCCTGTGGCAGCCTGTGCCTCCAGGAGGATCAGAGATGTTCCTGGCCTTAGAAGTCCTTTCCTCTTTGCTTGGTAGATGCTGATCTTCTCCTGGGAGTCAGGGAGCAGCAGCCCACCAATGCTCCCCGTGCCCTGCAGGTACTTCCTGACAGTGTCCATGCCAACAACTTCTTTGGCTGATGTTTCACCCTCCTTGAGTTTTTTGAACAAGTCTTTGTTGATAATTTCTGAGTTCAGGAGCTGGTCAGCAGTCACCTGGTCTCTCAGGCCCTCAAAGGTGACATTGGCAGTGGCAGCCATTTCCTCAACAGCAGCTCTGACAGCCTCACCAAGTCCTTGTGTGGAAAGTGTTCCCACCAGGAACTGCTGGGCAAGAGCAGCTCTTTGCTCACCCTGGATGTAGTCGGAGAAGAGGAGTTTCCAGACAGACACCAACTTGCCCTTGAACTTCCCTACAGCAATGGGCACCTGTGTGTTTTCCAGAGCCATTTGGGCCTCGTGGTTAAAGAAGAGGTGGGTTCCCTGCGATCCTTCGCCTCTGTCCCCACCAAGTGGCAGCAGCAGGAGCCCTGTGGTGGGATCAGTGACACAGCGCTGGAGCAGCCCTGCATAACTCAGTTTCTCCTTGGAGCTGGGGTCAAAGAACCCCTTCATGTGGTCAGGAGGGCTGGAGAGGAGCTGTCTGGTGGCCTCATCCAGGTACCCC
Source organism: Pithys albifrons albifrons (assembly GCF_047495875.1). Lineage (NCBI taxonomy): Eukaryota > Metazoa > Chordata > Aves > Passeriformes > Thamnophilidae > Pithys > Pithys albifrons. The sequence goes on along the minus strand of NW_027286060.1, from coordinate 244,913 downwards.
CACTCACAGGCTGTCTCTGTGGGGACACGGAGGTGCCTGCCTGGAGCAATCACTCCCCCTGTGGCCATTTGAGCCTCCAGAAGGCAAAGGCCGTGGTCCGTGGGGACAAATCCTTTCCTGATGGCTTGAAACAGAGAGAGCATTTCCCCAGTGGATGGGTCTCTGTACCCAGTGATGGTTTTCTCAGCTGAAGACAGTTTCTCATAAAGCTCTGGGCCAATGAGACCAACCCTGACAGCCTCATCCACTGAGTAGGTTTTATTCTTCAGGGGGTCTGTCAGACTGCCAGTGGAGGCCTGGACTTGCAGGAGCATCAGAGCAGCACCAGGCACAAGGAGATGCTCCCTCAGCGCCTGGTAAAGGCTCTTCTGCTCCCCAGAAGGCAGGACAACCCCAGCCACAGTCCTTGTGCCACGCAGGAACTGCTGAACAACAACATTCTCTGCCAACTCCTGGGTAGAGACTCTTCCCTCCTCAAGTCCTCGGAACACATCGTGGCTGATGATGCCAGAGTCCAGCAGGTCCCTGCTGCTCACCCTTCCACCCAGCCCTGGGAATGTGATTTGCAGGGGCAAGAGGAGAAAGCCTGAGGCTGGATCCACAACACATCTCTTCCTAAGCTCTGAATAGCTGACCTTCTCTGTAGTGCTGGGATCAAGGAACCCTTTGCTGTCCTCATGGCTGGGGTCAGAGAGGAGCTGGCTCATCTCTTCATCCAAATATCCCCTTTCACAGGCCACATCCACTGGCAGTCGAGCTCCAGTGGCCGGGTCGATGATGCCTCCAGTTGCCATCTGGGCCTGGAGCAGCTGGATGCCCTGTTCCCTCCCTACCAGCTCCTTCTGCATCGCCTGGTACAGGGGGATTTTCTCTTCTGTGTAGGGGTCAAGGAAGCCAGTGGCAGCTCTCTCTGCTGCGAGCAGCCTCTCCTTCAGCTCCAGCCCCACCAGACCAAGCCTCACAGCTTCTGCCACCGAGACGTGCCGGTGCGTCACTGGGTCGGCGATGGAGCCTGTGGCTGCCTGGGCCTCGAGGAGGGAGAGGGCTGGATCCAGGCTCAGGAGATGCTCTCTAGTGGCTTCATAAAAGCTCATTATCTTCTTTGAAGCCTCTACATACACACCAGCAATGCTGCCAGCTGCCTCCGAGGGTTCCCCAGGAGCACCCGGCTCCGCCACATCCCTGCCAGCTGCTTTTGGCTGTTTGCGTGGCATCACGTCCTGGCACAAGTGGTTTTTCCCTGGCACGTCTTCCCCGGGAAAGCTGGGGACAACGTGGCCATTCACTGCTGGCTTGCTCTCCATTCTCCCACTGCAGACCTTCCACAGCTCCCAGGACTCTGGAGAGAGAGGGAGAGGGGGGAGAATGGGAAGAGTCAGTGAGGAATCAACTTCTTTGTGCTTTGCATGTTAAATACAGGGAAATCAGAAACATAAACACCCCGAGGCAGGAGGAAGTGACAGCCAAAGGCTGAACATGTTTGAACCTGACATGCCATCCCAAGGAATCTGGCCAAGCTCAAGGAGTCCATGGAGGAGAAGCTCCACATACCCTGGGCTGACATCCCAGAAACCCCTCATGTCCTGGGCTGATCCCAGAGTGTGGGCAGCAGGGCAGGGGGGAATTCTGTCCCTCTGCTCCACTCAGGTGAGACCCCACCTGCAGTGCTGCCTCCAGCTCTGGGGCCACAACATAAGAAGAATGTGGAACTGCTGCAGAGAGTCCAGAGGAGGCCATGGAGATGCTCTGAGGGCTGGAGCCCCTTTGGAGCCAGGCTGGGAGAGCTGGGGGTGTTCAGCTGGGAGAAGAGAAGGCTCCAGGAAGACCTGAGAGCCCCTTCCAGTGGCTAAAGGGGCTTCAGGAGAGCTGGAGAGGGACTTTGGACAGTGGATGGAGGGACAGGACACAAGGAACGGCTTCCAACTGCCAGAGGGCAGGGATAGATGAGATAGTGGGAAGGAGTTCTTTCCTGTGTGGGTGGAGAGGTCCTGGCACAGGTTGCTCAGAGAAGTTGTGGCTGCCCCATCCCAAGACCAGGTTGGACAGGGCTTGGAGCAACCTGGTCTAGTGGAAGGTATCCCTGCCCATGGCAGGTGATGGGACTGGATGGTCTTTAAGGTCCCTTCCCACCCAAACCATTCCATGATTTTGTGATTCCAGGAGTCCCGACATGCAGGTCCGTGGCTGCCACACGAACCAACCTCTCCTTCTGCTGTCCCTCCTTTCCACATTCTCCAAATAATGAAAGAAGGGCAGAGATTCCATCTCAGTGAGCAGTGGGCACCAGGCTCTGGAGCCCTGGAGCTGCCTTAGGGTGAGATAACATGTGATCCAAACCTGCCCTCCCATTTGCAAAGCTCCCAGACACGCTGGGCTATGCCACAGTGCAGTGCTGGTGCCAGAGGGAGCACAAGGCTGTGGTGCTGGGCTGTGCACACCGGGAGGCTGGAGGGCACTTGTGGCCGAGCATGGGTGTGCCAAGCTCTGGGAACTGTGGTCAGCCACTGCCTCCAGGCTGTGGTTGCAGCACACGGTGCTGGAGGAGACTCCCTGCCCACAGCCTCCCACACAACAGTGTCAGTGCCAGCACAGTCTCAGGCAGATGAGGGAAGTGATTCTTCTCCTGGACTCAGCACTGGTGAGGCCACACCTTGAGTGTTGTGCTCAGTTCTGGGCCCCTCAGTTCAGCAAAGATCTTGAGGGGCTGGAGCGGGGCCAGAGAAGAGCAATGAGGCTGGAGAAGGGACTGGAGCACAAGTGCTGTGGGGAGAGGCTTTGGGAGCTGGGGGTGTTTAGCCTGGAGAAGAGGAGGCTCAGGGGAGACCTTATCACTCTCTACAACTCCATGAAAGGATGTTGTAGCCAGGTGGGGATTGGTCTCTTCTCTCAGGCAACCAACAGCAGGACAAAGGGGCACGGGCTTAAGCTCTGCCAGGGGAGGTTTAGGCTGGATATCAGGAAGAAATTCTTTACAGAGAGAGTGCTCAGGCATTGGAATGGTCTGCCCAGAGAGAGGGTGGATTCTTCGATCCTGGAGGTTTTTAAGGTGAGATTGGAAGTGGCACTGAGTGCCATGATCTAGTAATCAAAGTGGGGTTGGAGTAAGGGTTGGACTTGATGATCTCAGAGGTCTCTTCCAACTCAATTGATTCTATGGTTCTATGTTTCTATGATTCTGTAACATCCTGCAGCAGGAAGCTGTGGGGTCAGAGCAGGTTTGAGGAGTGAGGGGGCTGGTCCTGCTATGTTGGGACTGCACCAATGGTTTATTCCCTCGTGAGTGTTGTCCCCTAAGGCAGAGCCACAGCACCAGTGCCAGGCTGGACCGGTCCTACAGGGGCAGGTGAGGCCACAGGCCAAGCACAAAGTGCTGCAGCAGACCTAGGAGATCTGCTTGGCAAAACTCCTGCAGACGAGCCAGGGTGGGCACAGTGCTGCCCACCGACATCTCTGGACCCGGCTGCGAGCCCCAGGGGTAGCCAGTGTCACACTGACCCTCCTGCAGAGGTCACTGCGTGGGGACAGTGTGGACCAGCTGCATCTCTCTGCCCAGAGCTCACAGACCCATATTCTCCCCAGCTCCACCAGTGTAAACAGCAGGGAGCAAAGAGCAGCGTGATGGTGCCGGTGGGTGCTGTGCCCGGATCCCTGCTCACCCCGGGACCAGCCGCTCCAACGGGGCTCCGTGTGCCCGTCTCCATCCCCGTGTGTTCCTCTAGCCCATCCCATGCCCTCCAGCCACGCCAGCATCTTTTCCTGGCGAGGGCTCCTCTGTCCCAGCCGTGCTCTGGGCTCACTGCCCGGCACGGGGAAAGGTCCCAACAGGAGCCGGCTCCCTCCGCCCGGTGATGTCACCGCGGCTCGGATCTGCCCAGGCAATGCTGTTTGTGTTTGCAGGATCAGAACTGCGCCCGGCTCCGGCGCCAAGAGGTGGGGACGGCGGGCGAGAGGCCCCGGGTCTGCGACTGCCTCCGGGAAGGACTGGGAGAGACGGGAGGAGGACTCGGGGATCTCTACTTGATGGGGAGGGTCCTGCGGGGAGGGCGACGGGCCCAGCTGCTGGCTGAGAGCTAGAGGAGTCGCTCTGTCCTGCGTTCTACGGTGGGAGCGAGGCGATTACCCCATCTCACAGGGCCACCTCCTCTGTCCCTCCTCTGGGTGTGTGCACAGCCCTGTGCCACACACCCCCAAAACACACGCGGGCCTGGCAGCACCTCACCACCGGCTCTGCCTGCCCCGGTCCTGGGGCCGGGAAGCTGTACCTGGCCCTGCCACCCTGGCAGAGAGATGCCGGGTTGGACGGCACAGGCTGTACTGCGCTTGAGAGGAGCTGGATTCAGCCCAGCCGTGCTGTTGGCACAGCAATTGACAGCAGTGGTGTGGCTCTGGTGTCTGGAGAGCCCCAGGCAGGTCCCCTCATGTCCCAGAGCTGAGACCGACACAGACACCAGCACCGGTGTAGCTTCGGTGTCTGGAGAGCCCCAGGCAGGTCCCCACATGTCCCAAAGCCAAGTCAGACAACGGCACCAGCACCGGTGTGGCTTCGGTATCTGGAGAACCCCAAGCAGGTCCCCACATGTCCCAGAGCCAAGCTGGCGACTGGCACCAGAGTGCAGATGGAATTTGGACACTGCCACCCTTAACTGTGGCAGCTTGAAAATCCAGATCCCATCGAGACTGGTAAATTAAGGGTCGAGGTGTTGCTCCCCACCCTCCCTGGACAGGGGGAGGCAGTGAGTGCCCAGAAGGTGAAGGACTCTGCTCCCTTTCGTCAGAAGGCGTCAGCCCCATGGAAACTTTGAGTAACCAACTCTACCTACGACGGCAGCGAGATTCCTGGTAGAGGTGTTGGCACCTGCCGCTCTCCCCGGGGCCACGGTCTCTCCCTGACACCAGCAGCTCTCCCTGGCAGCCGCAACCGCTGCTCCGCGGCTTTCGCTCCTGGCTGCGTCATGGAATGCGCTGGCACAGGTGTGAGCTGCGGCACACGCAGCCCCCGCGCACCCACTGCCAGCCCCTGGCACGTGTGGTCCCTGTGCACCCACTGTCAGCCCCTGGCACGCGTGGTCCCTGTGCACCCACTGCCAGCCCCTGGCACGCGTGGTCCCTGTGCACCCACCGCCAGCCCTCGGCACACGAGGTCCCCGCGCACCCACTGCCAGCCCCCGGCACGCGAGGTCCCTGTGCACCCACCGCCACCCGCGTCCCTCCCCAGGGTCCCCGGCAGTGTCGTTGTCCTAGGGAACAACCCGCATCTCTGCGCTCGCAGGGAGCACCTGGAAGCCGGCGCCGGGCGGGGAGGGAGAGGCTGCCGGGGGCCCTGGGGAGGGACCGGGAGAAGGGACAGGTTTTACTGGCAGAGTGGGGGACAAGGTGTCAGGGAGGGGGATGGTAGAGAAGGTGTTTGTGGGGCAGGGACAGCAGAATGCTGTGAGGAGCTGGAACTGAGAGTGGGAGCCTGGAGGAGCCCGGGAAGTGTGTGGGGTGGTCTTTGGTGGGATAGGCTGAGCTCGGGGGTGTTGCAGGGGTGGGAGAGTGGTAGAGAAGTTTTGTGGGGCAGTACCAGAGGGTGATGGAGACAGGGAACGGAGCTGGGGCACTTCGGGGGGTCGTGCTTTGAGCGGGTTGGGGGTAGCCCAACACCCTTCCCAGGCAGCGCTGCCTGCCTGGCTGCCCCGGCAGTGTCGGGGTCCCCCAATGGCCGGGAACAGACAAAGCTCCTTGCCCGGTGCCCGTAGAGGGGCTACGGTGGGATGGGGTCACATCCTACCCACAGGGAGAACCCCATCGTACCATGCACCCACCTCGAAGGATACTGTGGGGCGATACTGCCAGTCTCATGCCTGTCCCATCCCACCACCTGCCTCTTCCTCGGCACCCGCCGAGCCCCTCTGTGCCACCTTGCCCCGAGGCATGACGGGTTCTTTGCTGGAGCTGCTCGATCTGATCAGCCACCACCTTCTGTTCTGCTTCTGGGACATGCCACGGTCAGGGACCACCACCCTCCCGCTGTGCCCCAGGAGGGCTGGCAGTGCCCAGAGTGCCACAGCACCGTGCGGCTGCTGCCCTACGCCCACGATCCCGCCCCAGCTCCTGGCTCAGCCCAGCCAGACCGGCGAACGGGAGCGGTGCCGCATTCCGCACATACCGGAGACCGGGGCCAGCGTCTCCGTCCCCTGCTGCCCCCCGGTACGGCCCGTAGTGCCCAGCCAGGTCGAAATCCACCCGATCGCTCCCACCTGCGCACGGTGATCGCAGAACGGGCTTACCTGGCAGGTGCCTGCGGTCCCGCTGCTTCGCAGCTGTTTCCTGCCTGGGCCCAGAGCACGTTTAAAACTTTGCCCTTCCCCGCCCCTGGGGATGACACAACAGCCCAGCCCAGCCAGAAACTCGCGGACCAGCCCTCCCCACGGCTCCCTTTGGGTGCTGGGGTCCCCCTTGGCAGGGGTTGACCAATCCCAAAACCGTGGCGTTGTGGGAGGTGGCCCTGACCCGGTGGGCAGTGCTCTCCACGGAGGAGCTGAGAGTGAGCGACAGAGACCTCCCTCTATGAGGCCAGCGCTGCCCTCATCCCCAGCAACCCCTCATCTTTCTCCCCATCACATCCCAAACCCTCCCCTTCATCCTCAGTGCCCCTGCTCCTCACCCTGGTGGCCAGACCCCAGGCTCCAGCTGCAGGGCTGACAGACCCCCACTGCAGGGTTGGTCCTGGCACCACAGCTACTGGAATGGAGAGGGGGACCCCTCCCTGGTCCCCCCAGCCTTGTCCACACCCCTGGATGCGTACCTGCAGCCTGAATTGCCCAAAACATGCTCAAACCATCCTGTTGCCACCTGAGTCACCCAAACACCCATGTTCTGCCTTCCTCACCAGCCCCACGCCCTCTCTCCAGACCCTGCTCCCAGCTCCACATCCCACTCCTGCTCCCCCCCGAGCACCCCCTCCCTTCTTCCTGCTGCTCTTTCAGGCTCAGTGGACCCTGAAAGAACAACAGGCACCCCAGAGAGGGAAGAGACCTTTGGGCCCGCTGGGGTAGGGGGGTAGCACTGCAGCCTCCTGTGTTGCCACCCTGCAGGGTGAGGTGCTGCGGGAGGGATGTGGAACTTGGGCAAGATGTTTATGGTGTGTGGGAGTGTGTTGTCTGGAGAGGTGCCGGTATCCAAGCACGGGGCTGGCTGGGTGAGCCGGTGGTGCAGCCTGGCACGGTCCAGTGGGCACTGGCCCCTGGCACCCATGGTGGGTGCAGCCAGCACTGGCAGTGGTGATTCTTCCATGTGGAGAGGTATTCCCATGGGAATGGCACTGCCAAATAGCCAGGCAGGACCCTGCTGCTTAGGCAGTGCTGAGCCACTGGTCCAGCAGGGCAGAGGGACCCTCAGGAGGGTCACCCAGAGCTGTGGGGCCAAGAGGGGCTGGCCTGGATGATGTCCTGGACTCACAGGGCAATATCCAAAGAGGGGCAGCATCAGTGAGGCCAAGTGAGAGGGGCAGGGGCTGCATCCACCACTGAACCCATCCCAGCTCCTGTGGCCCATAGAGAGGTGGCTGCATACCAGAAACCAGCGCAGGTTTCCGACAGCTGCCCGGGCGTCGGCAGAGGTTTCGCTCCCAAGAGGTGCTGAGGAGCCTTAATCCATCAGCAAACAAGGATGAGTGTTTGCCACCACAGAGGGCTTGGCGCCGGCACAATGGAGCGGTGCCAGTGCCATGGAGCTTCTTGCTGCCAAGGCTCCAAAGCACTGATGTGCTCACCCTCTAACGGGGTGGGGTCCAACAGAGCCCCCCTGCAGCCTTGCTGGGACCCTGTGACCTGCACTGGGAGCCAGGACAGCCCCGAGGCTGCAGAAGGACTAGGCACAGACATGGTGGCCAGTGACTGGAGAGCCTGGCACCGGCATAGCCAGCAGGGCATCCCCTCCCCACGTGGCTGCAGGGAGGGGACCTCGTGTCCCTGTCTGGGCAGCATGGCTGTGCACACAGGAACCAGTGCACTGTGTTGGGCCATACTGGGCAGTGCTGGGCCATGCTGGGTCATGCTGCTCTGTGCTGGGCTTTAGTGCATCAGGTTGGGCTGCACTGAGCTGTGCTGGGATGGACAGGACTGTAGTGAGCCATACAGGGCTGTGCTGGGCCATGGTGGGCATTACTGCACCATGCTGGGCAATACTGGACTCTACTGGGCTGTACTGGACTGTGCTGGGCCATACTGGGCTGTACTGGGCCATGCTGGACTATACTAAGCCATACTGGGCTATGCTGGGCTGTGTTGGGCTGTACTGTGCTGAACCCTGGACTATACGGGGCTGTACTGGACTGTGCTAGACCACACTGGGCTCTGTTGAGCTGTACTGGGCCATACTGGGCCATGCTGGGCCGTGTTGAGCCCTGCCACACTCCGCCTGCCAGCGCAGAGTGGCTGATGCTGCCCAAGGCAGCGGGAAGGGGCCGTGGTGATAAATGAGCCGTAATGAGCAGATGCGATTCCAGCGAGTCCAACCAAACCACACGCGGCTTCATCAAAGCTCCTCAGCTGCCAACAAGGATGAGGAGCGACTGGCCTGGGCACCTCTCCCCTGCCCGTGGGCGGCACAGCTCCTGGAGCCTCAGTGACACCCCTGCTGTGCCAGCTCCAGAGCCACAGGGCTGTGGGGATGTTTGCCACTGGGAAGTGGAGTTGCTCACAGCAGGAAAGCCCAAGTGGGTGGGTTGGTGCCCACCTGAGCTGGGTGTCACAGGTGTACTGCCAGAGCCACCATGCCCAGCCACTGGTGGGGGCTGTGGGGAGGGTGTTGAGTCCAAGCAGGAGCGATGGGGCTTGGGCTGCACTGGTAGAGCTGGTGATGGGTCCCAGAAATGGCCACTCCACCCTCCACAAACTGTACTGCTGGTGGCCGGGTTCCGATCCACAGGGACATCCCACCCAACACAGCCCCTGGCACTCACTCACACAGCCCTGTATCATTAGGCAGCATGTGCCTCCTGTGCCACATCCATCTGTCCCAGATGCCATCAGTCTGGGCCCATGGATAGCCCAAGGACCAGCAGCAAAGGGCACAGCCCCCTGGCTCTGGAGCCTCTGTCAGGGGGGCTCAGCACATCTCTGGGGTGACAGTGGCAGCATGAGGAGAACGTGCCAGCTTGGGCACAAGACGCCACACTCCCCATCCCTCCGGGCAGACGCTGAGGAAGGGGTGAGGCACAGTGGGAGTGTGGCCCAAAGCCGGGGCTGTGGCCAGACGCTGAGCTCAGCGCCAGGAAGTGCCCGCCAGGGCTTTGCTGCCCAAGATTGGTGCCCACACACACAACCTCATACAGGTGAGCTCAGGTGCTCACACACAGGCACACACACGTCTGCTGTGCAAGTGGTTCTGCACACTCAACACGTGCCCTGACCAAAGATCAGAGCCGTGCCAATCCACGTAGCACTGAGGCCTCCAGCCCTGCCAGCTTCCATTACCACTGTGCCATCGTCTCCAACCTCAGTGGTGTCCCAGCCCTGGGCACAGATAGTGGCTTTGCACTGGCCAGGATGGGGGCCCAGAGGGCTGCAGGCTGTGGTTCTTGCTCCTTCCCCATTCACACCATGCCTGGGCAGGGGTTAAGAAGGTGCTGGGCTGTGGTTCTTGCTCCTTTCCACACTGTACTTGGGCACTGGGCAAGGGCTTCGCCCAGGACACGGGTACAAGCTGCAGACATCCAAGCCCAGTGCCTGCAGGTGGGAACTGGAGCAGCTGTGCTGGGGACAGGAAAATCAGGAGCAGAGTGATGGGAGCTGGGCTGTGCACCCTGGGACTGGAGGAACTGCCCTAGCACCGTCTCTCTTCCCACCCCAGAGAGGGGGCAGGAGGTGTCAGGGGGGACATATCTGAGCACTTTCTCCTTTACCAGCCCAGTCCCAGGGCACAGCTGCTCACCCCATAGTGAGGCTGGGCTCTGTGGGCTGGGATGGATAATGTGGCTTGGCCCAGGGCCAGCGTGGCTGTGTAGGGTGTTGGGGTGGCATGTTGGGCAGGGCAGGCCCCATTCCTGGGGTTCCCACAGCCAGGTTGAGTGCAGGGATGGTTGGGCAACAGGGTGGCACCCACATTCTTCTCCCTGTGTGCGGGCTGCCTGGCTCCGCAGGGCACATGGTGGGACAGCTGCTCTGACCTGACAGCGGGGCTGAGGGACCCAGCTCAGGGGCTTGGGGCTGAGCACCCAGCCATGACAGTCCCACCCATGGCCAAGACCCCACTGCTGCCACCCATTTGCTTGCTGCCCTGCTGACATGATCCCCCAAACCCAGCATGTGCCGTGGGCCTCAGAGGGTCTCCTAGGGCAGCACCGCTCCCCATCCTGTCTCCCTGTGGATGGTGCAGTCCCACTGGGACCCCACATCCCCATCCTCATGCTCTGGGTGGGTGTCTCTGTCCATCGTGTCACCCCCAGCAGGGGGGGGCTGCACCCTCAGGGTCTGTGTCACCATATAAACACCTTCCAAACAGTTTGGTGTGGGCCCAGCCCCCCACGCCTCTTGCCTTTGCTTCCCAAGCCAGCACCGTTGCCTGGGGCTCAGGATGCGGCTGACACAGGCCATGGTGCCGGTGGTGCCGGGCGTGTTGCCCCAGCTGGGAGTGGTGGAAGAGATTTCCACAGGCACAGGAATGTGCAACGCAACTTGGATCGGCAGCCCCAGCCTGTGCCGACAGCGCTGCGGGACCATCCCAGGACGTGTTGGCAGATGTGCCATGGAGAGCTGTGGGCCCCGATCCGGGGTGTTTGTGGGGCTCCCCCATGCATGACTGGGGATGTGCCTCAGCACAAACTCACTGGCACAATTCCAGCCGTGGCCCCTTTGGCTCTGTGTTTGTTCAGAAAAGAAAAGAGCAAAGAGAGGTTTTTAGTGTTAAACAGTGCAGAAATGGGACTGGGAGCCATTGAGGGTGTGGGCAGGTGACCAAGGGGACTGGGATAGGGAGGGGGCAGCCAGGCAAACCCCCAGCACTGGTGAGAGATCACAGGGAACAGCTCCAGCCCCTCTTTGTGGGGTCTGGGATTGCCCCAAAGTGGGAAGGTGCCAGGCAAGGGCCATGGTGCTGTGATACCTGAGGATGGTCCCCATGCTCAAGGTGTCCCCAACTCTCAGACTGGAGACCCAGCCAGTCCCTCCAGACACCCTAACCCACCCTGACAAGCAGCGATGCCCATCCCAACTGCCCCCCAGTCATCCCAGCTGGGATGGGGTGGGCAGGCAGGCAATAGATACACAGCTCTGGGACAACACTGGCACTCCTGGTGCTGAACCAGTTGCAGGGTGGCTGAAGGGCATCCAGCACTGTGGGAAGATGCACCATCACAAGCACCCAGGGATGAGGACCCAGCACCTCCCAGCAGTGCAGGGCCCAGTGTGGGCACAGCAGGAATGCCAGCAATGCCTTCCTCGGAAAGGAGGTAACACGGCACGGTGCCTGCTGGCACCCACTGCAGCACCCGGGGCTTGCCAGTTGTGGCGCCAGGCGGCTCTGCTGGTGGCACCAGCTGGGGCACACCCGGCCATGCTCGGCCACCCCATATGCCACCGTGCCAGAGTGCACTGGCTTTGGTGAGGTGATACACCCCCCATGCCATTGCAGCCCCTGCACTGACAGTGGAGTGAGTGGACAGATGCACAGACAGACTGCAGCCCTTGCACTGACAGTGGAGTGAGTGGACAGATGGATGGACAGACTAAAGCCCTTGCACTGACAGTAGAGTGAGTGGACAGACGGATGGAGAGACTGCAGCCCCTGCACTGACAGTGGAGTGAGTGGACAGATGGATGGACAGACTGCAGCCCCTGCACTGACAGTGGAGTGAGTGGACAGATGGATGGACAGACTGCAGCCCTTGCACTGACAGTGGAGTGAGTGGACAGAAGGATGGACAGACTGAAGCCCCGCACTGACAGTGGAACGAGTGGAACGAGGGGACAGACTGCAGCCCCTGCACTGACAGTAGAGTGAATGGACAGATGGATGGACAGACTAAAGCCCCTGCACTGACAGTAGAGTGAGTGGACAGATGGATGGACAGACTGAAGCCCCTGCACTGACAGCACAGTGAGCAGACAGACAGACTGCCTGCAGCCCCTGTCCTCACAGGGGGCAGACAGAGTACAGTCCCTGTCCCTGGCAGCAGGTGAGCAGACAGACAGACTGACAGAGTGAACCCTTCTGCCCTTAGCAGACAAACACTGATGGACTCCTCCCTCAACAGCAGGGCAAGTGGACAGAGGGACAGACAACACAGCCCCCGTCCCCGAGAGGAGACAGAGTGCAGGCTCCCTCTCTGAGTGGATGGAGAGATGGAGAGTGCAGCTCCTTTCCCGAGCGGGGATAGATGGAGTGCAGCCCACTCCCTGAGCAGACAGACAAACGGACAGAGTCCAGCCTTCTCCCTGAGCAAACAGACGGACGTACGGATGGGTGCTCATAGAAAAAGGAACCTCACTACAGTTTATTGTGGCGGCGGGCGGGCCCGGCCGGGGTTACATTCAGCTCTACTGCTGTCCGGTTAGCAGGGTGCGCAAGCATGCGGCAGCAGGGCGGGGGTCCCTCTGCCCGCCGGGGCCGCCGGCGGGACGGGGGCGCGGGCACGAGGGACCCCCGCACGTGGCAGCCCCAGCCCCGCCGAGGCGGTGGGCGGCCGGAGCGGGGGTCCCCTGTGCACACACCGAAGGCCGAGGGGTGAGGGTTAGCACCAGAAACGGGGCTCGGTGTCCCGGGGCACGGGTACCGAGCCCGGCCACATCCCGCCGGGGAACGGGCAGCAGGGTGGGGGACCCCTCTCAGCAACACCAAATGCCTGGGGGCACCGTAGCCACCCCGAGCTGACGGCACGGGAGAAGGGCAGGGCCCAGCGCGGGGATACCCGGCACGACCCACAGCCCCGGGCACTTGGAGCGGGTCACCGGAGCTCGGCCCCCGCCGCAGTGCCCGGTGGAGCCCTGGAGAGGGGAGCCAGTGCCCGGGAGCTTGGTGTGTGTCGGGGGGGTACTTGCATATCCGCCGGGGTCAGTCCCGGCGGGATCGGTGACGGACAGACAGCTCAGCCCCGCTCGAGGGGGCCGCAGCGCCGGGCCGGAGACCCACGGGGCGCACGGCCGCGGCTTCGCCGTCCTCCAGCCTCGGGGAGGAGGGTCCTGAGTGGGGCCGGCCGAGGGTGCTGGCGCAGGGTGGGCGTAGGGGTCAGCGGCAGGGGCTGCAGCGCTCCGGGGGAGACTCTTCGGGCGGCACTGCGAGGGCACGGAGTGGCTGGAGCGGGGAGTTTTCTTGCACCGGCTCCAGCGCGCCGAGGGGCGGGGGACAGCCCCACTGCCCTGCCCCACACCACACACCCATTCCGGCTCCCCTGTGCCCCCAACCCCCTGCCCCACGGGACGCGCAGGGCCCCCCCCACAGCAGCACAGCCCTCACCTGGGGGTACCACAGCCAGGCTCTCCTCGGCCGCGCTGAAGTGCAGCTCTGCTCCGTCGGGCAGTCCGGAGCCGCGGGAGCGCGGACAGCGGTCTCCAGAGCGCGTCCTCCGCAGCACCGACTGGGGAGGAAGAGGGTCAGTGCCTGGGGCAGCAGCGCAGGAGGAAGCGGGAACTTCTAGGGGGGTCCACAACCCTCACCTTCCTGGCCAGGGGGCTGCTGGGGGCCGAGGCGCTGCTGTAGAGGCTGAGGCTGGAGTTGGAGCGGCTCGGGGACAGCACTTTGGAGGAGGCAGCCGACTGGTTCCCTGCACACCTGGCGGCAGCCCCAAAGGTGTCCGGGGACAGGTACTTCTCGTTGATCTTCAGGTTGGTCCTTCCCTTCACTGGAGATGATGGAGGCAGTAAGGGGGCTGGAGGCGGTGTCCCAGTGGTTCAAGACTCTGGGGAGCCTCATGGGCTGTGCCCCACATGGGCCCCACTGACCCACTTGGCCCCACAGGCAGAGCACCGGGTATGGGGACCCAACAGCACCAGTGGCCAGCGTGGGACCCCCACACTCACCTCTGCAGGGGTCATTCTTCACCAGGAACTCATCCAGCGCGATCCAGCCCCCACCAACCCTCACCATGAGGGTGCTGCGCAGGATCCGCACCATCCGCAGCTGCTGGGACTCCCCAAACTGCAGGGAGAGGCACAGCAGGGCTAGGTGGGGGCTGGGGGCTTCACCAGGGCTTAGATTTGGGAAGGAGGTGCCAGAGTAGTACCATCACCCAGACCAGCCCATTCCTGCGGCCCCACAATCTCTGCTGGCATCACCCACCCATGGGGCCCAGGGCTCTGTGGGCCATGGGGATGTGCCCCCTCCCTGCCACAGGACATAGGCACTGCAAGACCCCTGCACAGGGCAGGGTGTGCACAGGTGTCACATCAAGCCAGGACCCCTGGGGCCCCATAGCTTGGTACTTACCCGGTACCTGTTGGCACTGATCTGCTCCACCTGGAAGCGCTTGGCACAGTTACACTGGGCCACTTGCCTGTTCACCTGGAGGGGCACACTCAGCTCAGCCCGAGACAGGTTCCCAACCCTTTCCAGCCCTCCCCACCACAGCCCCCCACCCCACCTCATCCTGGATCTGGTCAGCATCGGCAGAGCGGCGCAGCGGGTCCCGGTTTGGGTGCAGAGCACTGACGAACTCATAGTAGTCAATGAAGCCGTCACCGTTCATGTCAAAGATGGTGGCCACAGCATTCATCTCCAGGACGTTGGTGGGGAACTCTGCAGGGTGATGGGGACCCTCAGCCCCACAGTGCCAGCCCCCTCAGCCCACTCCAGCCCCCCCCCCAGCACCCACTGGAGGCGAGGACGCTCTCAATGAACTCCCGTTGGCTGATGCGCCCGTCCTGGTCCCTGTCAATGCCGCGGAAAACGTCCAGGACACGGGACTTCATCTGGCTGATCCACTGCATGTAGCGCTTCCTCCAGACCCCAAAGTCGAAGTGCGCAAACTCCTCCAGCTTGGGGGGCCACAAAGGGGGATCAACACACCAGCAGGACTCCCCCAAGCCCCTCTGTGTCAGCCAAGGTGACCACACTGTGGCCCACACTCAGGCTCAGACGCACAGCCCAGATGCTCCCAGCCCTGGCCTTGCCAAGGTTGCAAGAGGGTCTCTGCTCAAGGCCCCCAGCTCTGGGGTGCAGGGGGGTCCTGAGCTCCAGCAGCCACTCTGCAGTGTGTGGGTGCACGGCCTGGGTGCATGGGGACCCCTAGCTGCAGGGGTGAGGTCTGGGACCCACCAACCCCATCTACATCTGACCTCTTGCCATGGGGTCCCATGGGCAGAAGGTGAGAGGAGCTGCCTGTACTCTTCAGGGCAATGGGACCCCCAGATGCCCTTGCCTCCCACAAGAGAAGCAGCCCAGGCCCCTTGAAACACCCCTACCTCCTGCAAGAGGAGCTGCCTGTACCCCCAGGACAGCAGGACCCCCAGGTCTCCCCTACCTCCTGTGGGAGGAGCTGACTGGGACCCCCAGAATGCACCTACCTCCCATGAGAGAAGCTGCCCACATCCCCCCGGGCAGCGGGACCCCTGGCATGGTCCTATCTCCCACAGGAGGAGCTGCCCAGGACCCCAGAGCGCCACTTTATTTCCCATGGAAGAAGCTGCCCCGGCTCTCCGGGGTCCCCTACCTCCCTCAGGCGCTGCAGGGCCGTCTCCAGCCGGTACTGCCGGTCCAGGGCCAGCAGCCAGAGCTGCTGCCAGCGGTGCAGGAGCTGGGCCATGAGGGGCGTCTGGGGCTCCAGCCCCACAAGCGGCACCACCGCTGCCCCCTGTGCCTTCCCACTGCTGCGGCGTCCTGCGGAGACGGGCAATGAGGGGCTGGCTGAGGGTTTGGGGAGGGGGTGGCCAGGGGTCTGGAGAGGGGGCAGCCGGGGGGTCTGGGATGTGGCAATGGGGGCAATGATGGGGTTCCTTAAGGGTGGCCAGCTGGCAGGTGGCCGGGGGTTTGGGGAGGGGGCAGCCAGGGGTCTGGAGAGGGGGCAGCCAGGGGTTCTGGGATGTGGCACTGGGGGCAATGATGGGGTTCCTTACGTGTGGGCAGCCGGCGGGTGGCTGGAGGGCCCAGATCCGCTGCCAGCTTCCGCTTGCAGCTCTTGGTGACCTTCTCCACATCTGGCTGCTTGCGGTTCAGCTCCTCCATGAACACCTGCCATAGGGCACTGCTGCTGAGCCATGCTAGCACAGCTACCCAGTGTGCCCCGCAGCCTGCACAGACCAGCCCCATTGCCTCCCCTCCCAGGAGCCTCCTGAGCCAGCAGAATGTGCTGCAAACCCAGTGGGTTTGGGCTGCACAAAGCAAAAGGTGTTGTGGTGACTGTGACATGTGCAAGTGACACCAACAGACCAGCCTGGTGCACCCCAAAGCCCTCGGCCAGATCAGGTACTTTGCCTGTGACCAGGCAAGGTCATGGGATGACACACTCCCCAGGGACAGCTGGGCACAGGGTGCCTCACCATGTGCTGGGCAATGAGCTCCTCCAACTGCTCGGCCTCCTCTGGCAGTGGCTCCTGGTCCCGCAGCCCCAGGGCCTCCTCAGCTGCTGTGATCCAGTCCATGAGCTGTGTCGTCTCCTCCCGCTCGGCCGCCAGGACGGCCGCCTGTGCCCGCAGCCGCTCGCCCTGCTGCTGTGCCCAGCTCAGCACCTGTGGGGCAGCAAGGGGTACTGGGGCATGGGGGGTGCTGGGGGCACAGGGTTGCCACCCCACTGTAGACACTGAGGCCTCCCACCCCTACCAGATGCCACAGAGCCATCAGTTCATGAGTAATGAATCAGCACAGGGAGCCACAGCCACTCCAGCCATGGGGCAGGTACAAGGGGCAGGGATGTGGGGCAGGACTGAGCTCTCACAGTGCAGCTGGAGCAGGGCTGGGGTGTCTCCCCTCCATGTTAAGAGGTTTGTGCCATGCGGACGTGCCAGCTGCCCTCACTATTCAGGGTGAGCAGGGTGAGTGAAGCAGCCCCTGCACAGATCCAGAGCAGATCCTGCAGGTCTGAGCTCAATAAGGGCTTTGTGTGGGATCACCTGAACCTGCCAGACCGGTCCCAGTAGCACCAGGAGCCTCTTGCCTGCCAGGGAGGTTTTCAGCTGCTACAGGAGCAGGGTCTGAGGTGGGGGTCCCTGGGAGACTGCTCCCAGGTCTCCCTGCCTGGGCTGTGTGGCAGCTGCTGTCACACAGGAATGAACCACCACTGCCTAGGGGGCACTGAGGAGACTCCTGGTGACCCCCTGTATGGCCCCAGGATAGGGGAGTATGGGAGGACACCGGCAAGGCCAAGATTCTCTGTGCCATCCAGAGCTGAGTACCCCTAGACCCCCACAACACCTGGTCAGGGGCACTGCACTGTGCAGCCCCCAGTGGTGGCAGAGGTGCGGGGCCATGCTTGCCCCAAGCAGGGATGGGGACAGGGTGCCCAGCTCACCTCCTGGAAGCGGCTCTTGGCGACCGTGACCCAGGACTTGATGGTGATGACAGAGTCAGGGTGGCAGGTGGCAAGGATCTCCTCCCCCAACGAAGTGATGCACTCCAGCTCCAGCTGCTGGCACTGCAGGGACTGCATGAGCTCCTGGGGGGGCACAGACTGGGGTACTGCCAGGTCTCAGCCCCCTGAAGCCTGTCAGACCAGCCTCCACTCATCCAGGGCTGTTTGAGATGCTAAATCTCCCCACCCTGGGTTGTTTGGGGTCCCAAATCCCTTGTTCTTGGTGTAGGGTGACCCAAAATCCCATATTTCTCTGTGGTGAGTCACAACATTCTACATCTCACTGTGGGGACCCCAACATCCCACATTTCTTCTCTGTGGTGAGTCACAACATCCTACATCTCACTGTGGGGACCCCAACATCCCACATTTCTTCTCTGTGGTGAGTCACAACATCCTACATCTCACTGTGGGGACCCCAACATCCCACATTTCTTCTCTGTGGTGAGTCACAACATCCTACATCTCACTGTGGGGACCCCAACATCCCACATTTCTTCTCTGTGGTGAGTCACAACATCCTACATCTCACTGTGGGGACCCCAACATCCCACATTTCTTCTCTGTGGTGAGTCACAACATCCTACATCTCACTGTGGGGACCCCAACATCCCACATTTCTTCTCTGTGGTGAGTCACAACATCCTACATCTCACTGTGGGGACCCCAACATCCCACATTTCTTCTCTGTGGTGAGTCACAACATCCTACATCTCACTGTGGGGACCCCAATATCCCACATTTCTTCTCTGTGGTGAGTCACAACATCCTACATCTCACTGTGGGGACTCCACATGCCAGCAGGGCCTGTCTGGGGCCAGCTGACCTCAGTGCTGGGGTGTCCTCGGCAAGGCTGGAGCCACACAGAGGTGGGGGCCAGCAGGGACTGGTGGGGGCTGGCACTCACCTGCAGCTGGCTCTGGCACTCCTTCACAGCTGCCTCCTCCTCTGGGAAGACACCGTACTTGAGGGTCTTCTCTGACTCGGAGAGGCGCCCCAGGAAGGAGTGCACCAGGGTGTGGAACTCCTCTGCCTGCCACAACATCAGAGACCTGCTCAGCACCCACATTGTGGCCCCACGTACTGTCCCTTGAGTCCCCCAGCTGCCAAGATCCCTGTCCAGACCCCGAGTTCTGCAGTTTCTGCTCCTGCACATGGCCACACAAGCCCCTGACACAGGTGCTGGCACAGTGCTGTGCCAAAGGAGAGCTGCTGCCAGCCCTGCTCAACCCTCCTGGTGGGACTGAGGGGATGCCACTCACTCTGGCTCAGTGCCTGGACACAAATTCCTCTGAGCCCCCCAGTGCCAAACTGTGCCATGCAGGCCCCTGCCCCAGGCACCCTGTGCCACACAGGCACACCTGCAACAGGTGCCTGCAGCACCCAGCCTGGCACCTGGCCATGGCACCTTGTGACACAGCCATACAGAGCCCCACAGCCCCCCACATCGTTGGCAGTGCAGCCACACACCGAGCCTTGGCACTCCATGGAGAACTCTGAAATGCACAGCCACCTACAGAGCCTGGGAACCCCACAGAGCACTCTGGAGCATGGCCACACTCCAAGCACGGGCACCCCACTGAGAACCCCCAAATGCACATTCTCACACTGCCCAGGGACTCCACAGAGCACCCTGGAGCATGGCCACACTCCAGGCATGGGCACCCCACTGAGAACCCCCAAATGCACATCCACACACTGCCCAGGGACTCCACAGAGCACCCTGGAGCTAAACCACCCACTGCCCAGGCACCCCACACCCCCACAGCCACCTCAGCCTTCCCCACATGAGGGCACCAACTGCAGACCCTGATCCTGTTGCCCTCCTTGGCCCCCCAAACTCCCCACTTTGCAGAATGGTCCTGGGAAGGTTTCTGACTTCCACCCCCGCCACCGAGTGTTTCCCTCTGGGTGCTGGGGATCCCCACTCTGGAGCCCCCAGCCCCCCACTCTGCTCCCCACAGCCCTCCTGGCACTCCCCACGCTGGGGAGCAGGTCAGCCTCACCTTGTGCTCAGCCAGCTGGCACTTGATCTCTTCATGGCTGGTGGGAGCATCCTGCAGCAGACCCCAACCTGGGGATTCTCCTGCTGCCTCCCTGGTCCTCACCTGTCACAGCAGAACCTAAACCAGAGGTCCCCCCGTTGTCCCTCCAGCCCTCACCTGCCGCAGCGCAGCCTCCAATCGGGCCTGCTTGGAGAGGGAGAGTTTGCAGACCAGGTCCCAGCGGGTGCTGAGCTCCTCCACCTGGCGCTGCAGCCACTGCGAGTCCACGCTGCTGCTGCCACGCGTCAGGTCGCGCACCGAGCGCTTCAGAGTCTTGATGCAGCTGGCACGTTTGCCCAGCTCCTTCTGGAACACCTGGCAGGGAGGGCAGGAGGGGTGGGAGGTGCCAGTGGGTCCCAGCACCCCACCTGGGCCGTGTTACTGTGGAGGGTTCCTGTGCATCCCAAACCCTCACAGCAACAGGTATAGGGCTGCCATGTACCCTAAAACCCTCACAGCAGTGAGATCAGGATTCCTCTGTACCCCAAACCCTCACAGCAGTGAGAACAGGATTCCTCTGTACCCCAAACCCTCGCAGCAGTGGGTACAGGGCTCCTCTGCACCCCAAGCTCTCACAGCAGTGGGGTACACAGGGCCCCCCAGTGCTGACCCAGAATGGGGAGCACAGGCTGGGGTGAAGCAGCAACTGCTGTGGGTGGGCAAAGCCCTGTGCTGTGCCTGGGTCCGGTTTTGTTCCAGATGGAGGGTGGGCAAGGTGGGAGCAGAGCCCAGGGCTCCCTGAGGGCTAACACCAGGCAGGACCCTCCCACACACCCCGGGACACTCACCTTATGCTTGTCCATGAGGTCCCCGACCAGGTCTCGGTCCCCTCCGACAGGCACGTCCTCGCTGAGCTGTGGCTCAGCGCGGTACAGCCAGTCCATGAGGGCCTGCAGTGCATCTGTGAACTTGCCTGAGAAGAGCAGGTTCTCCTCCAGCTTGTGTTGCCTGCCAGGGGGGCACAGGAGATGTCACAGTGCCCATGTGCCAGGCGTCACCCACAGAGCTGGGTACAGCCAATCCACAGAGCCAGCAGTGCCATCGTGGACAGGGACAGGTCCTGGCAGTGCCATTATGGACATGGAGAGTCTTTGGCAGTGCCCTTACGGGACAGAGCCTGGCTGCATCCCAGTGGCAGAGCTCAGCAGTGCTGGGCACGGGGGTCCCACAGCAGGGAATGGGATGCTCAGGGAGGAAAAGCAGTGCCATGTGCTCACCTGGGACCCACACAGTGAGCAGAGAACAGACACCTTCCCATTCCTTGTGCATTCTCATCCCATCCCACACTCATCACAACATCCTCCTCATTCCAACCTATCCCCATAGCATCCCACCTGCATCCCAACCCCTTTCCCATCTCATCCCTACTCCTATCTTTATCTGCATTCCCATCCCCATTCCAACCCATCCCCATGGCATCCCACCTGCATCTCAATCCCTCCCCCATCCCATCCTATCCCTAGCCCAAACTTTATCTGCATTCCCATCCCCATTCCAACCCATCCCCATCACATCCCACCTGCATCCCAACCCCTTCCCCATCCCATTTCATCCCATCCCTACCCCCACCTTTATCCACATTCCCATCCCCATTCCAACCCATGCCCACCCCGTTCCCACCTCTCCGCAGCACGGCTGCACAGTGCGTCCCAGCGCTCCTTGAGCTCCCCCAGCAGCTCCTCCAGCGGCTGCAGGTCCTGGGGGAGCCGGGCCCCCTCCCGCAGGGCCCGCCCGCTCCGCAGGGTCGCCTCGTACACCGGCCGCTTCGCTCGCAGCACCTTCTGGAATGCCTGCGGGGACCCCACAGGTGGATGCTGGTCCCCTGAGCGCTCCCCCTTCTCCCCTGAGCGCTGGGGGGGTGTTGGAATGCTGACATCCCTCAGCCCTCCCTGGGTCTCCCCACTTTGTAGAATGGTCCTGGGAAGATTCCTGACTTCCACTCCCACCACCAAGTGTTGTCCTCTGGGTGCTGGGGATCCCCACTCTGGAGCCCCAGACCCCTCACTCTGCTCCCCACAGCCCTCCTGGGACTTCCCATGCTGGGGAGCAAGTCAGCCTCACCTTGTGCTCAGCCAGCTGGCACTTGATCTCCTCTTGGCTGGTGGGAACATCCTGTGGCACCTCCAGGCTCTGCTCCACCTCATCCATCCAGTCCAGGAGCAGCCGCCGGGACTCGCTGAACTGCAACAGAGGGGGAGGTTGTGGGGGGGCTGTGGGGGCAAAGTGGGGCTGCAGCGACCCAGACAGGAGCCATGGAGCCACACAAGGGAGTGGCACAGCCCTGGCACCACTTCAGGACAAACTATGGGACAGCATGGCTTCCAGCAGGACCAGTGTCATGGAATCATCAGTCCCAGGATGCTTTGGATAGGAAGGACCTTAAAGCTCATCCAGTGCCACCACCTGCCATGGGCACTTTCCACTAGCCCAGGTTGCCCCAAACACCATCGAACCGGACCTTCGACGTTCCCAGGGATGGAGTAGCCACAACTTCTCTGGGCAAGTTGTGTCAGGGCCTCACCACCCTCACAGGGAAGAATTTTCTCCCAGTAGCCTATCAAAGCCTGCCCTCTGGTAGTGGGAAGCCACTTCTCCTTGTCCTGGCACTCCCAGCCCATGTTCTGAGCAAATCAAGGGGCAGAGCCTTCTCCCCAGCCAATGGGGGCAGCCAGGCCACATCCCTGGTACCTGTTTGCTGCGTTTTCTGGCCTCCTCCAGTGCCACCCCTCTCTCAGCCGCCTGCTGCAGCACCTTGCCCAGGCGCTCCCGCGCCGCCAGCACCAGGTTCTGGATGACAGCCCCATCCTGCTTCCGGCTGAAATCCTTCAGACGTGTGGCCACAGCCTCCAGGCCACCCAGCTTCTCCCCGTGGGCATTTGCCTCCTTCACCAGGGCCTGCAGCGAGGGGACAGAAGGGGGTGGATGGTCCTGGGGCAGGTGGGGAGTCCCTGGGCACAGCTGGGACACGGCATGAAGCCCCTGGGCATAGCTCATGCTGGAATGGTGTACAGAGCCCACTCCAGGTGCCCCACCCATAGCCCAGGGGAGATCTCCCTGTGGGTGCCACATGGGACCCCTCCAGACAGACCCCAGTCCCATGAATCAGCCAAGGGAAGGTTTGTCTGACATTGCCATTTCTGATGCCACATGGGACCCCTCCAGACAGATCCCAGCCCAATGAAACAGCCTAGGGGAGATGTCCTTGTGGGTGTGTGGCCACGTGGGACCCCTCTGGGCCAACTCCAGCTCAATGAAACAGCCTAGGGGAGATGCCCTTGTGGGTGTATGGCCACATGGGACCCCTTTGGGCCAATCTCAGCTTGATGAAACAGCCTAGGGGAGATGTCCTTGTGGGTGTGTGGCCATGTGGGACCCCTCTGGGCAGACTCCAGCCTCACAAACCAGGCAGGGAAGATCTCCCTGCCAGTGCCTTTCAAGCAGATTCCAGCCCCATGAATCAGCAGCGGGAGCACCGAGAGGGCTCCTCTGGCTCTTGCCTTGTGCTCCTGGATCTGGGCGGTGACGGTGTCGAGGATGAAGCTGGGGGGTGCAGGGGATCCCAGCAGCTCCTCAGCATGGGCCACCCAGCGCAGCAGCTCCTGTGCGGAGCCGTGGAACTCGGTGGTGACCGTCAGCCACTCGGCCAGGCGCTCCTGAGGAGGGGACAGGCATCAGCCACCCCGGGGCCAGGGCTGGTCAGGGTGAGCCCCCCCGGGGGTCACAGCCCGCTGCCCCACACACCTTTCTCTCCTGAGCCTCCGCCTGGACGCTCTCCCACTTCTGCTCGAGGAGCCGCAGGCTGTGCTCGGTGCTGCAGGGCCGGCCGGCGCGGCACGAGTCCAGCAGCCGCTGCAGCCGCTCCCGCAGCCCCCGGTATGTCACTGCCCGCGCCTCCAGCTCCCGGCACAGCTCCTGCCGGGCACACCGGGACACCGGGTCAGTCGCGAGACCGGGATGGGGACAGGGACTGAGCACAGGGAATGGGATGAGGAAGAGGACAGGGATGGGGATGGGGATGGGGAGAGGGACTGAGGACAGGGAATGGGATGAGGAAGAGCACAGGGATTGGAATGGGGATGGGGACAGGGATTGGGATGGGGATAGGGATGAAGAGGGACATGGGGATAGGGATGAAGAGGGACAGGGCGATAGGGATGAAGAGGGACAGGGCGATAGGGATGAAGAGGGACAGGGGGATAGGGATGAAGAGGGACAGGGGGATAGGGATGAAGAGGAACAGGGGGATAGGGATGAAGAGGAACAGGGGGATAGGGATGAAGAGGGACAGGGGGATAGGGATGAAGAGGGACAGGGGGATAGGGATGAAGAGGGACAGGGGGATAGGGATGAAGAGGGACAGGGGGATAGGGATGAAGAGGGTCAGGGGGATAGGGATGAAGAGGGACATGGGGATAGGGATGAAGAGCGACATGGGGATGAGGAAGGGGAACAGTGGACTAGGGATGGGGACAGGGATGGAGAGAGAGAGATATACAGGAATAGGGGAGAGGGAGAAAGACTGGGATGGAGATAGGGATGAAGAGGGAGATGGGGGTGAGGAAGGCAGTCAGGGACAGTGGACTGGAGATGGGGACAGGGATGGAGAGGGAGATGTACAGGAACAGGAAATGGGGACAGAGACCAGGATGGAGACAGGAGCAGGGTCAGGGACAGGGGAGAAGATCAGGGATGGCTCCTGCTCTGTCTCATGAACCGGTAGGGGTTTGGAGAGGGGTAAAAGGCTCTACCTGGTTGGGGAGAGGAGGAAGCAGAAAAGGGTCTTGGCCATTTGGCTTGGAGAGGAGTGGATTTGAGGGACACATCCCCCAGAGGAACCCCAGGGAACAGCCCCACACTGGGGTCTGGCACGGTGCTCATGCTCACCAGGTGTGCGTTGAGCTTCTCTTTGGTGGCATCTGGGTGGCCCCAGGCAGGCTTGGAGCAGAAGAGCTGCAGCTCCACCTGTTCCAGCCACTGCAGCAGCTCTGTGATCTCCAGTGTGATGTCCTGCACCTGGGGGAAAGGGTGAGGGGGGTTCAGCCCTGGCCCCACCATCCTGCAGCCCCGTGGCCCCTCGCCCATACCTGGCTGAGGTTGTTCTCCAGCTCCAGCTGCCGGCTCTCGGTCTCACTGCGCACCAGGTCCCAGTGCTGGCCCAGCTGCTGGAGGCTGCGCTGCAGCCCCTCCACACTCTCCCCCAGGCTGGACAGCAGCAGCCCCTGCCCAGCCTCAGTCACCGACTGCACTGTGCGGGCGTGGGACATCACATCGGTCCGCAGCACCTGGGGAGGAGCAAGGGGGTCACGGCTGGGACCATGGCAGGGACACCTCATAACCCACCAGTTGTGCCACACAACTGCTAATAACTGGGACACATCCTCACTGCCACCACAGTGGTGGGGTCTAGGGGTGCCACACAGAGGGAGGACAGTACCCAGGGTGCCCCCAGCTCTTGCTCTCCAGCAGGGCATGTGGCTGAGGCACCAGATTTGCTGATTTGTGGTAGGGGATTGGCCAGGATGGGCACAGAGGTGACAGACAGGGTACCTCCTGCTCAGCACCCCCCAGCACGGGGCCAGCCCAGCCCTTGCAGAGCCTCGCCTGTGTCAGGCACTGTACAAGCATGTCCAGGCAAGGGGTTGCAGTGCTGGGATGGCACCGAGACAGCTCATTCCTTCCATAGTGTCACTGAGGGAGGGGATGCGTCCTCATGCTGCAGCCTGCCCAGCCTGGCCATCGTTGCCAGGGCATGATGGCAGCACCCCAAAGAGGGGCTGGGCAGCATCCTCTGGCCAGGACACACACCCAAGGGGTGGGACCACAACCAGAGCCCCCAGAACACACATATCGGTGGTGCCACCACAGCTGGGACCCCCAGGATACACACCCTGGAGTGGCACCATGGCCAAGACCCTCAGGACCCTCAGCAACAGCCCCGGCCTGGGTCTACACAGCAGGGCTGTGCCATGTGTGCCCCAGACCACTGTGCAGCCTCACCTTGTGCTTGGCCAGCTCAATCTCACAGCTCTGCAGGTCGGGGCGCAGGGGTGCAGGGCCACGCAGCTGCTCCCCAGTGCGGCTCAGCCACTGCAGCAGCTCAGCCAGTTGGTGCTGGAACTGCCCCAGCCCCAGCAGTGCTGCCTCCAGCTGGTGCTGCCAGGTGGGAGAGCGGTGATGTCGGGGGAGCAACAGCAGCAATGTCTGGCACCCACCCAGCCCACTCAGCACCCACCCAATGACCACTTGGGTGTGTACACTCAGCACCCACTCAGCACTCACACAGTCCTGCACACCCACATGGCATCCTGTGCTCCCACAAAGCTCACACACACCCACCCAGAACCCACATGGCCCCAAGCACCCACCCAGCACCACATACCCAGCACCTGCATGGACACCTGGCACCACGGGGCACCCTGTATCCAATGGCTCCACTGCCTCATGCACCCTCACAGCATCACACCCAGCACCCACGTGGAACTGCTGTGAACACCCCCAGACCCACATGGCACCCACCACACACAGCCAGCCCCATGTACCCAGCACCAACACTGAACCTCCCACACTGACCCAGCACCGATACACACCCAGCACCCACATGGCACCCCCTGCACTCACCCAGCACTCTCATGTCACTCCATGCACTCCTCTGCCCCATGTCCCCTGCACCCCCCATGGCCTCTCCCCACCTGTCGGCTGACGATCTCCTCCTCCAGGTGGTCCCAGCGCTGGCGGAAGTCACTGAGTGCAGCAGGGGGGTCCCCCTGCCCCCCACCCCCCTGGTGCTGCAGGCTCTCCACATCCACCTTGCACTGGTACAGCTCCCGCTTGAACTCCTGCAGGGCGGTACTGGTGGGTGACCCTGGCCCCACAGACCAGGACAGGGTTTGCTGTCACCAGGCACTGCATGGCACCACATGGCACTGCATAGCATGGCATGGGCACCTGGGGCCAGAGCTGTTTCTCACAGGGAGTGAACACTCAACCTACCCAAGGACCTTGTATGGGGCAGGACTTGGCCAATCAGAGCCCATAACGGTGGCACCAGCACTGTCCAACCAGCCACCCCTCCATCCCGCCACTGTCTAGAGTGTCCCACTGCTCCCCCTGCCCCCTGGCCTCGGGTCCCCATCCAGCAGCACAAGATGGCTCAGCCCAACATGGCACAACATGGCACATCACGGCACCTTGAGCTCTGCCAGTTGCTGCTGCACCATGTCCAGGTCCCCGCCAACCAGGAACTCCTCCGCGATGCGCAGCTCAGCCGTGTCCAGCCACTCCAGCAGCCGCTGGGTGTGGGGGAAGATGGGGGAACAGGATTGGGGGTGTCACATGGTGGCCTCACAGCCCCTCAGACTCCCTTCCATGGAGAGTCTGCCTGAGGGCCCCTGCACTCACCTGCATTGTGTCCTGGTAGCTGAGGGCGGCCTGGAGCTGCTCCTCAAGGCGCCCATTCCGCTCCATCCACACCCTGCTCAGGCTGTGCCAGGAGGAGTAGAGCTGCGGCCGGGCATGGGGTCAGCAGTGGCATGGGAGGCAACAGGGCATAAGGGGACAGGGCACAGGGCACAAGGGGGACAGGGTGTGGGGGCTCAGGGCCTGGGGTCAGCAGTGCCACAAGGGAGACAGGGTGTGGGGGGACAGGGCATGGGGTTAGCAGTGCCATGGGAGGCAACAGGGCATAAGGGGACAGGGCACAGGGCTCAGCAGTGCCACAAGGGAGACAGGGTGTGGGGGGACAGGGCGTGGGGGGACAGGGCATGGGGTCAGCCGTGCCGTGGGAGGGGACAGGGTGTGGGAGTACAAGGTGCGAGGTCAGTAGTGCCATGGGAGGCAACAGGGTATAAGGGGACAGGGCACGGCACTCAGCAGTGCCACCAGGGGGACAGGGTCTGGGGGGGTCAGGGCGTGGGGGGACAGCGCTTGTGGCCAGCAGTCCCATGGGAGGGGACAGGATGTGGGGGTACAGGGTGCAGGGACAGCAGTGCCACAGTGGAGACAGGCCATGGGGTCTGGTGTATGGTGGTGGCACCATACAGGTGTCCAGGCTGGGGGTCAGTGGCACTGTACAGGAGTCTGGGCATGGAGGTCAGTGGTGTTGCACAGGGGTCTGGAGTGCAGGGTCAGTAACACGGCCCAGGGTCAGCGGGCACCCAATCCCCACAGCCCCAGAACTCCATCCCTCACTGACCCCAACCCCAGGGACACTCACATCATCCAGGCTCTTGGTGACATCGGGCTTGTCAGGGTCCCCACAGGAGGCCATCAGCTCCACGCCCAGGCTGCCCAGTGTGTCCAGCTCGCCCTGCAGGGCATCGATCTCCTCGCGCAGCGCCTGTGCACGGCCCAGGGGTCAGGGCTGCCTATGTCATGGCACTGCCCAAAACAGGGGTCTGCCCATACCATGGCACTTCCCATGCCAAGGCACTGCCCCCCAAGTCCCCACTACAGCTGTACCTGCATGGTGCGCAGCCGTGCACGGATGGCCTCAGGCTCCCCATTGGCCTCCTCCAGCCCCAGCACCAGCTGCTGGGTGTCACTGAGTGCCAGGGCCAGTTCGGAGAGGCCATGCCAGAAGCGCTCAGCCAGCGCCAGCAGCTCCCGCAGCCACTGCTCCTGCTCCTGGCAGCGGCCGCGCAGGGAGTCCCACTGTGACAGCAGCTGGGCTGTGCGCTCCTGGATCCCTGCAGGGCACAAGGGATCAGAGACCAGGAAGCCCTGCAGGATCTGGCACACCCACATAGCCCCAACAGAGACACAGATCACCCACCCGCCGGTGGTGCCACGCCCACCCCTCCGTGCCAGTACCTCTGGCTGCGGCGTCGGAGCTGACCGCCTGCATGGTGGCCAGAAGCTCTTCACCCTGCGCCTGGACACCCTTCAGGGCCACCCCCAGCTTCTCCAGCTCGCCCAGGGCCAGGCTGTTCTCCCGGATTTGCTCCCGCAGGTGGGCGGTGTCCCCGCGGACGGGGGACTGGCTCTGCAGCCGGCTCTGAAGCCGCTCCAGGCACTCCAGCAGCATGTCCATGCGTTCCGTCAGCTGGGGACCAGCCCGGTCACTCGAGGGGACGCCCCTGGGAACGTCCCCCACCCTGGTGCCAGCCCTGTACCTGGCTGTATCGCGGCAGGGCATCCTCCAGCAGAGTCGCTGCCTGGCGCACATGCTCACGGATGCAGCCATACTGCTCCTCAGCCTCCTGCCAGCGCCGCTGGAATGGGGCTCCCTGCTCCGGGCTCAGCTCCAGCAGCTGTGCCGACACACGCTGCAGCTTTCCCACCAGCGGCCGGTGCTCAGCGATGGCCTCCCGCAGGCTCTGGGGATGAGGAACAGCCACAGGGTCACGTTGGGGTGGCACGTGCCCAGCAGGGATGTGTCTCATGGGGACATGTGCTGGTGCGACCTGTGCTGCTCCCAGCAGACTCATGGTCATCAGGTGCCCCAGCCCTCTGTCCCCCCAGTGATGCCACCTCCATCCTGTCACCTCTCCACTTCCAGCCCCACAGGGACACCGAGAACATCCCTCCATGTTCCTGCCCCTGTCCCTGCCTGCACCTGCAGCAGTGCCTGCTGCTCCTTGAAGGCCTCGTAGCTGATGGTGTTGGGGGAGAGCTGCACCCCCAGGGCCTGTGTCTCCTCCAGCCAGGGCAGCAGCTCCTCGAGTGCCTCGGAGAACTGGGCGAGCAGGGACTGGGCGTGTTCCAGCTGCACAGCACAGGCACCACTGCGCAGGGAGAGCTGCTCCGTGTGCTCCCGCAGTGCCTGCACCAATGGCTGTGGAGACAGGGGGTTCACCAGGCGGCTGGGGACGTGGGGCATGGCCATCCCTGGGTGATGGCACCATTCCCCCTGACACCACACCAGCTCACCTGGAGCTGCTGCTGCAGGGGCTCAGGGCAGCAGCGCAGCAGCGGGTCTGAGATCCCCAGCAAACGCTCAATCAGACCCCGGCAGTGCAGGATCTCAGCAGAGAGCAGCTGGAACGGAGCAGCAGGTGGGTGCCGGGTCCTGGGGGTCAGTGCAGGACTCAACAGAATGGGGGCACTGAGCCAGTGTCCCCAGGGACCCCTGGGCACCACTACAGACCCACCTTCTGCTCAGAGAGCTGTGAGCTGAGAGCCTCAGAGTCCAGTTGCACGCGGCCAATCTCCTCCAGCCGCTCGCCCAGCCCAGCCACACGGGCAAGCTGGGACTCCAGGACCTGCTCAAACTGCAGCAAAGGGACAGGCATCAGCCAGGCAGGGTGGGCACACACCAGGGCAGCTGCTCCAAGACTCAGACCCCTGGCACATCCCAGTCCCACAGGACTGTCTGCCATCACCCAGAGTATCCCACCCAGACCCAACTCCCCCATCTCCCACTGCAGACAATGATGCTGGGAATGGTGAGGGGGACAGAGGATGATGGTCCCCAAAGCCCCACGTCCCGCACCTTCTCCCTGTCGGCAGCGCTGACGAGGGGCTCCTGGCCATCATCCTGGCTCTCCCGCTTGCCCAGCTCCTTCTCCATGCGGCCCAGCCACAGTGCCAGGTCCTCAGGGGCTGTGCCCAGTCGGGATGAGGCCTCCAGGGTCTGCCCCAGCCGGTGTGCAGTGTCAGCGCTGCTCTGGCCCACAATGAGGTACCGCATCCTCAGTGACTCCATCTTCTCCTGTACCAGCTGGGCCTCCTCCCCTGTGGCCACACCACACTGGCATCAGCACCTCCATGCCAGCATCCCCAGGCAAGGGATCAGCCACACCAACAGCTTCCATTGCTGTGATGGTTGCTCTGAACTGACCTTCCCCCTCTCCTGCTGCTCCTGGAACTGGCTCCGGCCCCTCATCCCACTGCCAGTAAAATCCACCTTCCCAGCTGCCTTTCACCACTGCTGCACCCTGTCCCACCATGGCCCTGACCCCTAAGGCTCTGATCTGGCCCCTCTCCATCCCATGGGATGCTGTGCTCCCTCAGACCACCCCAGAGCCCCAGTGGGGAGCAGCATGGCCCAAGGAGTCCCAGTGCCCAGGGGTGCCCTCACTGGGCTGGGCTGCTGCACTCTGTGCTCATCTCATCCCATGCACCGTGGTCCCAACGCCATGGCTGCCACTCCTGGCCATTGCCACTCACCTGTCACCATCTCCAGGACCTTCTGCCCACTTTCCAGGGCACTATCCAGCTCTCCCAGCCGCCCACGGATCTCCTCGCAGAGTGCCTGGACAAGAAGCTTCCATGGCAGAGACTGACAAAGATATAGGTGCCCATGCCCACCCCGTGCCCACCCTGGTCCCACCTGGGTCTGCCGGTGGGCATCCTGCACACGGCCAACACATCCATCAGTGTGCCAGAGCTGGGCCAGCTGCCGTTCCATGGCACTGAGCCACTCCTGGAAGGCATCCATGGCCTCCTGGAAGCCCTGAGCCGCTGGCAGGATCCGCTCCAGGCAGCCATACCTGTGCCGGGAGGGCTGGGTGAGTTGGGAGGTCTTTGAGGCCAAGGTGTCAGCCAGCAAAGCCCCCTCTCCCCCACATCAGGGTCCCCATGCCCTGCGATCCCCAAGGAGGAGTGACATGGTAAGGCCAGTGTCCCCAAAGAGGGACCTGTGGGAAAAGCCTCTTGCTGGACTGGCTGCAGAGCCCTAGACTCTCTGCCACTGTGCTTCCCTGGCACATAGAATGGGGATGGTTCCTCTGCAATGGTGGTGGCCCTCATGCCAGAAGGGCAGAGCAGACAGGGACATTGGGGTGTCAAGATGGCACAGCTGATGGGAACACCAGTGGGTAGAGCCCATGCCCACACGGTGATGAGGGTCTTGACCCTGACCCACCTTGCTTCAGCCTCCTGCATCAGCTTCTCCCACCTCTCCCCAAGGTCGGAGAGGCCAGTGCTGCCCTCAGAGGCTGCCGTGCTGGAGCCGTGTGCTGTCGGTCTGTCCCGCAGGATGAGTTCCACGCGTGGCCTCCGCTCCTCCAGCAGCCGCTTCAGAAGCTGCAAGGCAGGGGGGGATCACGCTGTGCCGAGGGCACCCATCCGCCCAAAAAGCCTTGGCACAGCCCCGGGCGGCCGCTCCAGAGCCGGACGCTAATCCCCGGCTGGAGCCCGTGGGTGGGACGCGCCGGCTGGCCCTGCTGACCTTCTGCTCCTCCAGCTGCGCCTTCGCCACCTTCGCCTCCGCCGACGGCGGCTTCTGGTTGCTCACCAGCTCCTCCATGTCGGCCACCCAGGCCAGCAGCCGCTCCAGCGTCTCCTGGCCCCGCTCTCCGCCCGCCACCTCCTCTGCAATAGGGGTGGCCCGCGGGGACACCTGTAGGGGCAGAGGTGGCTGAGCCGCTCAGATAAGAGGACAGGGCACAGCCGTGGGGCTGGGCTGCGACCCCACACTCTGCCCTGTCTGGGAGGTGACACCGGGGACAGTGTGACCCTGCCCAGCCCATGGGGATCTCCCCGGCATCCCCCACAGGGCTTCTCAAAGCAGGGGCTGTGCCCTCTGCATCGTTTGGACCCCTCTGGACACACGATCCCCACAAGCTGCAGGGTAGGGGAGAGGATTTCCGGTCCTATGGCACCGGGCTGAGTGCCCAGCACCGGGGGTGTCACCAGCACCAGGGCACAGACCCCGGTGACCCCTCACGAGCCCTGGCCAAGGGAGAGAAAGGCGAAGACTCGTTGTGGAGAGAACCATGCCAGAGGCCAGCCCCGTGGTGCGTTGTTGGCACGGTGTCCTCCCGGCGAGGATCCCTGCCCGGCAGTCACCTCGATGGCATCTGCATGTCCGGCGCAGCCGGTGGCAGCGAGCTCCCCCACGCGCTCCGTCAGCACGGTGACCGTCCGGGTGACAACGGGGTCGCCGCCCTTCTCGCCCGCCGGGTACTCGGTCACCTCCACGATCTCCGTCACGATGGTCTCAGTCACCTCCGTCACCTCCGTCACTTCCCGGGTGGTGACAGGTTTCCAGGACCAGGTGCTGCGGGGGACGCTGGCCCTGGGCGGGGTCCAGGTTGCGCCCCCCGCCTGCCCCTTCACCGGGACTCCGGCCGTGCCCCCGTTCTGCACCGCCACCTCGGACTGACTGCGCCTCAGCACCGGGCTGCCCGGCCGGCTCCGAATGGCACTGGGCACCGGACTCCAGCCGTTCTCCACCGGCACCGGCGCCTTCTCCAGCAGTCCCGGCCAGGCCTCAGTGACGCCTCCAGCGGGCAGTTGCCCCTCATCCAGCCCCGGCTCCCGGCACGGCGGCTCCCGCAGGAGCTCCTCCGGCCGCCGGCTCTTCTCGCCCAGGCAGCTGGGCCGGCTCACCGAGTTGCCCATGGCGCGGGCGCCGGGCCCCCGCCTCAAATCCCGGCCTGAAACGAGCCAGGGGACGCGCGTTGCCGAGGCCACCGCGGGGCCCTGGACCCCGTCCTGCGCCCAGGTCACCCCTCCTTGCCTCTCTCCGCTGCCTGATCTCCCGCTCCGGTGTCGGGGGGTTCTGGCCCCCCAACAAAAGGCTGCCAAGAGCCAGGTGACCAGCAAGGGGGGACGGGACGCTGGCCGACACAAGGGTCTGGCGGAAGGAGGGGATCCCGAGGGACCTCCCGGCAGTGCCCGGGATACCCGTTCTGTGCGTCTCGGCAGCAGACGCGGCAGTGGCGGCAGCGCCAGGCACCGGGGACAAGCAGATGCTCCCGCCCTGCGTCGCCTTGTGCCGTTGGATTAACAAGGGCGGCGATGCCAGAAGAAGGGAGCATCTGTCCAGGGGACGGGGGGCTGGGGGTGGCCGGGGGCACCCACCGGCGGGCGGGCGGGCGGTGGGGCGGGCAGGGGACAGGCAGAGGACAAGCAGGTGGCCTCCCCACCCTGTCAGCACTGCCGCAGCCATAAATCCTCAGTGTGACCCGGCAGGACCCTCCCCCGGCAGCCCCCCTGCCAGCCCCCCTGCCGCAACCCTCCCGATCCCCGGCCTCACACTTGGCCCTCCGGCTCGGCCGTGGGCACACGCCCCTGTGCACGTGTGTAAACACACACACCCACACTTGTGTACACACATACACTCACACTCCCACACATGTGCACACACACTCACACACGTGTGTACACACACCCCGCCCACACGCAGACCCCACGCTCCTATCCTTGTGCAAGGGGCAGTGGCAAGACCCCCGCGCCCGTGTCAACCGTGACATGAAACACACCTGTGGCAGCTCCGCACACGCGTGGGGAACGCACATGCCCCTACACTCACCCGCCGTGGCCGTGTCCCCCGGGGTGTCCCCGCCATGGGCACCGAGCCCCCACGCACGGTCCGACACGCGGTAAAACACGCCACGGGCACGGCCCCCGTGCACGATCATTGGACACACTTGGAGCCACAGAGGGGTCCCGACACTCGCACCCCCGTGGGTGCAGTGCTGTGGGGCATCGCAGCCCCCACCCACCGCCCCCCTCTGCGTGTCGGGTTCCCGTGGGACCGTACGGGTAGGGGAGCCACGACGCGGGGTGACTCGGGGGGATCCCGCACCGCGCCTCTGCCTCGAGGTTGCTGGGGGGACACAGACCCCGCCCGGCCCCGCGCGCCCCGCGCTCCCAGACCCGCGCAAAGCCCCGGCCCCACACTCACCCCTCGGCGGCTCCGGACGTCCATGGGGCCGGGCCGGGGGCGCCGCCGCCGCCGCCGTTACCGGCCGGGGGGAGTGGGGCCGGCCTGTGCAGGGGAGCGGGGCGGGGGCAGCGGAGGGGGCTCGGACCCCGTTGCCACCGCCCCGGCCCCGCCGCCGCCGCCGCCGCTGCCTTTGTGCGCCGCGCCCGCGGCGCGGAGGGAGTACAGAGAGCGGGGGGCACTGGTGAGGACCCTCGCACCAGCCCCGGCCCGGCGGGGTTGGTCTGACCCCGGACACGCCGCCGCCCCCGTTAACCCTCCGGGCGCCGATGGCCGCGGTTACCGGGGAAACCCCCGGGGCCCCGCAGCCATCCCGCGGGGGAGGGGCGGCGCCGGCCCACCG
The DNA here is from genome assembly GCF_047495875.1 of Pithys albifrons albifrons. Lineage (NCBI taxonomy): Eukaryota > Metazoa > Chordata > Aves > Passeriformes > Thamnophilidae > Pithys > Pithys albifrons. The sequence goes on along the minus strand of NW_027286060.1, from coordinate 210,435 downwards.
CCCGCCCAGCGCCGCCCAGGGGGGGCGACATCCCGCAAGGGCACTGGCACTGACACCGACACCTGCTCTGGCACCGCACTGACACCTGCGCCGGCACCAGCACCGACACCAGGCACCACCGGCAGCGGCAGCGGCACCAGCGTCGGCACCTGCTCCTGTCCCTGCACTGTTGCAGACACCAGCACCTTTCCCCGCACCAGCAGCTGCCCCGACACCAACACTGACACATCAGCTGCCACCTGCACCGACACCGGCATCAGCACCTGCCGCTGCACCTGCACCGTCACTGAAACCTGCACCTGCCCCACACTGGCACCAGCCCACCCAGTGCACCGACAGAGGCACCGACACCAGTCCAGGCTGCGCCACAGCCCCACGGTGTCACAGCCCTTCCAGCTCTGGTGTTGTACCCTCCAGGGAGCACCGATCCCCCTCCCCGGCCCTGGCCCCACCAGCTCCAGCCCCAGGCAGTAGGTGCTGCGGTCATCAAAGGGCTCCGCCCCGTTCCTCAGGGCTTGGGACTGAGGGAGCTTCTGAATAAGGGGCTAGGGGGGGCTCAGTGAAGCAGGGCATAGCTGGGGGGCCCAGGCTAGGCTGCCAAGATTCTGGGGCGAAGGCCACCCTGAAAACCGGGGTGCTGCAGCCCTGGGGCTCCAGGACACCCCCCACCTCCTCCGCGCTGCCACCCTGGGTGCCGGAAATACCCAGGTGGGGGCTGCTCCTGCCTGCAGTGTGAGCCTCCTCCTCACCCTGCCTGGACCCAGCTCCAGCTCCGCGGCCCCCCAGCCAGTGTGAACCCCTCGAGGTGGGGGTCCTGCCCCACAGAGCTGCACGGGTGGCCCTCGCTGGGCCCCGGGAGCCGGGGGGCCGCTGCGGGCGCGTCGGCCACGCTGATGGATGGGGCTCCCCAGGGTCTCCTGGGAGCGGCGGGCGGCGGGGCCGGGGGCTTTGTCTGCTGCCAGAGACGCTGCCGGGAATTAGCATCTGCCAGGGCCTCGGCGGCTCCACACCGTCCTGTGGCGGCTCTGCACCATCTTTCCCACCCAGCTCTGGAGCCTTCCACTGCTGGCACCAAGCTGCTGGGCACCTAGCATGGGTCTGAGCCCCATGGCACCTCGGGCACCCCATAGCACCCCACGGCGCCCAGCCAGGACCTGCCAGGCAGGAGCTGGGCAGGGGGTGACGATCAGCCGAGCTGCCTCCCGGCAGCTCGCCCGGCACGCTCCGCAGCCCCAGGTACCGGGCTCGGGATGGCACGGGCGCCCCGGGCAGGGGAGCCCGGCGCGGGGCACCGGGCGGGAGCGGTCGGCTGGAATCCGCAGCCTCAGATCCCGGGAGCCGGGTGGGTTTCTGCGCGGCCTCGGCTTTGTCTGCGCTGGGGCCGGGATGAATGGCCCTTTCAGTTTGTGCCGTCATGTGTGCCGAGGGAGCCCGTGTGCCGGCCAGGCCCTGAACAAAAGGAGCCGGCGAGGGGCTGCGCGCAGAGCGGCGAGGAGGGGCTGCCGGCCGCCCCCATCGCGCTTCTCCCGCTGTGGCTCCGCGCCTGGACAGAGGGTACAGCGGTGCAGGGCTACACAACCCGTGCGTGGCCGCACATCCTTCGTGCACAGTCACACACCCCTCGCACAGCCGCACCCCCGTGCCCAGGCAGTGCCCAGGCAGAGCCGCAGCTGAGCCCGGTGCAGACGGTGGCCCTGTGGCCAGCCGGGCTCCGAGGCAGCGATTCTGCGAATACTGGCGGGGCCGCGGGGCCCGCGGGCTCCGAGCCAGCAGCACCGTCGGGCTGGGGAGCAGGAGCCGGGGACGGGTGGCCTGACACCGGCTCGTTGTGGGGACGAGCTGAGGGGTCTCTCAGGCCGTTATGGCCAGGCACCCTCTTGCCTTCCAGGGAGCAAGACTTCACAGGCCTCGATGGAAACATGAGCTGGTCCTGCCCGGCTCTGTGTAAGCCGGCCGCAGCCCAGGGCCAGACGTTACCTGCGGGGCCGTGCCGGGCTCCGGCAGCGTCGGCAACCGCTTCTCCACGGCGTCCAGCCAGTGCCGCAGGGCCAGCAGCTGCTCCTGCACCTCCAACCTCCGTTCTGACCGCGGCCGGGCTCTGGGGAGAGAGCGGGGACACTAAAACAGAGTGGAGGACGTGGCCGCTGTCCTCCCTGCCCACATTGCGCTGAGCCCCGGCCTAGCTGCGCACTCATAACAGACCCTGCGAAGGGCGTCCAGGCCACGCCACCGCTTGTGGCTGCACCAGCTCTCACTCTGCTCGCCCCGGCACAGCCGAACCGCGCCCTCCCCATCCCGGCGCCGACCCAGACCCCCCAGACGGTGCAGGTTCACCCCAGCTGCCCCATCACGGTGCAGGCACCGAGGAATACCCGCAGTCCCCGACACGGTATATTCGGAGGTGCTCATACCTCTCCATCTCCTCCCCATTCGGTGATGACCCCTCCACGCTCTCCCCGGTGAGCCCAGTGTTCCCCGCAGTGCGGTGCGTCTGCAGGAAGAGCAGAGAGACGGTGGGGACGGAACACCAGGACCCGGCAGAGTAGCAGGGGATGCGGGTCCACAGACCTTCCCGCTGGAACAGCGGTGCGGAGGTCTGGAGTCTCGCTGCGTTCCCCCAAAGACGACCCACCCTCACCAGCCACGGGAGAGCTCCCATGGCCGGGACCCCCAACCTCTGTCTCCGGCCGTCACCGATGCCTGCGAGTTTTGACTCGGCTCCGGCTCCTTTACATTCCTGCAGCTCTCCTCAGTTTCCCGACCCTTTTTCGCCCGAGATCAATCCCAGATCTCAGCCGGCTGCTGCCCCTTGGGCTCCATCTGGTCCCCTGTGTCCCTACACCTGCTCTGTGCACTGCAGAGCCACTGTTTGGGTCTGGCTGAGCCCAAACCAAGCCATGGAAAACTGAGCCACGACAAACTGTCCCGTGGAAAACCCACTACACTGACACGGTGCACTGACACCCACACCAGCCGCTCCCGGCTCCGGTGCTGTGAGCGCGGTCGCTTTGCCGCAACATATGGAGGGACATGCCAGGCAAACACTGAGATCTAAAACGCAGCAACTCCCCGGCACGGGCACAGAGACGGGGTATGAACGGCGACCGACTGCTCCGTGCCCCGGCAGAGAGAGGGGCTGGCAGAAGGGATCGCACTGTACCCGCTCCCAAGGCTGACAGCTGTGCTACTCCCAACAGCACAGGGAGCCCTGCAATTAACTGATCGTTAACCGTGGTGATTAATTAAGCCAGGTCATCTGGCCGAGTACAACGAGGGGGATTCCAGGAGGAAAACAGTCACCCAAAGACTAGGGGTATCCTGGATGAGCCGTGGGCAGGGTCTTGTCAGGAACCCTCGCAGGAGCAGTAAGGAATTCCCGGAATGAGGTCAAGCGGCTTCAGACAGGTGCCAGTGCCGGACCCGCTGCAGTCCCTCGTCGCCGGAGTGCCGGCAGGGCTCGGTCCCCTCGGAGACGCTCCGGGACTGCGCATTCACGGCAGACCCTGCAGGCGCGATGCCATCAGCCACGTCAGGGTTCTCCCGCCCGACGCGCCCTCAGTGTGGCCCCCTTCCCCCGGCACGGCACAGGTGCCCCATGCCAGCTGTCCAGTCTCGTGCTTCCTCCTGCTCCGCACCGGGCGAGTGTTCAGGAAAGGAGCGGAATGCGAGGCCGGGGGCACTGAGGTTCGTGGGGTCGTGGCAGCTCCAGCGCAGTCACCAGCAGTCCCGCAGCCCTCCTGCCCCGCCAGTCTCTGGTCCCATGTGCCTCACGATGAGCCCTCAGCCCGGGGCAGGACCACGGTGAAAAAGAGGTCACACAGCCCCGTCACCAGAGATTGGGCACAGAGAACCGGAGAGCTGGAGGATGCTGCCGCAGGTGGGCAGAGGACAACAGCGTTTGCAGTGGGAAACGCTCTTCCAGCAACTCAGTCCAGGCTGGCGAGGATGGAGCCGAGGATGAAACCCCAGCGACGCTGCCAGCCTGTCCCAGACAAGGCGTCGGGGCGACTGCACCGGCTGCTCCGGTACCGAGGACATGTCAAGACACCACGATCAACCCCGAACCCCAAACCGTCGCCGGGACACCGATGCGCTGGGCGCGGCACGTGCCTGCCAGGATCCCGCAGCCGCTGTCTGACCTGGCCCGCTAGAGGGGGGTCCCCAGCCCTGGCTCTGGCATCAGACACCTCGAGCTGCGCCGTCTGCCCGAGGACAAGACGGCCGGAACACACGGACCTGAAGCTGCCCGACAGCAGCTCCACAGTTCCGCGGAGGGAGGCAGGTCCTCGCACCGCGCTACCCACACGGCACCGCCGCCATCCCCACCGCGTCATTCTGGCCCCGTGCCCAGCCTGGGGGCTGCCTAGTGCCCGGCAGGACGTGGTGGCTGCAGCCCTGGGGCAGCACCGTCCTCACTCGCACCCCCGAGCCCCGCGTCCCGGACGAGGGGATTCACTGGCCCTGCCAAGGCCGGCCCCAGCAGAGACCGACGGGGTACGGAGTCTCCGGTGCCTACGCGAGGCAGAGCCGCCCTTGGCCAACGCAGCCGGGCTCCGAGCCCCAGCGGTGCGGCCGGGGGTGGTCTCGGGGTCCCTGCCCATGAGGAGGTTCAGCGCCTCGGCGAGGCGGGGGCGTGGGAGAGGCCGGTCCGGCTTTGTGGAGAAGCTGTACAGAGCGTTCCCGGAGCGGAGGGGGACGAGCCAGCAGTGCCCGGGGCGGTGGCACAGGGAGCTGGCAGCTACTCTGTGCCAGCACAGCCGAGCCGGCTGCCTCGGCCACACTTGGGACAGCGGCCACGGGTCCCAACCACCGGACCGCAGCCAGGACGGGGCAGTGCTGCTGCTCACGATGTGACGGGAGGTTGGCAAATGCTGGCGTGCGCTTGGCGGGGGGGGGGGGAAGGACCCCTCCAGGTCTGATCGGCACCAGGGACAGGGCGGCACTCGGTGCCTCACATGCCACGGCCCACAGTGTTAATGATGAGGGGTAGTTTTGCTCCAGGAGGCGGGGAGGGTGAGCTCCGAGCTGCACGGCAGCAGGGCAGGAGGAGCTGCAGGGCATTAAAATTGCGAATGTCATGGAGTTCTCCATCGTGACAAACTTGGCCCCGATACACACTGGCCTGGTCGCTTCCAGTGCATGGTGCTGAAAGGACTTTGGAAGGGACAGATGGTCTCAGGGGGCAATGGAGATGTGGAGCAGCATGAGGCAATGGAGAGGGTCTATGGATAAAGGACATAGCGCTGAGTTTGGGGTTGTGTCACCCAGGAGCAGACAGCCCAGAAGATCTTGGGGTGTCCCCATCTCCTGCACCCCTTTGCCAGCTATGGCAGGAGGATCCCAACACCCCAGGCACACTGGAGAGGGTCCCCATATCAAGGGCCCAGGGCTGAGGGCATGTGGGGAATGGGGTCTCCTCTGTCATGTGGATGCAGGTCCCATGGTGGGGCTCAGGAGTGGGGGATCTCTCACCAGGGACTGGAGCTGAACCCCACCAGTGTTGGGTGGTGATGTCGAGTTGGACCACGGGGCTTAGCCCTGGGCCAGAGGGCTCTTGGTGGCCTCATGAGCTTTGGGAGAGGTGACTGGCTGGGGTGGGAGGTCAGGAAGATGGTGGGGAGGAGGGAATGTCTGGGGGAGCAGGGAACATCTGGGGGACACAGGGAATATCTGGGGGGGGTGCTGAAATGGGGCATGGCCCTGGGCAGCCCATGCCACCCTGGGGAGTGTCATTGCTGCCTTGGGACCCCTCCTGAGTCTGCAACTCCCTCTGTCCCTCCAGCCCTGCTGCACCCAACAGGCACATCCCACTGCCGGTGGGGACAGATGTGGTTAATTGCCAACAGACAATGCAATTAACGTCCTCCCAGCCACTGCCATCTGTCCTGGCTTCCCCACCCAGGGCCGCCGCCAGGGCCAACACTCTTGGCTGCTCCTGACATGGTGAGACACCGCCAGCCTTTGGATGTCACAGGGGTCCCACAAGGGCCTGAACAGCTCTGGTACTCCCAGCACGGTGCCTGGTGCTCCTGGCACTGCTGCAGGATGAGCCTCCCAGTCTGGGCAGAGGAGTTGCACCTGGCTCATCAGGCTGGACAGACCCCTTGAGCTGCCCACACCTGTGCTGGCAGCTGCATCTACATTTCTCAGTTTGCCAGGGCTGTCCCTTCCAAATGCTGCTGCTCTGCCAGCGGCTGCTGGGCCAGCATGCCCAGATTCTCTCCAGCCTCTCATCCTCACGGCAAACCACTGCCACCTGCCCACAACAGCCCCTCACTGCCCAAAAAGGGAGAGTCCATGGCACATCCCTCACTGGGCAGAGACCATGGGATGGGCAGGCACAGCTCTGCATCAGCAGCGGTAAAGGCACACATGGGCACAGGAATGAGTGCTGTGGGGGGCAGTGTCTGTGCCCCACCCAGAGTCCCACTGACAGGGCTGGGAGGGATGGGTCTGTCCCCCTGAGATGCAGCCTCAGAAACCCCACAGCACCAGCAGTGCCCACTCCCCAAAAACAGAGACCTGCTAGCCAGGGGCTGTGGCCACACTCACCTCCTGGCAATGCTGGCTGTGCTACCAGCCTGGGACAGCCCTGGGGACACCCCCACAGCCCTGCTCTGTGCCTGGCAGCACTGTGGGCACACTGAGGCCCAGCCCACGGGTGCAGCACCTGTGCCAAGAGCCAGTCAGGACCCCTGTGCCCCAGCACATTCCACCATGACTCACAGCAGTACACGCAGCTCATGGCACAAACACACATGAGGCAGTGGGAGTCCTCAGCCCACAGCCACGGTGGCAAGGCTGGAGGGGTGAACAGACCACGCGGAGCTGCCAGCTGGTTTCAGAGGATTCTCCTTTACTGCCCTCACAGGGGAGCCCTGGGTTCACACTGCTCCTTTTACAGATGCTTCACGGTATGTACAGGTCAGGGTTTTAGTGTTTTGCCCCCAAAAGGAGATGTGTTTGGGTAACTGATGGGCCCCCAATGCCCCAGTGAGTGATGGCTGGGGCACTGGGCACCCCAGGGAGTGGGGAGCATCCCGGGGCTGCGCGCAGCGGCACCTCATGCAAAGCCAAAGGGCGTAATGAGAGCAATAATGACACCAGAGGCGGAGGGTAACATGACTGGATTTACAGGGGGCAGATGAGAGCAGGGGGAAGGAGGAGATGCCATGGAGATCCACGGTGAGCCTGGCACCCTGCCAGGAGGCCATCCCTGGGGAGCATGGGTTTTGCAGGGTGAGGAGGCACAGGGTGACCCTGTGGGTGCCTCTTGGGCCACTGGCTGCCCAGGCACTGAGGCCCCAGTCTCTGCCCAGGGGCAAGTGCAAAGGGCAAGGGAGCACGTCCCTGTGTCCTCAGGCGCGGTCCCACTGGCCCCGGGGCGGGGGACGGGCTCCGTGGCGGCGGTGAGGGGAGGTGAGATGGACATCCAACCACACTACAACAAAGTGAACAGAAAAGATGGGATGAGACAGGGAGAACGATCCATGAGATGAAGCCACTGACCCGACCGGCAGTGCCGCACGCCCGCCGCGGGACTGGGACGGAGCAGGGAGCTCGGTGTTACCTGTGCTGGCAAGCGCGGCCGAGCAGCTGCCGCCTCCGGGGCTCCCCTCGAGCCCATCCATGACCTGCTGACATCGGAGACCCAGCTCAGGAGCTCACCCAGCGGCACTGGGACATCTTTGGTGGGACTGGAAAAAGATGTCTGCCAGAGAGAGAGCTCGTTACTGCGGGTGGAGGGAGAACAGGGGGGCACGGGGTGGGTCAGAATTACCGCGAGGAAGGAAAAGGATGCTGGTTTTACAGAAATCTGCCTTTTTCTAACACGAGCATGTTTTGGGCTGCTGCAGCATCCCATGGCCCACCCCATGCTCCAGGGGGTCCTGGGGCCCCCACACCCCTCACAAGGGTCAGCAAAGTCCCTGTGGCTGGGGGGGCTCTGGAAACAGGAGCCGTGCAGAACCTGGCTAGGGCATGGGCTCTGGCAGACACCTGCCAAGGGGGCATGGAGCCACATTAGTGTGAGGAAATCAACCTCGAGTGGAAGCACTTCTCAGATACACGGAGAGAGAGACAGACAGACAGACCAGCCGGCCACGGCGGGAGTATCCCAGAGGGCGGGTGAGCGGGTGGGCTGGCGGAGGCAGGCGCGCAGTGAAGCCACTCGGCGGGCGAAGCGGCGGAGCGGAGGCAGGTTCCCCCCGTGTGGCATGGAAGCACCGGGCAGCACCAGCATGGCACTTACGGTCGGAGCACCAGCTCCGCGGTGCGGTGGCAGGGATGTGCCGGGAGGCCAAGGCAGGGAGATGGGGCAGCTCGGGGGCCGGGGTGCAGAGCCCCTTCCTCGACACGCTGAGTGGGTGGAAGGGGTCCAGGCAGCAGCTCCAAGGCCGGTGTGGCGTGTCTGGCTGTCGTGCTGGAGAGCCCACAATGTCCTCCTCCAGCATGCCAGCTGCAGTGGGGTACACCATGGGGCCAGGGTCATCTCCTCCTTCGGGGTGCAGGGGTTGAAGCCGGCAGGTTAATTACAAAAGAGTGCTAAGTGGTTAGATCCAAACAGGGAACTGTTTTCCTGGTATCCAGCTTGACCGCACCATGTGTGAGCGGCAGCGGAGTCTACGCAGCCAGGGGCAGGAACGGCGTCCGGCTCCCAGGGCACAGGGCAGGGAGGGTAGTGTGTGTTCTCTCTCATCTCTTAATATACAAACACTGTCAGCACATTCGCATATATATTAATTTATTAGTCTTGTCTTTTTGGTTAAACTCGAGGCACTGCTTTGGGAGAAGAGTGGAGGTTCAAAATTAAAAAATATACTAGTGATTAGCCAGCAGCGTTACCACATGCGGAGCGGGTGAGGCGGCGCCTCGGGGGGCTGGCGGGTCTCAGGCCACATGGAGTGGAGGCCCACACACCCCGGGGTGCTCCCCGCTCGCCTCCTGCCCACAGCTCCCAGATGCAGCCAAGGCAAGGGCAAGGGCTAGAGCAGCCGCATCCACAGTGCCCTGGGGACCCCCGGCGTATCTGCGCCCAAAGCTCGACGAGGAGTAAGATGAGGAAGAGAAGGTCATGGAGAAGCCGGAGCTGGTGGCATCAAAGCTGCCACGCCGGGAGCCTGAGCGGGAGCCGGTGCGGGAGCCTGAGCGGGAGCCGGAGGTGGAACCAGCACTGCTGACATTGTAGGGGCTGTAGTAGCCCTTGCTGGATTGGGAGGAGGCCTCCAGCAGCCGCAGGCCAGTCCCATCCTCAATCATGCTCCGGTCCATGGCATCCTTGTAGGAGATCTTGAGCTTGGTCTTGGGGCAGGTGAGGTACTTGGAGTAGGTGTTGACGTCCCGCAGCTTCTGGGCAGTGCGTGCATCAATGGTGCCCTTCTGCAGTGCCTCATCCAGGGAGACGCGGCCAGCGGCATCGGGCTCGATCAGGCCCCCTGTCAGGTACTGCACCTCCAGGAACCGCTGCCCAGCCTCATAGTACAGCCAGCCCTTCTTCAGCGCCTGTGCCGCTGACATCTTCGTCTTGGTCCGCGGGTCCTCGAAGCCATAGAAGGCCTTCTGCGCCAGATTGATGCGGTCCACCATGATCTTGTCAACCAGGCCTTTACTGACTGCGTCGGCAACAGAGCACTTGTCACCGGTGTTGGGGTCTATGATGCCCCCGGTGCAGGCCTGGGCTTCCAGCAGCCTCTGCCCTGTGATGTTGTCCACCAGGTTGCGGCGCATCGCCTCCGTGATGGACACTTTCTCAAGAGTGTCCGTGTCCAAGATGCCCGCCACCGGCCCGGTCTCCTCGGTTGGGTCAGTCCACATGGAGATTTGTGTCCGTGTCAGGGCTGGGCTGACGGTGTAGGAGGAGGAGGATCCCACTGAGGATGACCGTGACCGGAAGCCACCCATGTTGCCAGAGAGCATGTCAGCAAACTCAGTGATGGAGAGGGTGCCTGAGCGATACTGGTCCAGGGCTGACTGGTCAATCAGCCCCTTGCTGATGGCATCATCAATGTCGTACTGGCGCCCTGAGCGTCTGTCAATAATCATTGACTTCACCACACCATCGGAGGAGGAGGTGGTGATCTCTTCCCACTCACACTCCTGCTCTGACAGCTCCAGGTAGGTCTGGTGGTCAATGAGGCCCTTGCGATAGGCTTCGTAGACGGACATCTCCTTGCCCGTCTCCGGGTCAACGATCACCACCCGGCGCTTGCGGACAGAGGACTTGGAGGAGGTCTTCCTCTCCCGCTTCTTCTCCTTCAGGGGCAGGAGGCAGAGGCCAGTCTCTGGGTCTGTGATGCACCGCTCCATGAGCTGCAGATAGGTGAGGTTCTCCTCGGTGTTGGGATCAAAGAAGCCCTTGGTGTCATCGCTGGGGTCCAGCAGAATCTCATTCATCTCCTCATCAAAGAGGCCCCTCTTATAGGCCACCTCCACGGGCAGGCGGTGGCTCTCCTCAGGGTCAATGATGCCTCCTGTGGCGATCTGTGCCTCGAGCAAGCGGATTCCATGGTCCTTCAGGATGAGACCCTTCTTCATGGCCTGGAAGAGGGAGATAAGCTTTCCAGTGTAGGGGTCCCGGTAGCCGGTGACAGCCCTCTCAGCAGAGAGCAGTTTGTCCTTGAACTCAGGGCCCACTATGCCCATTCGCACAGCTTCCTCCACTGTCAGCTTGAGGCCCTTGATGGGATCGATCACATAGCCCGTGGCCGCCTGTGCCTCCAGGAGCTCAAAGGCAGTGCCAGGCCGGATGATCCCCTTCTTCATGGCCTGGTAGACGGACAGACGCTCCTTTGTAGAGTCCACAAAGACACCGGCGATGCAGCTGGTGCCCTCCAGGAACTTTTTGAGGTTTTTAGAGACCTCCTCAACGGAGGTGAGGCCCTCCTGGAGGCGCTGGGCTGTGGCTTCATCCATCACCTGTGAACGGACGAGCTCCTCCACGGTGATCTGCTTCCGCAGACCCCGGAAGGTGAGTTTCCGCGTGTCGCAGAGTGGGAGCAAGAGGAGCCTGGAGTTCTCATCCTTCCGGCAGCGCTTCAGCAGCTGAGTGTAGCTGAGCTTCTCATCCGTGGAGGGGTCCACGTAGCTGCGCACCTCGCTGGGCTCCGAGAGCATGTCGTACGTCTCCTTGTTGATGAAACCCCGCTGGTAAGCCACCTCGAAGGGCAGGTGGAAACCCAGGTGTGGGTCAATGACACCACCAGTGGCAATCTGGGCATCCAGGAGCTTGAGGGCCTCTTCGCTGGGAATGAGATCTTTCTTCATGGCCTGGAAGAGGGAAATCTTCTGTTCGCTGTAGGGATCTCTGTAGCCAGTCACAGCTCTCTCTGCAGACAGGAGCCGGTCGTGGATCTCAGGCCCCACTACACCCTTCCTGACGGCCTCGTCGACAGTCAGCATCTCATTCTTGGTGGGGTCAATCATGAAGCCGGTGGCTGCCTGGGCCTCCAGGAGGGAGCGGGCCACTTCAGAGTTGATCAGCCCCTTTTTCAGTGCCTGGTAGACACTGAGTGTCTGCTTGGAGGAGGGGATGTAGATGCCAGCCACACAGCCTGACCCATAGAGGTACTTCCAGACAGTCTCCACCTCCAGAAGCTCCCGGAAGGTTTTGGAGCCCTGCTTCAGCAGGTTGTAGATTTCCTGTGAGATGATCTTGGCCTCATAGAGATCCTCGGCCGTAAGGCGGCGCCGGACGTAGTCATAGGACATGAGGTTCTGCTGCCGGATGATCTCAGTCTTCTCAATGATCTCAATGATGATAATGATCATGCGCTCCTTGGACACGCGGCCTGACTGGAACTCCTCCATAAGCTGCTTCCGTTGCTCCTCGGGCAGCAGGTCTGAGTGCATGATCTCCCACAGTGACATGGAGGAGCCTGCCCGGCTGCCCACAGGGATGTCCACCTGTGTCTCCTCAAACACCTTCCGTGTCTCTGCCTCTGTGTACACCTGGGTGGTCTCCACCACTTTCGGCTTCTCGGGCTCCCGCAGAGGCAGCAGGTATAGGCCCGTCTCCGGATCCTCGATGCACCTCTCCTTCAGTTGCAGGTAGGTGAGGTTCTCCTGAGTGTTGGGGTCGAAGAAGCCCTTGGTGTCGTCACTGGGGTTGGAGAGGGTCTGGTTCATCTCTTCATCAAAGTAGCCACGGTGGTAGGCCACCTCCACGGGCAGGCGGTGGCTGTGCACAGGGTCGATGATGCCACCGGTGGCGATCTGGGCCTCCAGCAGGCGGATGCCATGCTCCTTGACGATGAGCCCTTTCTTCATGGCCTGGAAGAGAGAGATGGTGTTGCCCGAGTAGGGGTCTTTGTAGCCAGTGACAGCCTTCTCAGCCGACAGCAGCTTCTCATGCAGCTCCGGCCCAACAACGCCAGCCTTCACCGCCTCGTTGACATACAGTTTACGGTTCTTCACAGGGTCAATCAAGAACCCGGTGGCTGCCTGGGCCTCCAGGAGTACCACAGCAGTGCTGGGCCTCAGCAGGTTCCTCTTCATAGCCTCATAGATGTTCAGCTTCTCCTTGGTGGCCTCCACATAGACGCCAGCAATGCAGTCACTGCCATGCAGGAACCTCCTCACTGCATCTGTCTCAGAGAGCTCCTTCACTGTCTTCTTGCCTTCCTTCAGCTGCTCATACTGGGATTTGCTGATGATGCGGGACTCCAGCAGCTCACTGGCCGGCACCGGCGTCCGCAGACCACTGAACGTCAGCTTCTCCTGCTTTTTGGTCTCTGTCTCCTCAATGATGGTGATCACAATCTTGATGATCTTCTCGATGGTCACCTTGCCAGTTTTGTACTGTCGGAGCAGCTCCCGCCTGTGCTCCTCTGTGAAGTACTCAGAGTGGATCAGCTCCCAGATGGTCATCGTCTGGCCCTTCATGCTGCCCACCGGGACCTCTATGGTGGTCTTGTCAAAGCACTCCCTGGCCTGGCTGTCAGTGTAGACCTCCTCCTGCTGCGACTGGATGGCCTTGTCAGACAGGGGCAGCAGGCACAGGCCAGTCTGCTTGTCACGGTGGCAGCTCTTTTGCAGCTGGGTGTAAGTGAGGTGCTCCTGGGTGTTGGGACAGTAGAAAGCCTTGGCATCATCTCGGAGCTCAGTCAGAGCCTTGTTTATCTCTGGGTCAAAGTAGCCACGCTTGTAAGCGACCTCAAGTGGGAGTCGGTGGCTGTTGACAGGGTCAATGATGCCACCAGTGGAGAGCTGGACATCCAGTAGCCGGAGTCCAGTGTCACTGGGGATGAGGCCCTTCTTGAGTGCCTGGTAGAGAGAAACCGTCTGGCCTGTGTAGGGATCCTTGTAGCCAGTCACTGCCTTCTCTGCTGACAGCAGCTTCTCATGGAACTCTGGCCCCACCACCTCGGCTTTCACCGCCTCATCCACAGAGAAGAGTTTGTTCCCCACAGGGTCGATGATGTAACCGGTGGCAGCTTGTGCCTCCAGCAGGGACAGGGCAACCTCTGGCTTCAACAGGTTTCTCTTCAGGGCCTCATAGAAGGTGAGCTTCTGGCCCGTTGACTCCACCAGGACACCGGCAATGGCATCGGTGCCCTTCAGGTACTGCCGCACGGACTCCATCTCTGCCACATCCTTCACAGACTTCTTGCCCTGGTGCAGTTGGTTGTAGAGGTCCTTGTTGATGACCTTGCTTTCCAGCAGCTCGGCAGCAGGCACAGGGGCCCGCAGGCCCTCAAAGCACATCTGGCTCTTTTTCTCGCTTTCCTCCACAACCGTGATGATGATCTTGATGATCTTCTCCACCGTGATCTTGCCAGTCCTGTACTGCTGGATCAGGTCCCGCCTTTGGTCCTCAGTGAAGTATTCAGAATTGATCAGCTCCCAGATGGTCATCGTCTTCCCTTGGAACTTGCCGAATGGTGCAGTCACTGTAGCCTTCTTGAAGACGTCCTTGGCTTCCTTGTCTGTGTAGACCAGCTCCCTTGCTTTGGCCGCCTGGTCAGTGAGTGGCAGGAGGCACAGCCCCGTGTCCGGGTCAGTCACGCACCGTTCCATCAGCTGCAGGTAGGTGAGGTTCTCCTGAGTGTTGGGGTCAAAGAAGCCCTTGGTGTCATCAGTGGGGTCAGACAGGACCTGGTTCATCTCCTCATCGAAGTAGCCACGTTTGTAGGCAGCTTCCACAGGCAGGCGGTGGCTGTGCACAGGGTCAATGATGCCACCAGTGGCGATCTGGGCCTCAAGCAGACGGATGCCATGATCCCTGACAATGAGATCCTTTGTCATGGCTTGGAAGAGGGAGATCTTGTCGCCTGTGTACGGATCCTTGTAGCCAGTGACAGCCCGCTCAGCCGACAGCATCTTGTTATGCAGCTCTGGCCCAATCACACCCTCTCGCACCGCCTCGTTCACTGAGAGCCTCGCGTTCCGCACAGGGTCGATGATGAAACCAGAGGCAGCCTGAGCCTCCAGTAGCACCAACGCCGTGCCTGGGCTGAGAAGCTTCTTCTTCATGGCTTCGTAGATGCTCATCTTCTGGTTGGTGGGTTTGATCAGCAAACCAGCAATGCTGCTCTTCCCCTGTAGGTACTTCTTGATGTCCTCCCTCTGCGAGAGCTCATCCACACTCACAACTCCCTTTGACAACTTGTCCAAGTTCTCTCTGCTCAGAATGCCAGCATCAGCCAGCTTCTCTGCTGACACCTTCTGCCGAATGCCATCAAAGGCAAACTCTGGCTCCCCATTCTGTGCTAAGCCGTCCACTGCATCCCGGCCATTGGGCACAGCCTTGATGTCCAGCAGCTGTGTCGTTGTAACTGCAGCCTCCCCAGGCAGGTCATCTGTCTGAATCATGATCTCCCGTCTCTGGGCCAGGGCAGCCTTGTACTCCTCCTGCATCTGCTCAAGTCTCTCCCTCAGCTTCTTGTTCTCCTCTTCCAGAAGTTTCTCCTGCTGCTGTCGCTGCCTCTCCAGCTGCTGCAGCTCCTCTTGCTTGTGCCTGACGTTTTCCTCAGCCTCTTTCTGATGCTTCTTAGCTTCGTCCAACATGGCTTTCAACTGCTGCTTCTCCTGCTCCATCTCCTGCTGCTGCCTCTCCTGCTCTGCCTTCAGGTTCTGGGCTTTGTTCACCTCGTCCTTAAAGAGCTTCTCCAGCTTCAATTTCTCCTCCTCAACGAACTTCTCCTTCTGCAGCAGGGCATCCTTCTCTGACAGGAAGCTCTGCTGGAGAAGCTGCGTCTCCTGACGAAGCTGAGCCTGCTGGGCCACCTGCATCTGGGGTGGGAGAGAGGACAGTGTGGTCAGACACCGAGGAGGGCAGTGTGGGGGACTGAGGGCAGGGGGGTGAGGGGGCACAGCATGGGCAGCACCAGGGAACACAGAGTCACCCACACACTCCGCTATGTTGGGTAAGAATTAAGGAGCAGAGCCGGGGTTAGGGAGCCATATAACACAACACGGGGCAGGACAAACAGGGGGAGGACATGAGCGATCCTCCAGCACCGAGGCTGGAAATGGGGCACAAAGAGGGAACACAGCAGGACACACTGTGGGGCCGAAGAGCTGACCCTGGTGGTGGGAATCCCCCCTTCACAGTAGGAGATGGGATGGAGGTCCCGCTCTGACACTGCCTGTGGGGTTTGCTTCAGTGGTCCCAGCTCTACACACACCCCTGACCCACATGGGGGGGTCCTGCGCCACCATCCCCAGTGATGGTCCTTGGGGACCTGGCTAGGGATGGTGTGGGGTGGCTGGGGAGAGGGACAGCCTCCCTGCATATCACCACCGCTAAGGGGGACCCACAGCTCAGTACCTCCTCTGCCTTCTGCTGCAGCAGTGCTGCCTCCCTCTTCAGCTTGTCCTTCTCATCCTCCAGGTCAGCAATGGCCTTCCGCAGCTTCTCTGCAACCTCATCGCTCTGGTGCCGTTGGATCTCCAGAGTCTGCACCAATGTCATCTTTGCCTGTGTGGCCAGCTCAGTCTCGTGCAGCCTCTCACTGATCTCCTCTGCCTGCTTCTTGAACCGCTTGGCTTCTTCCTCAGCCTTGGCCTGGGCCATGCTCATCTCTGCCACTTGCACTTTGAGGCGCTCAGCCTCAGCTGTAATGTCCAGTTGCCGCCGGCGCTCGGCCTCCAATGTCTTCTGGAAGCCCTCAGTCTCCTCGGCCAGGCGCTGCTGCATCTGCTCCTTGTCCTCCTGCAGCCGCTTGGCGTGTTCCTGCGCCAGGTCCTTCTGCTTCTGCAGCACCTCGGCCTCAGCCCGCAGCCGCGTGGCCTCCTGCACCGCCTGCATCTTCTCCTTCAGCATCTTCTCTGCCAGCGCCCGCTGCTGTGCCAAGTCATCCTCGGCCAGCTGCCGCATGCGGGCAGCCTCCTGTGCCTCCACGCTCAGCCGGGCCACCTCCTCCGCCACATGCTTCATCTTCTCAGCCTCCTCTGCCAGGAACTTCTGCGTGTTGTCCTTGTCCTTGAGGATCAGTGCCTTGTTCTCCTCCTCAATGCGGCTCTTCAGCTTGGCCAGCTCCTCCATCTGCACCCGGACCTTGAAGAGCTCCTCCTCCACCTGAGCCTTCTGCCGGACAGCATCCGTCACCTCCTCCTTCAGCCGCTGCAGCTCCTCATCCAGGATGCCCTTCTGATGGTCTGTCTCATCCAGTTGCAGCTTCACCTTGGTCAGCTCCTGCTCCACCTGTGCCTTCTGCCGCAGTGTCTGCTCGGCAAACTTCTTGTGTTTCTCCATCTCGGCATCCGCCAGCTGCTTCTGCCGCAGGGCCGCCTGTTCTGCCTGCGCCCGCTTCGCCGCCTCCAGCTCGGCTTCCTTCCTCAGCTTCTCTGCATCTGCCTGTGCCTGTGCCTTGGCCTGCGCCTCCTCCTCAGCCCGCTGCTTCAGCCGCTCGGCCTCCTCCACGCGCTGCCGGGACAGGCTGGCATCCTGCTCAGCCTTGCCACGGGCAAACTCAGCCTCCTCAGCCGCCCGCCGGGCCTGTTCAGCCTCCTCGCGCAGCCGGTCCAGGAGGCTCTGCTCCTGCTGCCGTGTCTGCAGCAGCTCCTGCTCCTTCTGCTGCACGGCAGCCAAGTGAGCCTTCTCCTCTGCTGCAATCCGCTTCTGCGCCGCCTCCCGCGCCAGCTGGATCTGTCGCTCCGACTCCTTCTCCGCCAGCTCCTTCTGCCGCCGCGCCTCTTCCACCATGGCCCGCAGCCGCTCCACCTCCTCCAGAGCCAGCCGCCGCTGCCGCCCGGCCTCTTCTTCGGCTGCCAGGATGGCCTGAACCTTCTCCTCAGCCTCACGCCGCCGGCCCTCCTCCTCCAGCGCCAGCGCCCGCTGCCGCTCGGCCTCCTGCTCTGCGTGCTCCCGGCTGCGCTGCACCTCCTCCGCCTCTCCGCGGATGCGGTTTAGCTCTCGCTCCAGCTCCCTCTTGCCAGCCGAGGCCTTCTCAAAGCTGGCCTTGAGGGCGCGGATCTCCTCCTCCACCTGCCGCCGCTGCTGCAGCGTGTCCTCCACCAGCCCCTTCTGGCGCTCCAGCTCGCTCTCTGAGGAGCGCTTCAGCAGAGCAATCTTCTCCTCGATGTCCTGCTTGTGCTGAGCCGCCTGCTCCTCCAGCAGCTTGCGCTGGTAGGCCTCGTCCTCCGCCAGTCGCCGCAGCCGCTCGTTCTCCGCCTCCTTCTCCTTCAGCGCAATCTCCGCCTCCGCCTTCAACCGCGAGGCCTCGTTGATGGCCGCCAGCTTCTCCTTCAGGATGCGCTCAGCCTCAGCTCGCTGCCGGCTGGCCTCTTCTTCTGCCAGCTGCCGCTGCCGCTTGGCCTCCTCAGAGAGGGCACGCAGGCGGGCGGCCTCCTCAGCCAGCTCCCGCAGCTTGCTGGCCTCGGCCTCCAGCCGCTGCTTCGACTTCTCACTGCTCGAGCGTGACTCCTCCTCTGTCTTGGCCTTGCTCTCCAGCAGGACCTCCATCTCAGCCCGCAACTTGGCCAGCTCCTCCTCCAGCTCCTTCCTCCTCTGAATAGCCTCGTTAACCTCGCTCTTCAGCCGCGAGAGCTCTTCCTCGAGGAGCAGGCGCTGCTGCTCCCCGTTTTCCATCTCTGCCTTCAGTCGGATCAGCTCCTGCTCCGCTGCCAGCTTCTGTTGGGCTGTCCCCTCCGCCAGCTCCCGCTGCTTCTCCAGTTCCTCTTCTGCCAGCTCTTTCTGCCGCAGGGCCGCCTCCTCTGCCTTGGCGCGCTTGCGGGCCTCGCGCTCCGCATCCTCCTTCTGCTTCTCAGCCTCCTCTTGTGCCAGCGACTTCTTGTGGGCCACCTCCTCAGCCTGCAGCCGCAGGCGCAGTGCCTCGTTGGCCTTCTGCCGCCAGCGCTCCAGCTCCTTCTCGGCCTCCTCCCGTGAGCGCTCGGCCTCCAGCTGCTGCCTCTTCAGCCTCTCGGCCTCCTCCTGCAGCTGGGCCACCGCATCATGCTCCTGCTGCAGAGACAGCTCCAGCTGCGCCGTCTTCTCCGCAAATGAGAGCCTCTTGCTCTGCAGCTCGGCCTCGGCACTGCGCTGGGCCACTTCCTGGGCCACTTGGATCTGCCGATCCTTCTCGGCCTCTGCCTGCCGCATGCGCCGCTCAGCCTCCTCCGCCTGCAGCCGCAGCTGCTCCAGGTCCGCCACCGCCTTCTGCTTCTCTCGTGCCGCCTCACGCTCAGCCTGCACCTTGCGCTTCAGTTCCTCCTCTGCCTCCCGTTTCTTCTGGCTCTCCTCCTTCACCTGCCGGCGCAGGCGCTCGGCCTCCTCCTGTGCCTGCCGCTTCTGCCGCTCAGCCTCCTCGGCGCGCGCCCGCAGTTCCTGCAGCTCCGTCTCGGCACCCTCGCGCTGTTTCTCAGTGCTCTCCAGCTGCAGGCGGATGAGGCGGATCTCCTCCTCCACCTTCTTGCGGTTGTACTCGGCCTCCTCGATCAGCTTCACCTTGGACTTGATCTGGTGGTCTGAGTTCTGCCGCAGCTGCATCAGCTCCTGCTGGATGTTTTGCTTCTGCTGCTCGGCATCCACGGCCACCACCTCCCGCCGGGTGACCTCCTCCTGCATACGGAGCTGCAGCTCCCGCGCTTCCGCCTCCGCCTGTGCCTTGGCTTTGGCGTGGGCCTCGGCCAGTTGCCGTTGCTTCTCCAGCTGCGCCTCCACCTCCGCCAGCCGCTTCCTCTCCTCCTCCTTCAGCTTCTCGGCGGCTTTCTGGAGGGGAAAGAGGGTGCAGGGGACAGAGAGGGGAGAGAGAGACAAATCACAAGGGATGCGATCGCGCCACGGCGTCGACACCGGCCAAGCCACGCACCGCCGAGCCAGCAGAGGGGTGGAGGAATTGCGTGGAAGGGCTTCGGCCCCTGGGCCACCCCATGAGCCGGTGGCAGTGTCACCAGCTTCCAGAAGACGTACGGCAGGACAGGGGACACATGACAGCACAGGCAGACAGGCAACGGGAGCCAGACAGCAGCGCAGTAAGCGCATGGCCACATACCAGAGAGAAGGGACAGAGCGCGAGTGGAGCCCAAGCGATGGAGACAGATGCGAGCAGCGTGCACACCACCACCATGGCTCCCCACATGAGGGGGCCGGCACAGACAGCCCCTGCTGTGGGCAAATAAGAGAGACAGCCCAAGTGCCAAGAGCAGGATAGAGAGGAGCCATCCGAGAGTGGTGCCAACAGAGGTTTCCCTGTCGGGAAAGTCTTGACAATGGAGAGAGTGATCCAGCCGATTTGAACCCCTCCTGGCTGTTTCCAGGTGCAAGCACAGCACTCACACTCCATGCACCATGAGAGAGGCAGCCGCACGCCCCACAGGACCCGGGCACTGCGCATGCGAGGGAGCCAGATCCCTGCGCCAGACCCCCGATCCCAGGAGCAGCACAGAGGCTGAAGAGGGAGAGGAGGACAGGGCGAGCTATGAAGAAGGTGGGGGTGCCACAGGGAGAGGGCATGCGCAGAGTGAGTACCTGGTGCAGGGCTGCCAGAGTCATCCTGGTTTTTTACCCTCCATTAGATTCCCACCAACACAAACATCCCCCAAGAAAAAGCACCGGCAAAGCGGCTCCGAGGGCAGAAACCAAGAATTAGAGAGGTTACCCCACGCCAGATCCCGCAGGCCGGCGCCCAGCACAGCGGCATGCGCAGGCGGGTGCTGACTGCACTACGTGTATCTGGGAAGTGCCTCCTACCACCAGTCACACCAGAGCCCCTGGCACCTGGAGCCAGCTTGGCTCAGAGACTCTCCACACCCAGAGCCAGTGGCCTCGCTCCCGGGAGCCCAGCAGGGAGCAGAGTTAGAGGCTGTGAGTCAGTGTTAGTGATGGGGCCAGAGTCACAGCCATGGGCCAGTGTCAGTGATGGGTCTGAGGCCAGAGTCATGGCCGTGGGGCAGTGTTAGTAATGAGGCTGGAGCCAGAGTCACAGCCAGAGGCCAGTGTTAGTGATGGAGCCAGGGCTGGAGCCACGGCTGTGGGCCAGTGTTAGTGATGGCAACCAGGGCCAGAGTCACAGCCATGGGCTGGCGTTACTGATGGGACTGGAGTCCCTGTTAACCACGCTCCCCGCGGTTACACACCCAGCAGTGCCACCCCACGCCACTCCCTACCTCCTCCTCCTCCAGCCGCCGCAGCGTCTCGGTGATGAACTTGATGTACTGTGTGGTGAGTGTGGTCAGCTCGCTGTATTGTGTCCGCAGGTCCACATACTGTGGAGACAGAGGGTCAGTGAGAGGGAGGGGAGCACACCCACAGACCCCCAGTCCCTTGGCAATGGTGGGGCCAGATAGCGGTGAGTCTGCACAGCAGCCCCCCAAGTCCACCCCTTCATGAGCAGCCATGCTTTGGGAGCCATGGGGCACCCCAGGCCCACAGCAGTGGGACCCCCCTCACCTCCTGGATGATGCTGTCAGACGCCGACTGCACTTTGGGCTTCTTGGCCGGTGACGCCACCGGCTCCACCTGCGCCTTGAAGCTCACTAGCTGCAGCTCATAGTCCTGCCAGGGAGAGGGTGCTCAGTGTGGCATCACACCTCTGGCAAGACCCCCAGCCTTGGCATTGTCCCCACAGTGACCCATGGGACACTGTGCTGCCCCCTAGCCCCACCAGTCCCAGCCCCCCAGGCAGCAGGCACACCTTGATGGCATCAATGTACTGCTTGGCATAGCGCTGGCACTCCTCCACCTTCTCCTTGTGCTGCTCACACTCTTCCAGCAGTTTCTGGGGAGACATCTGAGGGTGAGTCCAGGCATCCCACAGCCACCAGAGAGCACCCCTAGCCACTCCACAGTTGGGAATGGCCAGGAGCACCCCTACCCTGATGGGGATAGTCAAGAGCACCCCTCATCCTGACACAGCCAGGGACAGACAAGAGCACCCCTTGTCCCACTATGGCCACCCAAGAGCCCTCCCCACCCCAACACAGCAGGCACAGGTGAGAGCACTCCCTGCCCCATTTGGGTCCAGATATGGTCCAGGTGTACCCTCACCCTGTCACAGCAGGGGACGGCTACATGCACTCCTTGCCCTGCCAGGTATGGCCAGGTACACACCTCACCCCACTAGGGATGGCCAGGAGCACTCCTTGCCTCACCAGGGATGGCTGGGCATACCCTTCACCCCACTGGGGATGACCAGGAGCATCCCTCACCCCACAGCAGCCAGAAATGCCCCGGCACAGCCCTTGCCACACCAGGGACTGGCAGGAGCACCTCTCACCCTACCACAGTTGGGGATGGTCAGGCACACCCCTCACCCCGTTGGGGATTGCCAGCAAGCCCCCTTGCCACACCACAGCCAGGACACCCCTTGTCCCGCCGCTGGCTCTACCTTCTCCTGCAGGAGCTGCTCGCGCACAGTCTGGCTGTCGGTGATGGGCACGGCCTGGATGGCCTCCTGGCGCTGCCGGGCATCACGAATCCACTGGCGCAGGGCATCGCAGCTCTGCCGGTAGTAGCGCAGCTGGCGGCCCAGCTGGTCCAGCTCACGCTGGCGCAGGTCGGTCTGGCTCAGCACAGCCTGCCAGCGCTCCAGCAGCTGCTGCACCCGCTCCCGGTACCGCTCCAGGTCCACATCCCGCTCGCTGTGGCCGCGGACCATCCGCTCGTTGACGTCCTTGGCCTTACCGAGGTCGGCCTCCAGGGTGCTGAAGAAGGGCTGGTGCCCCTCAGCCTGTGTCCGCAGCCGCTGTGGCAGATGGGCAGGGGTCAGTGCCAGCCCCAGCTCCACCAGAACCTCCTGGCATTCCCTGGAATCCCCCCCGTACCTTCAGCTCAGCCTTGCTGGCCTCCAGCTCAGCGAGGTCAGCTGGCACTGCCTGCACGTCCTTCAGCTGCTCCTCGTACTTGCGGAGCAGCTCCTCAGCCCCCTGCGTGCTCCGGATCACCAGCCCAATGGTCTTCAGCCTGTGGCAGAGGAAGGGATCAGCCAGGAGCAGGACAGGAGTGGGATGGGAGTGGGACAGGAGTAGGATGGGCTCAGCTGAGAGTGGGACAGCTCAGCCAGATCAGTAGCACAGAGCCATGAGGGAAGGAAAAGGGTAAAAAAAGGAAGAAGGGGAGAAGGGAAAAGGGAAAACTTTCTAATCCCCACTGACTGCCCAGGCTCATTCCCAGCCCAAGGTTCATAGAAGCCACACAGTGCCAGGGCTGAGAGTACACTCACTTCTCCAGGTAGATGGTGGAAAGGCTGTACACCTGTTCCATCTTCCGCAGGGTGACCTCCAGCTCTGAGCGCAGGACAGGGGCTGAGCCCGCCTGCTCTGGCTGTGCCAGCACCTGCTCCGTCTTCTCACTGACCTTGGCCAGGTTCTTCTGGATGCCCTCCAGCTCCAGGTGGGTTTGCTGTGGGGAGGGAGTCCCTCAATCCCTGCCACCTGCAGGTCAGGGCTGACCCCCCACTGACCACTCCCTTGGCTCCCTCAGACCCGAGGAGGAGCCGAGCAGGGGAAGGATCTGCAGCCCACCAGAGCAAGTGGGCAGGGGAGGTTTACATGCGATATTGGGAACAATTCCTTCTGCAATGGCGTGTACAGCCCCGGCACAGGTAGAGTCCCCATGCCTGGGGGGATTTAACAGCTGTGTGGATGTGGCACTTGGGGGCACAGTTTAGTGGAGGACCTGGCAGTGCTGGGGGAGCATCTGGACTCAATGGGCTCTGAGGGTTTTTCCAACCCAAACCATTCTGTGATTCCATGACAGTCCCATCCTGACACCGAGATCCCCATCCGTGTGCATCGCACACGTGTCACACGCCCGCACACACATGTCACACACCTGCTGCTCGGCCTGGCGCTGGGCACACTCACGCAGCGGGTCGGTGTCCAGGGGCAGGCGCAGGCGGTGCACGGTTCGGCTCTCACAGCTCTCCAGCTGCAGCCGGATGTCCTTCAGCTGTGAGATGTAGCTCTTGCACAGCGACTCATCCTGCTCTCCTACGGGGGCACATAGGGATGTCTCAGTATGCTGGGGACACCCCAGGAACACCATGGGAACTGGCAGATGTCTCAGTGCCCCACAGACACCCTGCAGACCCGTGGCAGGGAAGGTGGACAGGGAGACAGCTCAGCACCCCAGGGACACCGTGGGGACACTGCAGGGACCCATAGCAGGCAGGGGACACCTACCTTTCTCCTGGCTACGCAGCAGCAGCTCGTATTTGTGGGTGCAGGCATTGTAGTCGCGCTCCACCTGCAGCCGGTCATCGGGCTGGAAGCTCTGGGCATCCTGGCTGTCCCGCAGGAACTCCTGGTAGTGGGTTTCCAGGCTGCGCAGGACCTGCCGCACCTCCTCTGCTGGCAGCGTGCGGAACTGGGGGGGGGTATGGCTGTGTCAGCCCCCATAGGGACTCACAGGGGACTCCCGTGCCACTCTGGAATCCCTGGGGACTCACCGTGATGTGTGTCCAGGACTGGATCTGCTGGATGTCCCGGGTCAGGTACTGCCAGGCACGGAGGCTGCGCAGGTCCTGGTGCAGCTGCTGCCACAGTCCCAGCAGCTGCTGGTGGATGGTCTCCAGCCTTAGGGGACACAGTGTTTAGCAGAGGGAACACGAGGGAACCCAGGGAGGGATGCAAGGTCAGTGTCCGCACCTGTGCACAGCATCCAGAGCCTCCTTGTTGGGGGGTGGCAGGAGGAAACAGACGGAGGGAACAATGGCCTCGCTGCCACCGGCGCTCACCACCCGCCACTGCTGCGGCTGTGCATTGCTTAGCAGGGCACACGTGTCATTCTTGTGCACTGTCACCTGAAAGGCAGGGGGTCAGGGTGGGGCAGAGTATGCTGTGTCTCCTCATGTCCCCTCCATATCTCCCTGTGTCCCCCTATAGAGCTGGTGTGGTGTCAGACTGGGGTGAGGGATCCCTGTGTCCCCCATCATGTCCCACCATGGGGCTGGGGCAGAGTTGGAGCAGGGTGGGGTTCCCCCATGTCCATTTCATGTTCCCTTATATTCCCCTATGTCTCCTCCTATTCCTCCATATTCCTGTGTCCCACTCCCTTGTCCTCCTCCTGTGTCCCCCCCCACAGGACTGGGGCAGCACCACAGAGGAATGAGGGGATGCCAGTGGCCCCTTGTAGTGCCCAGTGTCTCCCAATTGCACTAGGGTGGTCTCATACTAGGGTGGAGGACCCCCAGTGTTCCTGTATATCCCCCAATGACAGAATCATAGAATCAACTGGGTTGGAAAAGACCTCTGAGATCATCCAGTCCAACCCTTGGTCCAACTCCAGTCCCTTTACCAGATCATGGCACTCAGTTAAAAACCTCCAGGGGTGGGGAATCCACCCCCTCTCTGGGCAGCCCATTCCAGTGCCTGAGCACTCTCTCTGTAAAGAATTTTTTTCTCATCTCCAACTTCAATTTCCCCTGGCAGAGCTTGAGCCCATCGTGCCCCTTGTCCTGTTGCTGAGTGCCTGGGAGAAGAGACCAACCCCCACCTGGCCAGAACTTCCCTTCAGGCAGTTCTAGACAGTGCTGAGGTCACCTCTGAGCCTCCTCTTCTCCAGGCTAAACACCCTCAACTCTCCCCACAGCACTTGTGCTCCAGTCCCTTCTCCAGCCTCGTTGCTGTTCAATGGGGCTGGGGTGGTAAGAGGGAAGTGGAGGGCCCCTTTTGTCCCACCATGTCCCCTCACAGGGCCAGGGTAGCATGAAAGCAGGGTTGGGGATCCCCCATATCTTCCCAGGGTGTTGTCAGTCCAGAGTGGGTGTCCTCCTGTGATCCCCCTTGGCCCCCCGTGGACCCTGTGTCAGATTGGGGTTCTGGTCCCATCATGTCCTCCAACATCTTCCCAGCAACCCTCACACCACCCCAGCCCCTGTGACCCCCGCACCTCCATTTGCTTGTAGTCACAGACAGCCTGGATGGGGGGACGGCCCTGCAGGGGGGTCCCGGGGCTTCGTGGCTTCAGCTGCACAATGGTCCTGGCACGGCGGGCAAGAGCCCCCAGCTGCGTCCCCAACTCTGCCAGCTGCTCCTTCTGCTCCTGTGGGAGCAGGTTTGGGGTACCTCAGGATTTTGGTTTGGAGGTGCATGAGGAATTTAGGGAAATAGCAGGTTTTTTAGGGGAGCTCAGGAATACTGGGAGGTCCTAAAGGTTTTGGAAGCTCTCAGGATTTTGCAGGGGTCCCAGGGATTTGGGGTGGGGTCAGGAATGTGAGGGGGGAGTCATCACCCTGGCCTGTTACAGTGGGAGGCATGTTTTGGGCATCATCCCAGGAGCTGCAGTGGGGATGGGGGTCACCCTGAAGGGACCACCTTGGGGATCTTGGGGGGGTCAATTTGGCAGGTCCCTCCAGGGTCCCATTTGCCCTCACCACGAGGTCATGAAGCAGAGTCATCCTGGGGGTTCCCCCTGGGGATCTTGGGGGGATTGGCCCTGGGGATTAGTGACAATCACCCTGGGGGGATGCCCCCAGGGTCTGGAGGTCATTGTGGGGTCACCCCCCGTGGTTTGGGGGTCCCCCTGGGGGTCCCAGGTGAGCCCTCACCGTGAGGTCCTGCAGCAGGTCCTCCAGGCGCGTGGCTGTGGTGCCGCGATCGCAGCTGAACTTGCGTCGCATCGTCTCCTCTGTCTTCCGCAGCAGCTCCTCAGTCTCTCGCACCTCAGTGAAGAACTGAGGGGGACAGGAGCCAGTACTGAGGTCACCTCCTCCCTTTCACCCACCCAGCTCCTCCCTGGCCCCTCCTTACCTGGAAGTAGTTTGTGTTCTCCTTCAGGTGAGTCTCGATGCAGCAGCAGAGCTGGAGCATCCAGCTCCACTGGGTCTGCAGTGCTGCCAGGAACGCCTGGGGAGGGCGGGGGAGCAGGGTGGGGCACATCAGGGCTGGCACTGAGGGCACCTGTGCTGGTACAGGCACCCACACCTGCACCCTCACCTGTACCTGCATCCACACCTCTATCTATACCTGCACCTTCACCTGCACCTGCATCTACACCTGAACCTGTACCCACACTGGCACAGGCATCTGCATCCTCACCTGCACCCACACCTGCACTCACACCTGAACCTGAACCTGCACCCTCACCCACACCAGTGTTCCCTTAGTGCCCAGGCCCCCTTGACCCCACTCCCCAACCCACCAGGCTCCCCCAGCCCTTTGGATTCTCCCAGCCACCCCAGGTCCCTCAAGCTCACTGAGACCCCAAGGACCCCTCCAAATTCCCCCCACCCTTCAGATACCTCAGCCCCTGTGGCTCCCTCAGCCTCCCATGCCTACCATCCACTTCCCTGTACCCCTTCAGTCCCATGCCCACATCCAGGGTCTGCATCCCAGGGTGTTTCCTGGGCAGTAGCTGCTCTCCCAAAGCCCCTCCTGTAGCCACCACCCCATTATCTCCCCCTGCCCACCTCCAGTGTCTGTGCCCCGGGGTGCTCCTCACGCAGCAGCCGCTCTCCTGAGCTCCGTAGCTCCTGTATCCGCCGCTCCCGCAGCTCCAGCTCCCGCATCAGTGCCTGGTGGGGGTCAGGGCTCACACACGTGTGCACAGATGGGAGGTCAGGGCTCACACACATGTGTGTGAGCCAGGGTGTCACCAGTAAATGCTCTGTGTGTGTGTGAGGGGAGCTCTGGGGATGGGGGTGCTCAGGTGGTTCACAGGGGCTCAAGGTGTGGGAGATGGGGACAAGGAGGCTCAGCACTGCGAAGCAGGGACAGGACTGTGTGGCACAGTCATGTGCAGGGATGGCACAGCCATGCCTGTGTCTGTGTGCAGGGATGGCACATGTTTGCATGTGCGTGTGCAGGTCTCAGTCCATGTCCATGTCCATGTCCGTGTCTGAGCAGGGGTGGCACACATGTGCATTTCCACATCCACATGTAAGTCCATATGCATGTCTATGTGCACGTGCATGTGCAGCAGGTGTCCTTCACGTGTGCAAGCCCTGTTACGTCTGTGCCCATCTCTGCCCATGTCCATGTCCATCCCTGTGCCCACGCTCATCTCTGTGCCCACGTCCATGTCCATTCCTGTGCCTACGCCCATGTCGATGTCCATCCCCGTGTCCATGCCCACCCCTGTGCCCGTGTCCATGCCCACATGCCACCCCACCATGCCCATACCGAGTAACTCTCCTTCTTGGCAGCCATGGCGGGGTTGTGGTGGCTCCAGTCGAAG
Source organism: Pithys albifrons albifrons (assembly GCF_047495875.1). Lineage (NCBI taxonomy): Eukaryota > Metazoa > Chordata > Aves > Passeriformes > Thamnophilidae > Pithys > Pithys albifrons. The sequence goes on along the minus strand of NW_027286060.1, from coordinate 182,882 downwards.
GCCACCTCCTCCTCCTCACGCTCACTCAGCCACAGCAGCTCCTTGGTGGCAGCACTCACAAAGCCGTGGAGGCTCTCCAGGTGCCGCAGCCGTGACTTGGAGGAGTTCTGGGGAGGTGTGAGGGGGCTGTGACTGTGTCCTCACCCCACACATCCACCCCTCACACGCCTTCACCCTCACATGTGGCCGCATGTCCTTCATCCTTCACACCCCACATTCTCCCACTGCCATCATCCTCCTCCTCACAGCCACTGCACAGCCCCTGTCACATGCCCTCTGTGTCCCACCCACCCCACCAGGTTTCCCCCATGTCACACGCTCTCCATCGGGTCCTCTTATGACTGTCCACTCATCACCCCCCATGTCACACCTCTCCCAGCAGATCCCCCCATGTCTGCCCCCTCCAACTCCCAAGTCACACCTCCCCAGCAAGTCCCCTCCATGTCCCCTCACCACATCCCCCACCAGCCCTCCCCAGCAAGCCCCCTCCATGTCCCTCCACCACATCCCTCACAAGCCCTCCCCAGCAAGTCCCCTCCATGTCCCCCCACCACATTCCCCACCAGCTCTCACCAGCAGCTTGGCATACTGCAGCTCCAGCTTGCCCAGGCACTCCCGGTATGCGCCACGTGGGCCAGGGGACAGCTGGTTCTGGAGGGGACACACCATCAGAACTGGGACCCCTCCAGGGACAGCAGCACCCCACGAGCTTCCCTGCACCCCACAAGGGGGGTAATGGCAGGGGTGGCAGGCAGGGAGGGCAGGGGATGCGCCAAACCATAGGTACAGGGGGTGGGAGGCCAGGGGATGCCCTCAGGGCACCCCGGGGCACAGGGGTGGGGGGTGTCAGGGGGCACTCCAGAGCGGGGGCAAATCCAGGACAGGCTGCTCTCTCCAGAGTCCCTCTCAATCTGCACAAAGCCCTGACACCTCAGGGACCTCCAGGAGCCATAGTGCTTTGGGGACCCACAGGAGTAGGGCAGAGAAGCCCTGTGGGTCTCAGGGACACCCAGTAGGAGGGGTGGGGGCAGACACAGCACCTCAGGAATCCCTGAGAACAGGGGTGGGGGGAGCCCTGAGGGTCTGGGGGACACCCAGGAGCACAGAACAGGGACAGCCTCATGGGAAATGCTCAGGAGCAGGGGTGGGGGCAGCCCAAGGGGGACCCCTGGGACTAGAAGGTCATCCCAGAGGTCTCCCAGGACTTGGGGATCCCCAGCATCCCATGGAGGTTCATCTCATCGACCCCAGGACTTGGGGATTCCCAACACCCCAGGGGTCTCACCTCATCATCCCCAAGGACAGGGGCTCCCCAGCACCCTGGGGGTCTCACCTCATCGGCCCGTGCCCGCTCCACCTTGGCACGGAACTCCTCAATGGCGCGGTGCAGCCCGCGGTGGGCACCCAGGTGGGTCTCCACGGTGGGCAGGTCCGCGCCCCACTCGCCCGAGGCCACGTGCCGCTGGTTCTCCTCCACCCAGGCCAGCAAGTCCTGCAGGTACCTCAGCGGTGCCTCATCTGGCTCCGGCCGCCGCTGCCCCGATGCCACAGTCACGGCCGTGATGGTCGTCACCGGCGCCCCCGACTTGAGCCGCAGGTTGTACTCGGTGCGGATGGACACCAGGCGCTCGTGCAGCCGGTACACGCTGCAGGGTGAGGGGCATCAGTGGGGGGCACAGGGGGTCACAGGGGACATGAAGGGCACAGGGAACATGGGGGCTTTGGAGGCATGCGGGCTTTGGGGTGTACAGGGGTCAAAGGGGGGGACATGAATGGTACAGGGGACATGGGGGCTTTGGAGGCATGAGGGCCTTGGGGTGTTCAGGGGTCAAAGGGCAGTATAGGGGACATGAGGGCTTGGGAGCATGGGGGGCTTTGGGGTGTAGAGCAGTTAAAGGGGACATGGGAGCTATGGGAGCATGGAGGACTTTGGGGTCACATGGGCCACAGGGGACTTTCGGAGGTGCAAGGGCTGCAGAGGATATGGGGGTCTTTGAGGGGACACAAGGGACGTGAGGGACATGGGGGACATGGAGGGCATGGGGGTCACTGAGGGCTTTGCAGGGATCTGGGGGGCACAAGGAACATGGGGAGCTTTGGGATGCAAGGAGCATGAGGGGCATGGGGGGTCTTCGGGGTCCTTGGAGAGGCACAGGGGACATGGGGGCTTTGGAGGCATGCGGGCTTTGGGGTGTACAGGGGTCAAAGGGGGGTACAGAGGACATGGGGGCTTTGGGAGCACAGGGGGGGCTTGGGGTGTAAGAGTGGTCAAAGGGGACATGGGAGCTTTGGGAGCATGGGGGGCTTTGGGGTCACATGGGCCACAGGGGACTTTTGGAAGTGGAAGGGCTGCAGAGGCTATGGGGGCCTTTGAGGGGACATAAGGGCCATGGGGACATGGAGGGCATGGGGGTCACTGGGAGCTTTGCAGGGGTTTGGGGGACACAAGAAACATGGGGAGTTTTGGGGTGCAAGGAGCATGAGGGGCATGGGGACGTCTTTGAGGTCTTTGGGGTCCGTTGAGAGGCATGGGGGACATGAGGGACAAAGGGTATATGGAGGTCTTTGGGAGACTTTGGGGACATGGTGGGCAGGGAGAAAAAGGGAGACATGGGGGACATAGAGGGCTCTGGGGGGGCACAAGGCCATGGGGAAAGGGCATAGGGACATCTCCAAAACCCCACCCTGGGCCATACCAGCGGTACATCTACTCACCCTGCAGGTTCCACCCATGGGGACCCCCCAAACCCCCTGAGCCCTCTGCCCCAGGCCGTACCGGCGGTACATCTGCTCATCCTGCAGGTCCCACCCATGGGGACCCCCTGAGCCCCCTGAGCCCTCTGCCCCAGGCCGTACCGGCGGTACATCTGCTCGCCCTGTGGGTGCCGCCCATCCTTAAGGCACTGGACATCATTGAAGAGCACCCGGATCATGGCATCCGCCTTGTCCAGGTCCCGCTCCACCTCAGCCACCTTCTGTGGTGACTTCCCTGCTGCCAGCAGCTTCACATCCTGTGGGAGAGGACCGTGGGGTCACGGCCAGGGGCATGGCCAGGGTTCGGGTCCTGGTGGGGGTCCTGCCAGGTCCCCCTTGCCCCAGTGTCACCATCACTCACCGCTTGCAGCAGAGCATCCGCCTGGTTCAGCTGCTCCTCGCAGAGCCCCGACTCCATCTGCAGCTTGGTGACCACGCGCTGCAGCCGTTCCAGCCTGTGGAGACATGGGAGACACAGGGGACATGGTCAGCAGGGACCGGGTCCTGCTTGGGGGGTACCTGTCCTGGCCATGCACAGAGTGGATTCTGTCCCAGTCTGCATCCTTCTCCTTGTCCCACTCCCCATCCTGTCCCGCATCCCACCCTATATTCACATCTTGATCCCCATCCCCATCTTGCTTCTCATCCCTATCCTGCCCCCAATCCCAATCTCCCACACTGCTCCCCATCCAGTTACTTATCCCAATCCTCATCCCCATCCCAATCTCCATCCCATCTCACCCCCCATCCTACTCCCCACCCCGCCTCCTATCCCCCTCCCATCCCCTCCCCACTGCCCTCCATCCCCACTGCCCCACATTCCATTCCCGCTGTGCCGTGCCGTGCTGCACTCGAGGCCAACCACTGTGCTGGATTCACAGCCACAGTGATGACTCACAGCCCTGTGGTTCTCCCTCGGGGGGGGCGGGACACCCCACCCCGGCCCAGCCCCGTGGTTTGGCAGCGGGAGGGGGATGCGAGTGCCAGCACAGCCCTGCCCAGTCCCCCCCAGCCCCCCCGGAGCCCGCCACTTGCCTCTCGAATTCAGCCCGCAGCAGCTTCTCCCGCTCCAGCACAGCCACGTGTAGCCGTCCCCACTCCTTCTCCACATCCAGTGGGTGGTACCCGGGGGGCACCTTCAGCTGCCCCGACTGCACTGCGCCCTGTGCCCCCCAAATGTCACACATTGCCTGCACTCCCGAGGGATGTGCCAGGGGCTGCCACAGGACTCCTGGCACCCCAAGAGCCCCAGGACCATCATCCCCTTGGGACCCATCCCCAGCTCCTCAAGACCTCCAGCTCCCCAAGTCTCCCAGCCCCAAAGGACTCCCATCCCTCGGGATCCCCACCCACTAGAACCCAGGCCCAGGACTCCCACCTCCCCAGGACCTCCAGTCCCAGGGCCCTCACCTTCAGACCACCCGTTCCATGGATCCCAGACACCCAGGACCCCCACCCTTCGGGACTCCAGTCCCAGCCTCCAGCCCACGCACCTCCAGCGCCTGGAAGATGACTTTGGAGCGGTTCTTGTCAGCCTCTCGGGCCGGCAGCTCAGTCTCCTTGAACTTGAGGAACTGGCGCCAGAGAATCTGCCAGAGGAGGGGGCAGCTGAGCAGGGACCCTCAGCTGCTGCTGACCCCTTCCCGGGCATCCGCCCTCCCCTCCAATTTTCCATGCGTGCAGAGCCGGCGGGAAGGAAGTGGCCATGCCGGGCTTTGCCAGCGGTGACTCATGGCAGAGCAGGGGAGGGTGAGTCAGGCGGGGCCCCCCCGACGGGGCGCTCAACTCTGTTATGGCTCCAGGACCCTGCGCACCTCTGGCTCAGCTCCACAGCCATGGACAGGTCTCCCAGTGACCTGCAGCAGGCACAGCTGGCTATGTGCCAGCACAGGGGCTGCCACACCAGGCATGAGCCACCCACAGTGGGGCCACCAGTTGGCTGGGACTCTGCACCAGGCACGAGCCACCCATGGCAGGGCCATGGGCCAGCTGGGACCCCTCCATGCACTGGTGGCTCCTGGGGTCAGTCATTGCTGTGTCAGCACCATCCCTGTCTCCATCCCCAGTCCCCATGGTTGTGCCACACTGGCAGCACCAGCCCCATGCCATGCCCTCGACCATGCCCATTCCCATGCCCATGCCGTGCCAGCAACACCATCACTGTTTCATGTCCCCATGCCCATGCTGTGCTGGTGGCCTTACCTCAATCTCCTCATAACTGGCAGGGAGGCGACGCTCCTCAAAGACTGTTGAGTGCTGACGGCTCCACTGCAGCAGCCCCGTCACCACCTCATAGTACTCCTGCCAGCGCAGCTGCAGCTCCTGAGGAAGGGGACATGTGTGGAGTCAAGGGGTGACACCACCAGGCGTGACAGCAGCAGTGACCTCCTGGCTCCCTGACTCACATTGGCCTTGACACCATCCTGCACCTCGGGCACACGTGGCATGGCATCGTACAGTGAGGACACGTAGGTGATGATGGACTTCTCGTCTGGCTGTGCCACATCCACATCTGTGGAGATAGAGGAGGTCAGGCAGGTGGATCCTGTGGCAGGGAGGGATGGGGGCTCTGTTAGGGGACACGCCTGGTTCACTCCAGCCCATACCTTCTGGATCCAGCAGCCGTGTCACCCCCAGGTCCCGTTCGGCCACGGTGAAGGCTTGGTCCAGGTTCTCCAGGTTGCTCTGACGATACACCCGGCTCATGTCAATCAGCATCGGCCTGTGGGCAGTGGGACAGCAGGGGTCAGCAGGGTCGTGGGGGCCTCAAAATCCCAGGACAACAGGTCCCCTCTTCCCCAGGGCTGCCCGTGCCCCTGCCAGGCCACCCCATGTCTCATACACCCACACTGGGGGCACCTGCAGCAGGTGAGACCCCCACACCCAGCACAAGGGCACCAGGAGCCCCAGACTTCCCATGGTCCCCAGCAGGGACCCCAGTGCAGAAAGAGCCCTCGTGGCCTGTGAGATGGGCATCTCAACCTCTCAAAAGGCTGACACCCCAGTACCCTGGGGGTTTGACACCCCAAACCCCCACAGGGTTGATACCTCAACCCTCATGGGGCTGAAATATCAACCCCTCTTGAGTCTGACACCCCAAACCCCCATGGGGCTGACATCCCAACTCCCTGTGGGTCTGACACCTCAAACCTCCATGGGGCTGACGCCCTAAACCCCCATGGGACTGACACTCCAACCTCCTGTGGAACTGACGCCCTTGTGCCCTCTGGAGCAGACACCTTGGCCCCTCCTTGGGGCTCCATGGTGGAACCAAGTTCAGCATGGCAGTGGCTTGAGGCAGAGCACAGTACAGACATGCTGTGGCACAGTAAGGGTGCCTTCCCCCATATGGCACAGCCCTGCACATGCTTGTGTTCCCCAAAAGCACGCAGCAGTCCCAGCAGGACCCGTGGGGACCTGCCTGCCCACGCCCTGGCACGCCATGGTGAGCACGGCACCACCAGTATGAGCCAATGGGTCAGGACTCATGGGGAGCACATGCCCACATTGCCCCAAGTAGGATCACCAGCTGGCCCCAGTGAACACATCCCATCCACAGGATCGATGTGGCTCATCCTGCTGAACACACTCCACCCACAGGATCGATATGGCTGATCCTGGTGAGCACACCCCGGCCACTGGATCGATGTGGCTGATCCTGGTGAGCACACCCCACCCACAGGATCAATGTGGCTGATCCTGGTGAACACATCCCACCCACAGGCTCGATGTGGCTGATCCTGCTGAACACACCCCACCCACAGGATCGATGTGGCTGATCCTGCTGAACACATCCCGCCCACAGGCTCGATGTGGCTGATCCTGGTGAGTACACCGAACACATCCCACCCACAGGCTCGATGTGGCTGATCCTGCTGAACACACCCCACCCACAGGATCGATGTGGCTCATCCTGGTGAACACACCCCACCCACAGGATCGATGTGGCTCATCCTGGTGAACACACCCCACCCACAGGATCGATATGGCTGATCCTGGTGACCACACCCCGCCCACAGGCTCGATGTGGCTGATCCTGGTGAGTACACCGAACACATCCCACCCACAGGATCGATGTGGCTGATCCTGGTGAACACACCCCACCCACAGGATCGATGTGGCTCATCCTGCTGAACACATCCCGCCCACAGGATCGATGTGGCTGATCCTGGTGAACACACCCCACCCACAGGATCGATGTGGCTCATCCTGGTGAGCACACCCTGCCCACAGGATCGATGTGGCTCATCCTGCTGAACACACTCCACCCACAGGATCGATGTGGCTCATCCTGGTGAGCACACCCTGCCCACAGGATCGATGTGGCTGGTCCTGGTGAACACACGTCTGCCCACACGTCATGTGGCAGCACCATGGCACCCACCTGTGCCGGTGGATGATGGCATTGAAGAGGCGCCCGTCCCGCCAGCTGGTGGTGAAGTTGTCACAGCGGAGGCCCTGGTAATCCTCCACCATCCGCTGCGACCACAGCAGCAGCTTCTCCTTGGCTGTCATATCCTCAGACTGCCCTGTCACCTGGATGTCTGAGATCTGCCAGGACACAGATGTTACTCTGGGCACTAGCACAGGCACTGGCATGGAACCAGCACCAGCACTGGTACACTCACTCCATGGCAGCTTCCAGTGACACCACTCCTGCCCCGTGCAGGGACGAGATTGGCTCGGGAAGCCCCTCAGCACCATGGAACTCTGGCCCCCCAGCATCACTGCCCCCATCTCCACTCTGCCAGGCTCACCTGGAAGTGGAGGATGATAGTCCAGATGAGCCCCAGCGTCAGCTTGGGGTTTCCATCAGCGATGTCATCGTTCCGGATGTTCACCAGCTTCACCTGTGGCACAGGACACACTCAGCTCAGGGATGGGGGAGCACAGCACAGCCCAAGGGGTCCCAGGTTGCACAGGGGTCCCGCCCTCCTCTCACCTGCCGATGCTTCAGGTAGTTGAGGGCAATCTGGACATTCTGCAGCTTGTGAAAGCGCATCCGGCCTTTCTCCCGGGGCTGTGGGAGAGAGGAACAACTGAGTGCAGCCACAGTGGACACAGGCCTCCTGTCCTGCCACCTCAGTCCCCCTGAATGGCCACGATCCCTCTGTGATGCCATGGTACACCTCCAGCCCCCCACATGGCCATGGCCCTTCTGCAATGCCATGGTACACCTCCAGCCCCCCACATGGCCAAGGCCCTTCTGTAATGCCATGGTACACCTCCAGCTCCCTGCATACCCACAGCCCCTCTGCAATGCCATAGTATACCCTGGCCCCCTGCATGGCCCCACTGCAATACCATGGTACAACCCTAGCCCCCCACATGGCCAGAGCCCCACTGCAATGCCATGGTACACCTCCAGCCCCCAACATGACCATGGCCCTCCTGCAATGGCATGATACACCTCCAACCCCCACATGACCACGGCCCCACTGCAATGCCATGGTACCCCCTGGTCCCCTGCATGGCCCCACTGCAATGCCATGGTACAACCCTAGCCCCACACACAGCCATGGCCCTGCCATGACGCCAGGACACTGTCCTGCCACGCTGCCACACCCCCACACGCCACCCAGCCCCTCCCAGAGCCACACATGCCGATGGCACCCGCCCTCGCACTTTGCCCCTGAAGGGGTGGGGACGCTCCCCACGCTGCCCCCATGAACCTGCTGGTACAGACGGTTCCCACCCCACACCCAGCAGCACCGGGGCCACTGTGGCCATCCCAGGGCAAGCTGAGTGTCCGGTGTGTGGGCACAGCAGCCACTGCCCAGGCAGGACCAGTGACAGCCTCAGTGCCACAGCACTGAAGTCCTGACCGCACTACATGTCCAGTTTCCACAGTCCCTCACCATGCAGCTCCCCAACACACTCCAGTGTGCCCCCTCAGCAGGACCAGGCATCACTGAGCTGGGTGAGCACCCCCAAAACTTGCAGGTCCCAGTTGGGGTCCCCTGGGCAGGTCTTGCCTGGACAGATCCCCCATTCATGCTGGCCCCACAGTGATGCCAACGCTTCAGCCAGCTTTAGCTGCTGGGAGAGTTGGGGAGCCCCCAAATCCCCCATGTCACTCAGCAATGGATCAGGGTCCCTCCCACCCCACAACCAGGAGTCACCAAGGACCCCCACAAGCCTGTCAGGGCCAGCACCAGCCCCAGCATGAGAGCCAGGGGGTTGGTGGCCATGGTGGCATCCTCCTTGCCAGACACCTGGGCAGTGGATGGCACATCCCACCACAGTGCTGGGAGCCATAGTCCATCTCCAGCCCACAGGAGCTCAGTGCAGCGGGAACACTCCCAGTGATGCCACACTTCTCTTGCTGCCACCACCACCAAGGTCTGGCCCAGGGAAACCCACTCCCACGGTGCTTGGCATTGGATGGGGCACCGGGACAGGCAGAGCATACAGCTGAACACCAGGATGGCATCACACACAGCCAGAGCACTGTGACAGGCACAGCATACAGCCAGAGCACCAGGATGACATGGCACAGGGCATGTGGTACATGAATGGAGCCCCAGGACATGCTCAGCACTGCTCTGTGCCCGCATCGTGGTGTCGGTCACCATGCAGGGCCATGCCAAGAGCTGATGACAGAACCACTCACCAACCGCAAGGTCCGCAGGACGTCGCGCTCCCGGGGCTGCCCCGGCCGAGCAGAGCGGAGCGGAGCAGAGAGAAGGAAGGAGGAGGAGGAGGCAAAGGCGGCGGTGGGTGGGCCGGGGGCCGGCGCCGGGAAGCAGAGAGGGCACCAAAGCAAAGAGAGGTTAGAGGCGGGGGGCGCGGGCGCTCGGGGTCACCGGGACTGACCGACGGCCAAGCGGGAAGAGAGGGAGCAGAGGCGGGCAGCAAGAAAGAGGAGAAGGACAAGGACAGTTGGCAAAGGGGTACCGGCACACGGCACTGAGAGAGGGGGACAGCGCGAGGTGGGGGGCGGTGTGGCACCTACCAGTGTGTCCCCCGAGAGCACCTCCAGCAGCGAGATGAGGTTGTGCCCGTCCCGCAGGTCCTCGTACAGGTCGTTGACATGGCGCTGCGCCTGCGAGGACAGCCACGGTGTCAGGGGGGCTGGGTGCAGCTGAGGACCCCCCACCCCTCCCAGCCAGAACCAGGGTGGGCACCCGGTGACCCCCCAGTGCAGTGGGTGCTCACACACAGCCCCAAGCACTGCCAGTGACCCCAGTGCCACGTTCCCCCACAAACACACACAGCAACTCCCCCCACAGTGCAAGGATGGGTCCGGCATCACTCCATCACTCTGGCATGCGCAGGGTCCTGTTGCCCATCATGCTGGGTAGGATCTGCTGCCCACCATGCCAGCAGCCCCACAAATCCATCCCCAATCAGGGGAGAGGAAGATGTGTGAAGAGGAAGAGCACAGTGGGACAGACAGCGAGGAAGGACCTACCTCTGCTCGCCAGTGCTGCACAGGGCAGAAAGAAGAGAGCAGTTAGGAGAGAGCAGAAAGGGTGGGCTGGGGGTTGTGGTACTGCAGTGGCACTGGGGGGTTGGGGACATGTGGAAACACACTAGCATGAGGGCTGGGGGACATCCCAGTATGTGCTGGATGCTGAGGTGGGGCTTTGTCCGCCACACTGTGGGGATGGGCATTATCACAATGGTGGGGAATGGGGACCAGGAGGAGTGGGACTCAGGTGTCAAAGTCCAGGACACATCCCACATGCCAGGGGCACCATTCCCTCCTGGCACACATGGGAGGGCAGCAGGGGGGCAGCTCCTGCCTGCAAAGCCAGACCCCCACCATGGAATCAGCTGAGATGCCTCAGCCTCTGGTGAGGCACAGAAGTACCAGCATGGGGGACCCTCCACTGCCCATGTCCTCAGCCACACTGGCTGAAGCAGGGGATGCCTCCAGGGCTGAGGGCTGGGGTCTGCTGGAACAGCAGTGCCCACTGGACTGGCGGTGCCCATACCTTGATGAGGTGCTTGTTGACCCATTTGGTGAAAGTTTTCTTCTGGACACGATCTCGCTCATCTGCAAAAGAGGAGAGAGATAGGTGAGCCAGCAGCACCTGGGTCATGGCACAGCAGGAACCAGGCCCCGCCGGTGGCACCGCAGGGCACAGCTGGCGCAGGAAATCATGAGCCAACCGCTCTGGGGAACCACGGTGAGTCACGGGGTGTGGGGGAAGGAAATGGCTAACGGGGATCGGCCCCAGCGTGCCAACACCATGCCAGCACCCGCCAGCACCCATCAGCACCCGCCAGCACCCATCAGCAGCCACCAGCACCGCAACGCTGAGCACTGCTCAGACAGAGCAAGGGGTGCCCACCCAGCCCTGAGATCCCAGTGCCACAGTGGGGAGGGAGACCCAGCACTGCCATGGGCAGTGTGGGCACTGATCGAGTGGGATGGGTACAGCGCAGGAATGAGGCCATGGGATGTCTGTCCCAGCACAGCCCCAGCCCTGCGGGCAGGGCCCCGGTAGAACGTGCATGGGACTGGTATGATCCCACGCACCGTCTGCACTGCTGGAGCCATGGGAAACCCCGGGACACCCTACACCCCCAGGACACCCCTTGCTGCAGGCACAGGGCCAACAGGGCCACAATGAGTCACGACACTCCCTGCCCGCTGCCCTGTCATTAGGGGATGGGATGGGAATGGTGACGCATCGGGATGGGCACCCAGGATCGCACAGGACCCAACCCTCAGCACCCGCTACGAGCACCAACTGCCCTGAAGCCCGTTACCAGCACCCACTGCCCTGCACCCCACTAATCTACCTATTGCCCTGCACACTGTTACCAGCACCCACTGCCCTGCACCGTGCTAACCCACCCATTACCCTGGACCCCACTAACCTACCCATTGCCCTGCACCCTGTTACCAGCACCCACTGCCCTGCACCCCACTAAAAAACCCTGTGCCTCACTACCAGCACCCATCCTTCTGTCCCCACTACCCCCCAGCCCCTCGTGTCACCACCAGGGCCAGACCCAGTCTGGTGCCCAGGAGCGGACAGTGACCAGAGAGGACACTCCATGCACATGGGGCAATGCCACCAGCCCCACGGCCACCGAGACGCCCCCCTGCCCACGCCACAACAAGCCAGGTGCTGCGTGCCAGGTCTTGCCCCGCCGGAGCGTGCTGGGATCTGCCTACACAGCGCCCAGCACCCTACAGCCAACAGCCCCCACCCGGGCGAGCACCTGGGGACGCCGCGCACCCAGAATCGCCCTACGGGTTCACGGGCGCTCAGCAGCACAGCCAGGGCGTGCCAGCCCGGGAGTGGCCGCGGTGTGAGAGAAAGGAAGGAAGGAAGCGTGGGGCACACACTGCGCACCGAGCAGGGGGCACCAACACCGCGCCCCGGCACCCGTGCCCGGCTCACTGACACCCAGGGGGTCCCGACGGCGGCGCCCACCCCCCCGGCAGCGCCGGAGCTACCGCTGCAGCCAGGCCACAGCGACTGGGCAGGGCGTGGCAGGAAGAGACGGACGGGCACGGGGAATGGGGATGGGCAGCGGCGTGGGGGTCTGAACCAAAGTCTGCCGCACAGCCCGCCCCAGGGACACTGCCCGAGCATGGGGGGTCTGCCCCACACGCTGCCCGGGGACACCACCCCAACGTGGGGGTCTGACCCACAGCCTGCCCCATAGGCTGCCCTGGGGACACCAATCTGGGTACACACTGCGCCGGCGTGTGGGTCTGCCCCAGGGACACCGCCCTGGTGTGGAAGTTTGCCCCATAGCCTACCCCACAGACTACCTGGGGGCACACCTCTCCAGGGACACCGCCCCAGCATTGGGGTCTGCACCAGGGACACTGCCCAGGTATGGGGTCTGTCCCACAGCCTGCCCTGGGGACACCGCCTCAGGTGAAGGATGCAATGGCGGGGCGGCCCCCGCACCCTCGGGTGCAGTACCTTTGCGGCCCTCGGCCGCCCGCAGCACGGCCAGGTACAGGTTGTCCTCGGAGCCCGTCCGGGCAGCCGCCGACACCGGAGCCTCCTCCGGGGTGCGCCGCGACCGGGACATGGCTGAGCACCGACACAGCTCGTCTCGCCTCCCGCTCCGCCGCCGGTCCCGCCGCGAGTGGGGCGGCCCGGGGAGGAGACGGGGCTCCATCCCCCCGCCCCACGCCCCGACCCTGCCCACAGGAAACTCCCGAGCCCACGGCGCCGCTTTAACCCTTCCCTCTCCGCGCCGGCAGCCAGGATGGGGTATGGACCCACGGACCCACGGACCTGCCGTGGGGCACCCCACGGGGAGCCGGCACACCCCGCCACACACCAAGGGCCGCGGGACCTCCAGCTCTGCAAGAGTGGGGGGTAGGACCCCCAGTCCTGAAGCTCATGGTGCTCAGAAGCTGCCATCCTCATACCCAGAGGTGCCAGAACCTCTGCCCCACACTCCAGGACCTTGGGACCCCCAGGTCCACAAGCCCAGAGGTTTGAGACCTCACATGCCACACCCTAGGGCCTCGGGACCCCTAGGTCTGCAAGCCCTGGGGAGTTGGGAACCACAGCCCCACAGCCCAGTGTTTTCAGATTCCCCCCATTCCCCACACCCTGGGACCCCCGGGCTTACAAGCCCCCAGAGGCCTAGGACTCTCAAGTTCCCAGCTCAGGACTCTTCTGGCCCCACAACGAGGGTCCCTAGGACCCCTCTGGGCCCTGGTCACCAGTTCCCCAAACCCTGAGCTTCCAGGTGAGACCCTCAGCTCCTCTGGAGGCCATGGCACCACCCCCTCCCTGTGATGTGTGACACCACTGGCCATGGGAACTACGGGGGGAATCCAGGGGTCATGCCCCACAGGGTGTTACGTCCCCCTAGGACATCCCTCCTTGGGGCTCTCGGGGTTGGGGAACCCCAAAGGGGTTGGCACAGGGTGGGAGTCCATGGCCCCCCAGAGTGGCACTGGGCTAGTAGCCCTGCCCATGGCAGCACCCACAGCACCTATGTCATCCATGTCACCCACATCACCCATAGCAGTGTGTCAGCTCCTGGGGAAAGTGCAGCCGCAGGCACCCTGAACGCTGCCAGCCTGGCCCAACCTGGACCCCAATGCCAACATCTGCACCCCAACACACAGGTCTGCACCCTAACATACACATCAGTGCCCCAAGGCCCATACCCTGCACCCCAACATCAACATCTGTGTCACAACACCCACGTCTGCACCTCAACGCCCACATATACACCCCAACACCCACGTCAGCTCCCCAATACACGCTGCCCGACACCGGTGTGGAGTCCAAGGACACGGGGCCCCAGCCCTGTCCTGCCGTGACTCACGGTCCAACCGCGCGCCCGCGGCGCCACGGGGAGCCCTGCCGGCACCCGCCCACCGGTGACACCCACCCGTGACACCCACCCGTGACACCCCGTGGGTGCAGGGGCCCGTCAGGGAGCGGCAGCCAGTGCCGGCCCAGTGCCCGCTGGGGCAGAGCCAGCGTGGCCGCCGCGGAATGCGGGCGGCACCAGCCCGGCCCGGCCCGGCCCCGGCCCCGGCACGCACATTTTTCCGCCGAGAGCGCATCTGGCACAGGCACGTCTGGCACAGGCACATCTGGCACAGGCACATCTGGCGCCCGGAGCGCTATGGAAGCCCGACTGACGCACGTCAGGAGGGACAAGGACACCCCGGCGCCGCAGCTACCGCGGCCCGTGGGCATCGGGACACAAAAGGCGAAGGGCGGCAGAGGGACAGGGCGCTGGCACTGCCAGGACGGTGACATGGGTGGCACCGCGCCGGAGTGGCACCCTGCTCACACCGGCTGAGCCGCTCCGACGTGCCGAGCCGGGGCCGGAGGGTTCCGAGGCGCGGCCGAGAGCCCGGGACCAGGCTGGGGTGAGGGGCAGGACGGCATCCCCGCTCCGGCACCCGCGGCACCGGTACCCCCCGGCTCCGGCATCCTGGCACCGGCAGGTACCGACCGGGGGACGGGGCGGTGTCGGGGCGAGCGCTTTGAAGACCTGACAGGGCGGCTCTTGGCACCGGCCCCGGTAGCTCCCGGGGCAGGCGGCTCCCGGCTCCCGGCCCCCGGCCCCGGCGGCTCCCGGCTCCGGCGGCTCCCGGGCCAGCCAGGCCGGCCGGGCAGGAGCACCGCAGTCTCACCCGGGGCTGCCGACGCCGCCGGGCCGGCCCGGCTCCCTCCCACGGCGTCTCCGCCCGCCGGCCTCAGAGGGAACCCCCGGGACACGCCGAGCCGCCCCCACCTCGGCACCGTGCCGGGCACCCGCACCCGCACCCGCACCCTGAGGCATCCGCGGCCGCGAGCGGGGAACGGGAGCTGCCGGCACTGGGGTAGCACCTATCGCCGTGGCGTCGGGCTCAGGTGGCACTGCCACACACCTGGACGGGGCGACAGGGCAGCGAAGCACCACAGGGGCTCCGGGAACAGGTCCCGGAACTCGGCGGCACCAGCGGGGGACTCGGGGTGTCAGCACTGGGAAAGGGAGTGGGCGCGGGGGGGGAATGGTGCCAGCACCGAAAGGGGGGTCAGCACCAAAGCGGGGGTCAGCACCGAGATCATTCGCGGTGACACGTGTGGGGTGTCCTGACGCGAGAGGATGGGCACACGGGGCACCAATGCGGGGATATCCCATGGCGGTGGGGACATCCTAAGGTGGAGGGGCATGGGGAGCCGGGAGTGCGCACACACACACACATAGAGGAACACACGCAGAGGTGCACACACGAGCACATGTGTGCAGGAGCTCACACACACACAGACATACACAGCATCATACACAAACTCACATGCATGCTCACACACACACATACACACACTCACATGCTCACACACACTCATACACACACTCGCATCCTCACACACATACACGCACACGCATGCTCACACACACTCATACACACACTCGCATCCTCACACTCATACACACACTCACATGCTCACACACACTCATACACATACACATGCTCACACACATATACACACACATGCTCACACACACTCATACACACTCACATGCTCACACACACTCGCATGCTCACACGCACTCACACACACATGCTCACACACATACACACACTCGCATGCTCACACACACTCATATACACACACACATGCTCACACATACACACACACTCTCGCATGCTCACACACTGATACACACACACGCATGCTCACACGCACTCATAAACACACACCCATGCTCACACATACACACACCCATGCTCACACACCCATACACACTCACATGCTCACACACACTCATACACACACACATGCTCACACATACACACACCCATGCTCACACACACATACACACTCACATGCTCACACACACTCATACACACACACATGCTCACACACACTCATACACACACATGCTCACACATACACACACACCCATGCTCACACACACATACACACACACATGCTCACACACACTCATACACACTCACATGCTCACACATACACACTCACATGCTCACACACACATACACACTCACATGCTCACACACACATGCTCACACATACACACACACTCTCGCATGCTCACACACTGATACACACACACGCATGCTCACACGCACTCATATACACACACCCATGCTCATATATACACACACCCATGCTCACACACACATACACACACACATGCTCACACACACTCATACACACACACATGCTCACACACACTCATACACACACACACATGCTCACACATACACACACACCCATGCTCACACACACATACACACACACATGCTCACACACACTCATACACACTCACATGCTCACACACTCATACACACACACACATGCTCACACGCACTCATACACACACTCATATGCATGCTCACATGTGCACAGATACACACACTGGTGCACACACTCACCCATCACCCCCACACACATGTGCAGGAGCGCACACACAAGTGCACATATACACACTTGACCACACACACACAGGTGCACACACACACATGTGCACAGACACACAGACACCATCACACATATGTGCACACACTCTCACACACAATGGTGTACACACACACACACATCATTACGGCCAGATACGTGTGCAGGGGCACACACAGGTAGACACACATGTAGACATACATACATGTGAGCAGACACACACAAGTGCACACACACGTACAGCTGCACACACAGGTGCACGCACACACAAGTGTACGCTGGTGCACACACTGGTGCACACACATGTAGAGGCGCGCACCAGCACACACACACTAACACACACACATGCAATAACACAGACACACGTGTTAACACACAACAACCACTCACAATAACACGCACACTGACACACACCCTCCCGGCTGAGCCCGATCCAACTCAACGCAGTTCAGCCAAGCTCTGGGGGCGGGGTCGCAGAAAGGGGCGTGGCTCAAAGGCTTCGTGCAGACCCCGCCCCTCCCCGTTTCCCCCCCCCCTCGCCTCCCCGCCGCTCCCGTGTCCCCCCGTCCCGCTGCCACTCTCCCACCACACCCCTGCACCGGGACCCCCCCTCGCCACCCCCACCCTCCCCAGACCCCACTCCCCCTCGGTCACCGGCGCAGCAGAGCCGGGCGCTCAGGTACCGCCGCCGCTCGGGCTCGGAGCCGCCGCTCAGCCAGTCCCCGCCGGGACGGGGGCCCGACATGGCCGCGCCGCTCCACCGGACGGGACGGGACGGGACGGGACGGGTCGGATCGGGACCCACCGACCAACCGACGGACCCACCGCCGGGACCGACCGGCGGCACCGGGCGGACGGGACGGGCGAGGGGGGGAGGGACGGGAGGCACCCGCCCCTCTTCGCCCCGCCCTCTGGCGGTCCCGGCTGCGCCACCACCCGCAGCACCGGAGGGGACCGGGGGCACCCGGGGGAGACACCCCACCCTGCACCCCGGGGAGACCGAGGAGACACCCCACCCCGCCACCTGGAGGAACCGGGGGACACTCCGTCCCTGCTACCCCGGAGAGACCTCCCTGTCCCTACAACAACACGGAGTGACCCGGGAGAAAACCCCACACCACACCCTGGGGCGATTCCGGACAGGACCCCTCCTTCCGCACCCCATACCTCGGTGCTGAAACCTTGCGCGCCCGCCCTACACTTCTGCCCGATGCCGGCACCCAGCATTGCCCATCACCCCGCCCGCACTCCTCTGCCCAGTGCCCCCCGGACCACCACGTAATGCAGCCACGGGGTACCCCGACATCTCCAGCCTCCTCTCCAGCCGCAGAGCTCCCAGGGAGTGGGGGCAGTTCGTGCCTCCGAGCACCCACCCCTCACTTCAGCACTCATCCACCCATCCCCTCCAGCTTCCTCTCCCCACAGGCCCCACAAAGATTCCCCGTGCCCAGGGGAGCCTTCAGTGTGTTTTCTGTTGGGTCCCCACAGCACCGACGCCCCCCGAGCTGCCGGGTCCCCGTGCGCCCCACGCCGCGTCCCACCACCCCCGCCCCGAGGCCAGATGAGCCCCCCGGCACAGGCAGGGCCGGACCGAGCTGTGTCGGGAGGGAGCCTGCGACAGGAAAGGGGGTCCTGGAAGACGCCAAGGCGGGGACACCCCCCTCCGATCTCCGGCACGCGGGTCACCTGCTCCTGGCCCACAACAGCAGCAGCAGCAGAGTGCGAAGCCCATCGCGCGTTCCGGCCCCGGCGCCCCCCGCCCTGCTCGGCGTTCGGCTGCGTTTGGTGGGAGCGCAGCAGGATCCGTGCCCGGAGCGCGGCCGGAGCCACGGCCAGTGACTCACACAGCCCACGGCCTCCGCCAGCCCGGCTCCTCCTGCTCCCGGGCAGGGGGGAGCCCACCCACGGTCCCTCTGCTGGGAAGCCCCGATTCAGCACAGCTGTGGGCAGAGCACAACAGGCAGCTGGGACAAAGTCGGAAGGACTCGGACTGCCAGGCATGGGCACAGGCATGGCACGGCACAGACATGCCATGGCACAGGAGCCCTGAGCCAGGCAGACACCCGAATGGTTCAGAATCGGTTGCACCCCCTTGTCATCACGCTGGGTGCCAGGGGGGTCCTGGAGCTCGGCACATCCCGGCCACGGGGAGCACAGAGATCTCAGGGGGGCTCCAGGGGGTCTCGGGGGTCTTGTGTGAAAACCGAGCATGGCAAAAGCCAGCCAGGATAAGCCAGGCCAGCAGCAAGGCCCGTGTGTGGGGGCTGGGCACGGCAGAGCACGGCATGGCACAGTGCCGACGTACGGCTCAGCCCCACGGCAGTGGCCGCGTCCCATCTGTGCCGCAGAGATAAGGAGCTGGGGGGAGAAGAGGGTGGGCCGAGCCAGAGCGATAGCGCCCGACGAGCGGGGAACACCGCCTGGAACGGGACACGTGTCCCGCGGGATGCTCGTGCCGCACCCGCCACGCTTCCCGCACGCTGCCACAGCTCCGACACGCTTCCCACGGCTCTGATACGCTTCCCACGGCTCCACCGTCGAGGACGTGGGACAGTGGCGGGAAGAGCTTCCCCATGGATGCCAGAGGCGGTGCCGGGGGACCATGTAGGGAGGGCCGTGACGGGGATGCCCGTGGTTGCCAGGCACGGCCCCTTGAGGCCGGTGAGTCATGGCTGCGGCCAGCAGCAGCATCCGATCCTCCCGACCTGGCACAGCCAGAACAGCCAGCGCGGTGGAAAAGCTGAGTGGAGCGGAAAGGGGGGGACACAGGGGGGTTCCCAAACCTCTGGGGCCCCCCCTCCGCCCACTGCCGCCACGTCCCTGGCAGCCTTGGAAACCGGAACGGGGCCAAACAAACAGCAGCGTCCTGCTGCCAAACTCAGCCGGCGCCACCACCAGCCCGCCAAGCTCTGCCGCGGCTCCCCCGCCCCCCCTCAGCCCTTTGCCCCCCAGCCCCACACGCACGGGGATACAGAGACAGACAGGAGCCCTGGCTGAGCCGTGGTGCCCCTTGAAAATACGTGCCCCGACACTGTGCCAAAACTGCCACTGAAAGCAGTTGGTACAGCCCCTCATTTGCACCGGGCATCCCCTTGCGGACACCAGGCAGCCCCCTGTGGGTACTGGGCAGCCCCTCCGCAGGCATCAGGCAACCTCTCGTGAGAATCGAGTAGCCTCCCGCGGGCACCGGGCAACCCCTTACTGGTATCCGGCAGCCCCCACCCCGACTCCTCCGTGAGTTCCAGGAACAGCTCCCCGAAACAACCCCAGTGCCCTGGCAAGGCGCAGCCCAGCACGGGGAACACCAGTGAAAACCCCCCCGAGCCCCGGAGGGATTGCAGAGGTGCAGACCCCCAGCACCACCGAGAGCGGCCGGTGCTGCCGGAGCCTCCTGGCACCCCCCAGTTCGGGGGAGGGTCGCGGCGCGGCGGGATGATCGGCCCCGGCAGGTGCGACCTTGGGGGTGCCCTTCGTACTGGGCTGGCGCCAGTGCCAGCGGCCCCCCCGGCAGGGAGCAGCGAGGGCTCCAGCCTGGCCAAGGTGCCCTGCCCGCTTTATCTGGCACCGGCACGGGCACCGGCAGTGGCCGCCGCGGCTCCCGCCGGCCGTGGGCCCGGCAGTGGTTTCCCAGCGCAGCGGCCGCGGGAGCGGAGCCGTCCCGGCACGGCGACAGCCGCGTGACGGTGCCCAGTGCCGCACACAGATCGACGGAAACCGCAGCCAACGCCCTGGAAAGTGCCGGCAGGGGGGGGCCAGGGCCGCCGGCAGCGCCCTGGCAGCAGGGATGCCATGCCGGGGGCTGAGGCTGCGCCAGCAGCGGGTATAGGGGGGTCTCACGGTACCCCCAGACACCAGCATCCGCTCGGCCCGCCCAGGGCCCCCCTGTCATCAGATCCCTGTCTCCAAAAATATTTGGCACCTTCGCACCTCGGGATGGGGATGCTGGGGGAGGGCTTGGGCAGCAGGCCCCACGCCGAGGGGCTGCAGACGGGATCCCCACTCCTAATAGTGTCAGTGTCGGGGGCGTCACACTCCATCACTGCTGAGTCACTCCTGGGTACCACCTTGTGCTGCATCCCGCCCCCCGCACGGGGATGCTCTCTCATGCCATGCTCCCCCATGCCATGCTCTCCCATGACAGGTGACGCCCCCCAGAACCCAGGGCAGCACGGCCCTGCCCTTGTTCCCACCCTCACAGGGGGTGAGTCCCCCCTAAAAACCCCTCAGGACCCCCACCCGCTCAGGAGGCAGCGGGACTGCAGGTGTTGAGTCGCTTCCCCCCTCCCCACGGCGGGTGGGCGGGGCGAGGGGCCGAGCCGAGCGGAGCCGGGGGAGGCCGAGGGGGGACCGAGGGGAGCCGAACTCACCGCTGCCCCCCGGCTCGTCCCGCCGCCGCCGCCAGTACCAGACCAGGGCGAGGGATGCTGCGTGTCCCGCCGCCACCAGCGACGGGAACAGGGACCCGGTGTCCTCCATGCGGGACACGGGACGGGCTCGGAACCGGCCGGGCTCGGCGGGGCAGGGACGGACCAGCGCCCGCCCCCCCGGGGCAGCGCCCGCTCCGCCTTAACCCCTCCCGGGCCGCGGCGCGGAGACTCCTCCTGCCCGCCGCACCGGTACGGCCCCCCCGTGTCCCCCCTATCGTGTCCCCCCCCCTCCCCCGCGTCGTGTTCCCCCGATCCCGGCTTTTTATATCCCGGGACATAGCGCCCCAGCGGCGCCAACCTCCCCGTCCCCGTCCTTTCCGCAGCCCCCCCCGGTCTCACCCACCCGGTACGACCTTCATGGGCAAGGCAGGGTGCGGGCAGGTGCGGAGCGCGGAGCGAGGGTGCAGCGCGACTCCGCCGGTGGCGGCGGGGGCGGGGGGGGCGGGCAGGGAGCGGGGGCCGATATAAATAACCGGGGCCCGTCACCGAGCCCGAGTTAGAACATGACACGGGTGGGGGCGGGACGGGGCGAGGGGGGCCGCGGCGGCACCCCGGGACCCCCGGATCCCCTGGCACCTGGCGGGGTCGCGTCACCCGGCCGGCACCTCGGGGACGTCGTGACACCGGGGCTAAAGACCCTGGCACGGCCCCGCCGCCGGAGGAGGCCAACCTGCCGAGCCTGGGGGGAAAAGGGGGCGCTGGAAGGGCACCGGGACCCGCTCTGCCCCGCGGGGACCTCGCAGCCCCACGCCGCCGCCACCCCGTCCCATGCAGCCTGAAATCCAGGCCGGGTTTTCCGGCAGCGAATCGCGGAGCGGAGGGAAAACCCGGATCCGGATCAGCTGGCACGGCAGGACTGGACGGGACGGCCGAGGCTCTGGGATCGTGCCCCACACGGGGGTCGGGCAGCGATTGCAGCCTCGGAATCCGGCGTGGGGTGCGACCCCCGGGGCAGAGCTCGGGGGGGGCCCCTGTCCCCACGAGACGTGGGTACTGCCCGCGCAGGACCCGCACCCACGGGGCAGGAGCGCCGCGGGCCCGGCCCCCCCGCCGGCCGGTGACTCACGGCGCTGGCAGGGACCGGGCTCGGCGCCTCCGGGCTGGAAACTTGGCCTGGCGGCGACTGCCCACGGCCACGGGCTGACTCACAGCCCGGGGAGGTGCGGGGGGGCCCTCACCGCCGCCTCGGGGCGCCGCCGCAGCTGCCCCACCCGGGGGGGGTGGGACACCGGACGCCTCGCACTCCCGTCGGGTCCAGCTGCCGCCGATCGTGTGTCGGGATCGTGTGTCGCGGGGGAGGCGGGATTGAGGACCCCACCGTAGGCGCAGCCCCCTCCCCACCAGTCCTACCCGCCCCAGCTGCCGCCGTCTGTCCGACCCACCCTGGGCACAACAGGGACCTCGGAGGCACAGAGTCCCCACAGCACGGCTCCTCCACAGCACGGGCACCCCATGGCCGAGCCTTCCCATGGCACTGCCCCCTTCCCGCCATGGGGAGCCCGGGGGGATGGCAGCGGTGACACTCCTGCAGCGCTCAGGGTGTCTAACACTCCACTAGCCTCTTAGGGACCCCAGGGAGCCACCTCACTGCACCCCAGCCCCCGTGGTCCCCCAGGGACCATTCCAGCCCACAGAGTCCCCGTGGCCTCAGGAGGCACAGAGAGGAGCCTCCCAGCACCCTCCTCCCTCCCCGGGCAGTGAGGGGGCTGCAGCTGTCCCCCACCCCATCTTTGGCCGAGCAGCAGAAGGGATCAGAGGGCCTCAGCCACCCATGGGAGCAGCGGGGCTCAAGTGCCCCCACCCACGAGATCACGGGGGGCACCCCAGGGCTCTGGTTGGTACCTGTGGCCGGGCTGGGCTGCGGGGGCAGCTGAGACACCCCCTGCCCTGCAGAGACGGTGACAGGCTCCACGGGCCGCTCGCCCTCATCCTTTCTGCGGTAGAGCCGGTCGCTGCCAGTGGGACGTGCCCGGTGGGTGCCGGTGGTGGTGGTGGTGGCACGGCGGGTGTCGGGGCGTGGGGCGACAGGGCGCGGGAAGCGCTGCAGGGAGCGCGGGACAACGTCGGGCGGCAGGCGCAGGTACTGGCGCAGGTGGGCGATGCCGGCATCGGTCAGGTACCAGTAGAGGTGTCGCCAGGCGGCCGTTTGGCGCACAAGGCCGCGGGAGTGCAGTGAGGCCATGGCACGCCGAACCTCCACGTTGGCCACGCCGGGCAGCTGCGGGTGGGTGCGCCGGGGGCACCCATCCCGCTCCCCCACCAGAACACCCTCACGGAACAGCAGCTCCAGGATGGAGCGGAGCCGCTCCAGCGGCATCAGCATCCCTGCCACCATGGCGCGGGTGGCACAGCAGAGGGCACCGCACACAGCCCAGGGACTCAGTTACGCCTCACCGCTGCTCAGTATGGTCCGGTACAGCTCCGTACGGTACAGCCCAGTGTGGTTCAGTACAGCCCAGTATGGCCCAGCACAGCTCAGTATGGCCCAGCACAGCCCAGCCCAGTATGGTCCAGTACAGCCTAGTACGGTCCTCTCTGGCTCGGTACGGTCCAGCCCAGCCCACTAAGGTCCAGTTCGGCTCGGTATGGCCCGGCGCAGCCCACTACGGTCCAGTACAGCTCAGTATGGCCCGGCAGGTCCTGGCGCGATCCGGCACGGCGCGGCGCTGGCTGCCGGCACGGTCGGAGCGGCGGCAGCTCCACCCCCGTTCGGGGGGGCCGGGGGGAGCCGGGGGGGCCCAGGCCCAGCCCTGACTCACCACCGGCCCCTCCCCGGCCCCGGCTCCCGCCCGGGGGGGGGCACGACCGAACCCGCCCCCCCTTCTTCCCCCCCGCCCTGACCCACCCGGCCGGTTCCTGCGTGGGAACCCCCGCAGGTCCCGCCCCGCCCCGGGACCGGCCCCGCAGAGCTCCCGGGGAGACCCTGAGCCCGAGGGGAGCCTGAGCCCTGAAGGGGGACCCTGAGGCAAGAGGCAGCTCTCATCCCGGGGAGAGACGCTAAGTCCGGGAAGTCTTTGAACTTGGGGGGGACCCTGAACCCCGAGGATCGCTGAGCCTGGGAGTGAGAGCCCTGAATCCGGGAAAGGAGCCCTGTGCCCGGGGAGGGAGCCCTGAGCCGGGGACGTGGCACCCACGCCCCGCCCGAGCATCCCGCACCTTCGGGCTGCAGCCAGAGCAGCAGGCAGGGGTCGGGCAGGGGGACGGGAAGGTGTACAGGCAGGGGCACAGGCAGGGCTGGGCGGCCACATCCTGCCACGTCAGTATTTGCTCTGTTCCTGCCCCTGTTTATACCGGGGAGAGCAGCCCTAGGCGGACCCCACATCGCCCCATATCCCTCAGCAGCGGCACAGCCACGGCGGTGCCACAGCTGTGCCCCACCACGCCCCTCGGGTGGCAGGTGGGGAGGAGGCGGTGCCCACCACGGCCGTCTCCGGGCTCCCCCGGCAAGGACAACCGCCCAACATCCCCTCAATGGCACCGCGGGGACCCGGGCACATCCCCCGGCACAGCAGGGGGACCCCCAAGCACCATAGTGGGAAGATGCCCAGCACCGGTGACCCCTCACGCCATGGGCACACTCAGGCTCCGTGTGAGGGGGGTGTGGGAGTGAGTGCCAGCACGCACATCATGCAGCAGGAGGGACTCTGGGATGAACCGAGGTGCCAAGGGGCTGCCCCATGCCAGGGAAATCCCAGCCCCACAGCCCCCAAAAGGGGAGGAACCCCCTCCAGGGCTCCCCGGGCCCAGCAAAGTGAGGCCAGGGAACAGGAACGGTGCAAGACTGCAGGAGCCTCTCGGCATGGGGGGAAAGGGAGGATGCTGTGGCTTTGGGAACAGCATCCCTGGCACCTCTGTGGCTGCCGACAACACTACTGGGAGTGGCAGTGGGGTGCACTGGGATTACTGGTGGGGAGCAGTGACCTGGGCATGGGGGCCTGCTGCCAGTGGGGCACCCACCCCAAAGACCCCAAATCCACAGATGGGTGATGCAACAGCACTGGAGTCACCAGGGCAGCCTCATAAGGGCTTGAGTAACTTCCCCATCCCCCGAACGCGGGGGCCAAAGGAGGGTGGGGGAGCAGGACTCCCATCGCTGAGGGCCCCCAACATCGGGCACCCCTGTCACAGCTAGTGCAGGGGCCAGGGGCGCCGAGAGTACTGGGGTGCCCACCCCCCAAAAAGGAACCGTCCGAGAGAGCATCAGTAGCCTGGCTGAGCCCCCCAACCGTGCTCAGCACCACAGAGCAACCCCTCAGCCCCACGGTACCCCAGAATCCCAGTGGGGTGCGGATAGATGGAAGGGGGCAGAGATGGGTGGCAGCGACGAGGGGTCAGAGACGGTGAAGCGATGGGAGAGTGTTGGGGGAGTGATGGGGAACAGAGATGAGGCAGAGATGGGGGGAGTGTTTTGAGAGTGATGGGGTGCAGAGACAGGGGGGGCAGCGATGGGGGGCAGCAGGACCATGTCTACCGAGCCGTGGCTCCGCACCCCCAGCTCGCAGTGGGGTCACGGCCGCGCCGGCGGATCCCACAGGGAAGTGCCGCGTCAGCGCCCGCCGCCCGCCGTGATCCAACGCGATGTGACAGCGGGGCCATCGCCAGCATCCCGCCGCTGCCCTGCGCCGCTGCCCTGCGCCGGCACCCTTCTGCACACACCGGGGAGGAGCCCCCCGGCCTCCGCTCTGCGCTGCCAGCCCCCCCGCACCGGCCCCGCACTCCGCGTCCCGCCAGCGTCGCACCTCGGGGAGGCGGGGGCACCGACTGCCGGCACAAGGCACCGGGGCAGCTCCCCGTCCCAATCTTGTGCACTTCCCTTGCCCCTCGCCCCTCCGACCCACAGAGCCCGCGGGCAACCCGGCTGGGGGCAGCCCCCCAAATCGGGGACGGGCAGTGGCTCCTGGCACAGACCCGGCGCTGCCCTCCCGGTGCCAGCACCGGTGCCGGTGCCAGTGCCGGGGTCTGGCGAGGCCGCGGGGCTCCCCGTGCCCAGCGGAACAAAGCCGCGGCTGTTTGAAGAGGGCATCACGGCCAGAAACCGGCTCTTAATGAGGCCGGGTCCGGCGGGGGTCCCGGCACTGGCGTGGGTCCCGGTGCCGGCGGGTGTCCCGGGCTGGGACGGTTCTCACCATAAATCAGCCTCGCCGCAGCCCTGGCCCTGCGGGAGGGGACACGGCGCGGATCCCCCCGCTGGGCCTGCGGCACCGCCGAGGCTGCCGGGCGCCACAACTCTCCCATGGTCCATCCCATCACGATCCACGCCGGAGGCCATACCCACCCTCCCGGGATCCATCCCGATCCACACCGGGGGATCATCCCCACCCTCCCGGAGTCCATCCCGACCCTCGCCGGGCTCCGTTCCAGCCCGACCCCTGCTCGGTGGCTCGCTGCGGTGCCGGGCCCTGCGGTGGCTCTCTGCCCGCTGCGGTGACACAGGGGCCGGTGGCCTCCAGCAGCCCCGTGACCGGCATCCGCCGGCGCCCGTTACTCACGCCCCAGCGCCCCGGCTCTGCGGCGCGGCGTGGTAACATCGCACGGTAACACGGCACGGCACCGGCATGGTAACATCACACGGTAGCACGGCACGGCACCGGCATGGTAACATCGCACGGTAACGCGGCACCGGCCCGGAGCCCGGCTCAATGGTGCCTGGCAAGGTCCCGGTGATAGACAGTGGGTGATGCCTGTGACACCACGTAACACTGGGTGATGCCAGTGATCCCCGCTCTCCGCGCTGCGACACACGCACAGGAGGGATGCAGGGCGGCTGGAGCCCCCCCCCGGGACGCGGAATCCTCCCCGGGTCGCGTAGCCCCCGCCGGCCCACGCGGGCTTGACCTTGGGACCCCCCAGGTGTGCCCCCACTCCGGTACCTTTGAGGGAGGCGATCTCGTGGTGGATGCCCCGCGCCCCCTCCATGGCCGCCCTCGCTCCCACACGCTGCCGGTCGGTCCCGCAGCCCCTGGGCGGGTCCGTCCCGCCCCCTCGGCCCCGGTCCCGCCCCACCCCGCCCACCCGCCGCAGCCCCCCGCCCCTGCGGCACCGACACCGCCCCCCCCTCCCCACTGGATGGGACCGGACCCGCAGCCCCCTCGGCACGGCAGAGCCCCAGCAGCACGGCCCCCTCCAGAGTCTCCATTACAGCAGAGACCCTCCACATCAACATCAACACAGACCCACCAACAGCACAGCTCCCCCGGCCCCACCAAGTACAATACAGCCTCTCCATCAGCATAGACCCCCACCCATCATCCAGCACACACAGCACCCCGCCATGACCAATCCCTCCCATCCAGCAGAGCCCTCCATGCTCATCCAGCTCCCTTCCCTCACTCCACCACCAGTGGGACCCATCCCCCAGGGTGCTGGTCCTCAGTTCAGGGCAGGGATGCAGACCACCTCTGCCAGCAGTGCTAGTGGGGCTTCTGTCCTTGAGGGGGGTAGGGGAGTCCCCCAACGCACTGATTCCTCCACTGGCACCGCTGTCACAGGTTGGGGTGCTGGCAGGAGCCCCCTGGCAGGATGCCAAGCAGCAGTGCCAGGCCTCAGTCTCAGCTTTGCATGGTCACGCCAGCCCCGGGTCCTGCTGGGAATGGCTGTCACACTGTGGCCACTGGCCATCCCTGGGGACACCAGGAGGGACCCAGCACAGTCACCACACTGCAGCCACCAGCCACCCCCTCAGCCCTACAGACACTGTAAGGGACTGTGGAATGGTCACCACTCTAGCCACTGTGGCCACCAGCCAGCCCTGGGGACACTGGGAGAGACTCAGCACAGCCACCACACTGCGGCCACCAGCCACCACACCACAGCCACCTCCAGAGCCCCAGGGACACTGGGAGGGCCCCTCATCCTGCCACCACACTGCAGCCACCAACCATCCCCTGAGCCCTGGGGACACAGGGAGGCATCACAGCATGGCCACAACACTGTGGCCACTATGGCCACTGGCCACAACACTGAAGACACTGGCCAGCCCTTGAGCCCCAGGAACATTGGAAGGGACTCCTGTATGGCCTCTGTGGCCACTGGCCACCCTCCAAGCCCCAAGGACACCAGGGAAGGACCCTGGCATTGCCATCACACTGCAGCCATTGTGGCCACTGGCCATCCCCCAAGCCCCAGGGACATCAGGAGGGACTGTGGTATGGCCACTGTACTGTGGCCACCATGACCACCAGCCAGCTCCAGGGACACTGGGATGTACCCTGGCATGGCCACTGCTTTGCCACCCCAATGAGGGGCTGGGGGATGCCAGGGGTCCAGCAGTCCCCAACAGGGAACAGCCTTTGTGGATGAGCACTGTGCTGAGCCCTGGGGAACAAGCCCTGGCTGCCGTGGTGATGGTGACAGTTGTGACCATGCCAGAAGTGTCAGTGTCCCCCAGCCTGGTTTCAGTGCTCACTGGGCACTGGGCTACAATAACAGATCTAACAGAGAAGCCACAAGGCACCTGGCAAACACTCCAGTCCCTGCATTTCCTGGAGATCCCAGTATCCCCAGTTACCCACTATCCAGTTCTGTGGTGGGACCACCACCAGCTCTGCCAGTCCATGCCCCACTGACAGCAGCAAGCACCAGCCAATGCCCCACAGCACAGTCCCTGGTAGAGCAGGTGCTGGCTTCCACTGGGCTCTGAGCCTCAGGGATGGCACATGCAAGTGGCAGTGGCAGGTATCGCCGGCCCCAACAGGCTCTGCACCCACCATCACCATGTCACCACATGTGACAGAGCCCAAGGCCAGCTGATGCTTCCCAGTTGCCCCAATTCTGCCCCGACATCATCATCCTCTCCACTCAAACTGCCCTCCAGCTATGATGGCACACACACCCACCCCTGGGCCATGGCACTAAACTCACCAACACCTGCTGAGGGGTGACCAACCATATGGTGACACCAACTCCTGCTCTGGGACCCACAGCATTGCACCCACCAGCACCCAGTGAGGTGGGACTGCACAGTGATACCAAACCCACTGGCACCCAGTAAGGGGTGACTGCATGGTGACACTAAATCCACCCCAAATCCCACAGCACTAAATCCACCGGCAACCAGAAAGGTGGGATCATATGGTGATACCAAACCTCCCAGCACCTGCCAGCAAGGTGGGACTACACAGTGACGCCAAACACCTGCCCTGGGGCACATGGCATCAAATCCGCTGGTACACAGTGATGTAGGTCCACATGGTGACACTGAAATTGGCAGAACCTGGTGAGGTGGGATCACGTTAACACCAAACTCCCACTCCAGAACGCACAGCACCAAACTCATTAGCACTCAGAGAGGTGGGACCACATGGTGACAACAAACCTGCCAGCACCCAGCGAGGTGGGACCCCATGGTGACACTGAACCCCTGCCACATGTCCAGCACCACCAGCCAAGCCACACTAACCAGTCCCACAGTGCCCTGGCACCACAGAGGGATACCAGCTCTTGAACTATGTGCCATCCCTGCCGGTGGCACCCAGACCGTGGAGGGGACGGACATGCTGAGCTCCTCCCAACAGTGCCGGGTGCACGGGTGTCCCTCAGCCAGGGGACACCTGGGCCATGTCACAACTGGTGGTGGCACCAAATGGGCTGCAGGCTGAGGGCACCACTCCAGAACTGGTGTCCTGCCCTGGCGGGAGCAGTCGTAACTCCTCATCTCCAGGACCCCGTGGAGGGATCAGCCGGGACCCCCCGGCGCCGGGACGGGGGGGCTGCCCCCCCGCAGGCAGCACCCGCTCCCATGTAAGGGCATGGCTGCGGGCACTGCCGGCTCCACGCCGGGCACCGGTGCCCCCCTCGGCCACGATCAGGCACTGGGGGGCACTGCGGATAGCATCGGGGTCTGGCCCACCACCCAGCCTGCGATTTGTACCCCGAGATGCCACCGATGCCACCAACACTACCAATGCCACTGCCGAGCACCAGAGCTCTGCTGCCCACCACCGCCGGCCCTCACAGCCCGTGCCCACTCCCCGCCGCTCCCAGCCCCTCGGCAACACCCCCTGTCCCCAGCCCTCCCACTGGGACCCCCCGCCGCACCACACTGCCACCGACCCCGCCCTCCGCCTCACGGGGCCGCGGGCACAGCCCCCTGCCCATCCGCGGGCACCGAGCCCCGACGGGGGCAGCGACCCGGGGGCTCCCTTTGGGGTCCGAGGAGCTGGTCCGTGACTCCCGGTCCCCCCCAACCCCCCCGGCCGTGCCGGGGCTGGCGGCGCCCGTCGTGCCCAATTATGGGAATGAGTGGTCGGGTTCCTCCGCGCCTCCCCCCCGCTCTCGGCGCCCCACGGCGCCCCCCGGCCGGCCCGCGGTGGGCTGGGGGTCCCGTACCCTTGTAGCGCTCCCGCACGTCCTCGTAGGCCTGGATAAAATCCTGCTCTTCGGGAGCAGGCGTGGGGCCGGCGGCGGCCATGGCGGCGGGGGGCGGCAGCGAGGGGCGAGGGCAGGGGCCGTGGCCGGGGTCCGGCGTACCCGGTGTGTTCGGCGTGTCCGGCAGATCAGCGGCCCCGCACCCCGCGGCTGGGCACGGGCACGGGACGGGATAAGGGACGGGACAGGGGACGGGACATGCCCCCGCCCAGCCCTTTAAAGGAACCGCCGGACACCGCCCCGAAGCGCGCCGGACCCTCGGGCACGGCACCCACGGACACGGCACCTCAAGGGGCACGGACACGCTATGGGGAACAGCACCCCATGGGGGATGGGGCAAGTGGAACCCTCTGCGCCCCCCTAAACAGGTCACAGGGCGCTGGGAACGCGGCACTGCCCGAACCCAAACACCACCAGTCCCGGCCGTGGAGCACCCACGGGTGCCCAGATGAGCACAGGGAGGCAGAGATGAGTAATAAGGGACGTGGGTCGCGATTGATGGGGGACACAGTGGGGTTGGGAGCGCAGGTGATGAGAGGTGGGATGGGGGGGGTCATGGTACACCCCACAGCTGGCAGAGGGACCCCCCAGATTTGTACCCTGACCTTCCCACCCTCGCTCGAGGGGTAGACGAGCCGCCCCCTCCCTTACTGAGTGCTCAGCTTCTCAAAGAGATCCCCGGGTGACCCCCAGCTGGTGGGGACAGGGACGTCACGGCCCCTCCGGGGTCCCCACAGCAGCCCCATGAACACCGGGCGATTTTTAAAACTCCATCTCCCATTGCCACCGTTCCTGGGTGGTACCGGGAGGCCCCCACCGCGGCCCCCACCAACCCCCACCGGAGCCCAGTCCCAGCCGTGGGCGAGCTGAGTGGGTTGTGACACTGGCCTCGTGGGACGGGGCATCGTCATCCCTAAAAATAGAGACTAAAGCCCCGAAACCCGAGCGGGGACGGGAACGGCGGCGGGGGGGCGGACGGGAGGCGGGGAGAATGGCGGGAAAGGACAGGGAGGTGTAACGGAAATAGCCCGGGGAGGGGGGTATACTGTGCGGGGGGGGCTGCGGACTGTATGGGGGGGACACGCTGAGCGCTCTGAGAACACACTGGCTGCCCAATGAGGACACACTGGAAGCCGTATGGGTACGGCACGGCACGGCTCGGCTCAGCACAGCAAAGGCACGGCACAGCACGGCATGGCTAGGTTCGGCTCGGCTCGGCTCGGCACGGGCTCAGCTCGGAACGGTACCGGCACGGCTCGGCTCGGCACGGCATCCTTCATATCGTTATCACTGCCCCGGCCCTGGTACAGGTCCCCGCCGAGCACGGGGCTCCCACATCACCCCACAGGATGGCCCCACGGTCCTCCAGACACCGCCGGCCTCTCCATCCCACCGCGCTGGACCCCCCTGCGCATGCTGAGTCCTCTGGTCATACCCCGACCCCCCGGTCACATTCCAGCCCGTCGGACGCGTCCCAGCCCCGGTCCCGGCTGTACCTGCGATGCGGATGACGGCTCTCTCGGCGGGGTCCAGCACCGTCCCGTTGCCCGCGGCTGCCTTGGCGCGCTGGGAGCGCTGGTGCTTGCCCAGGTTCCAGGGCAGCGTGTCACCGGCGCCGGGCGAGCCGCTGCTGCCACTCGAGCTTTCCTCCGCCATCGCCGCCGGCTCTCGGCTGCCCGCCGACCCCGGCTCCTGCGGCAGAGGGACGGCGTCAGGGACCCCCAGAGCCGGGACCCCTGGCATCGCCACTGCCCTCCTTCGGGCGTCAGGGACCCCCGGCACCGGGACCCCTGGCATCGTCACCATCCTCCCTCGGGCGTCAGGGACCCCCGGCACCGCCGACCCCGGCACTTGCGGCAGAGGGATCGCGTCAGGGACCCTCGGCACCGGGACAAACGCCTTCGAGCGTCAGGGACCCCCGGCACTGGGACCCCCCCCGCACCTGGCAACACCTGGCAGCATCTGGCAGCACCAGCAGCCCCCTCACGCTCCAGCCCCACGGCAGAATCACGGAGCGCTGGGAGGTGCCGGGACCACCCGGGACTGCCCGGGAAAGCAAGGTCTGTGCCGAGCCGTGCCGGGCGGTGTCGCCAAGGCTACCGCGGCGAACGGACAGGCAGGGAGCCGTGGTGATGAGCGGTTCGGCACCGGGACAGCAGCGGGAGCACCGGGAACTCGCTCGTGGGGCTCTTCCGCCGGTGTCGCCGCAGCTGGGGCGGGCACGGGCAGAACAACCAGACCGAAGCCGCAGAGGACAAGACCGCACCGGTCACCGGAGCAACGGCCGGGAGGGCTCCGTTTCCGGGAGCGGCTGCCGAGGTTCGGCCGGTGCCGGTCGCAGCCTCTCGGTGCCAGGAGCGCTCCCGGGAGAGCGCGACGGGGGGTACTGGCAGCGGCAGGGATGGCTCCACGATCCCGGTACCTCCGTGATCCTGCACCCGCCAGCCCAGCACCTCCGCCATCCCGCCTCCATCATCCCGGCACCTCCGTGATCCCGCCCCCGCCATCCCGGCACCTCCGCCATCCCGCTGCCTCCGCCATCCCGGAACCTCCGTGATCCTGCCTCCGGCATGCCGGCACCTCCTCGATCCCGGCAACTCCGCGATCGCAGCTCCGCCCCGGCCCTACCGCAGCCGTGACACCGGCTCGAGCTCGTTCCCCCGGGAGCCGGCAGAACCGGGTGTTTGCCGCGGCCCAGGCGCCATTTGCAGAAGCTCCGAACCCGGCAGAGCCACCGGACCCGGCATTGCCGGTGTCACCGATATCACCGGTCCTGGTCCTCCCGGCACTGCCGGACCGCGGCATCACCGGTGCCGTCAACACCGGCATCGCCGGGACCACCGGCACCGGGGGTGGCAGGCGGGGGTGGGCATGGGGAAAAACTAGGGGGCAGGTGAAGGGAGCAGGTGAGGGGCGGGCGTGGGGGGCAGGTGTGGGGCAGGTGTGGGGCCGGGCGTGGGGGCAGCGCGGCGCGTGCCGGTGCCAAGCCTGAGTCACACCGGCTCCATCGCCCACGTCTCCCCCGCAGACCGCCCTCCCCCCGGGCCTGATGCGCCGCCTCCCCCCACCCACAGGGGCACCCATAGGGACCCCGCCGCCCCTTCGAGCTCTCCCCGCCCCCGAGGATTGGAGCCTCAGCCCCCAAACGCCCCTGGCACCCCCAGAACAGCCCTCCTGCACCCCACGGCCCCAGAACAACCCTCCACCGCGCACCCCCCAGCCCCCACGGCTACCGCACCAGCCCCCACCCCCGCCCTGCGGCATCCCTGCAGTCCCCTCCTGCATCCTCCACGCCGTCCCCGGCCCCACGTGGGGGTGGGGTGAGTGGGGTTCCACGCGCGGGGACTCACCGTGCGCCGCGGTGTCCGCCGGGGTGCGGCGGGGGGGCATGACCGGGGGGGAAAAACGGCACCGGGGGTGATTCCGAGGGCGATGCGGCACAGGGGAGGAGCAGCGGCACCGGTACCGCGGATGCTCCGGGGGGCAACGGCCACGGGGGCTCCGCCCGCACCGGCACCGGCTCCGGCTCCGCGGCAGGGGCGGGGCGGGGGGCGGGGAGCAGGGGGGGGCCTTTTTTCACTGCCCCACCCTCTGCACCCAGTTCACCCCGCGGGGGGTGTACCCCCATGGGGCGGGCACCCCCATGGGGCACCCGGTGCGGGAAGGGTTAACCCTGACCAGTACTCCCAGTACAGCCAGCACCAGAGCCCGACCCTGACCAGTGCTCCCAATACAAGCAGCATGGCACGGATTAGCTGTGACCAGTGCACCCACTACACCCTCCCAAGTACACTCAGTATGGAGAGGATTAACCCTCCCCAGTACACCCAGTATGGAAAGGGTTTAGCCCTCACCAGTGCTCCCAGTACACCGAGGAGACAGGTGTTAACTGACCAGCTCACCCAGTACATCCAATATGGAGAGGGTTAACCCTCACCACTGCATCACACCCAGCGGTCCCAGCAAAGTTGGTCCCATCCCATGCTCCCACAAGGGGGTCCCACAGCCCCTTGGCACCTCTGTGCTCCTGCTGCTTCCAGCACTGCTCAGGGACACCCAGGACATCCCACCCAGGGGGCACCACAGAGCGACCAGCTCCAGTCCCTGACCAGCCCAAGCTGGGCACACAACTCTGTGAACATCACCAGCACATCACCAGGACACCGCAGGCACATCACCAGCACATCACCAGATCACTGTGGACACATCACTGGCACAACACAGGGACACCACTGGCACACCAGCCTGGGCAGTACACATTTGCTGGTGGCACAGGCCACCTTAGGCTACTGTATCCAGAGCCCCAGTTGAGCTGCTGTGGCACAGCTCTGGCACAGCCCTGGCACAGCTTGGGCATGGCTCCAACACAGTGCTCACAACCTTGCTGGCTACTGGCCTTTCCTCTGGCTCCAAGAAAGTGCTCGGCTCCAACCACTTGTGCTGCAGGTGGGCATCTGGTTTGGCAGCTGGGGAGACCTAGGGAGCCAGGGAGACCCTGGGCAGATGGGAGCCAGTGCTGGGAACTGGGGCCAGTGCCAGTAACCAGTCTTGGGAACTGGAGCTGGTGCCTTGATCCAGAGCTGGTGTTGGTAACTGGAGTTGTAGCTGGGACCTGGTGCCAGGAACTAGAGCCAGTGTCAGTAAATGGTACTGATGCCTTGAACCAGAACCTCTGCCACGAACCAAAGCCACTGCTGGAGAACTGGAGCCAGTGACATTGGTTCTGGGAACCAGAATAGGTGCTGAGAACAAGAGATGGTACCAGGAACCAGAACCAGTGCTGGGAACCAGAGCTGGTGTTGGAAACTGAAGCCGGTGCTGAGAACTGGAGTTGGTGCTGAGAACTGGAGCTGGTGCTGCCTACTGGCCCCAGCCTTGTGGTGCCCAGGAGCCCCCTGTGGTGCCAGTGCCACAGGACAGAGTCAGCAGCCTCCAGATGCCCAACGGCATGGATGGGTATGGGTACCCATGGACATGTGTGTGTGCTCTCCTGCAGGTACACACCTGTGCCCACACCAGTGCACCAATTTGCATGTGGGTACAGGCACCCACACCCACGTGCTCATGCCCATCCGCCCCACCCACATGCACATTCATGAATGCCCATATATGAGTGTGCACACACATGTCTGCCCAAAAGTGTGTGCAACCCCCCACTGCATGTGCACTCATGGGTGTGGGCACAGGTGAACACGTGTGTGCCCAGCCCTGCCCGGCTGTAGGCACGCACAGCACACACCAGCACAAACACAGCTGTGTGCACACACATAGGAACACAGACACACAGACACACACACACACACACACACACGCCGGGGAGGATCGGGGGCTCTGATGCCTCTCAGTGCCTCCCGGTGCCACCCACCACATCCAGCCGCTGGCGCGGCATCGCGGGGCAGAGCTGCCCCTCAGCCCCACCGTGTGCCACATCTCGTGCCAAACTGACCCTGGCAACCCATGCGCAGCCGCCCCCACCCCGTGGAGTGCGAAGATCACCGAGGACCCCAGACTGGGGTGGCGTAAGGACCACCAGGGACCCCTGACTGGGGTGGTGCAATGTGGCACCTGCTGTGCCAGGGTCGGGGTTCCCTCAAAGCTCGACAAGACCCCGGTCCGCCCTACAGCGTTTGCCGTGACAGAGCCACAGCTCAGCCCCCCACAACCCGTTCTCCCTGAGGCCGTACCGGGGCTGCCGCTCACTCCGTCCGTCCGGATCCGGTGCTGGCGCAGCAGCTCTTGCTGCGGTCATGTGCCGGTGCAGGCACGGGCGCAGGAGCGAATCCCCTGGCCAGAGCCGGACAAAGGGCCCCTTTCAGTCCCACTGGGCCCCGCGGGCCCCCCGGCGCCAGGGGACAAAGGTCCGGCATGCTTGGCACGGGCAGCGCCGGGCACTCCCCGCCCGGGTCACCCGCGGGGCGGGGTGCCCCGGGTCCTTCCGAGGGGGTGGGCGTGCAACCGGGACCCCTCCTGCAACCCCTGGCCCTCTTGGCTCTCACCTCCGTCCGACTGTAGCTCCGTCGGGAGTGGGGCTCGGCGCCACGTGCGCGGGGCTGGCACGACTGGCGCGATGCCTGCGGGGATCCCAGAGCTGGCACACGTCAGCAGGGCTGGCACACGCCGGCACAGTGCCATGGCCGGCCCTGCCCCGGAGCCGCCCATGCCTGCGGGGCTGGGGCGGGAGCCACTGGTGTCACAATCGTGCCCACTTTGTGCGGGCTCCCAAAGGAGCACAGGTGACTCCAAGACCACCAGTCCCACAGTTGCCCACCTGTGACCTGGGGCATCTTGGTGGGCAACACAGGCATGTGGGGATGCTGGGGGGAGCTGTGCCCTCACAAGCCCCGCCTCTGCTGCCTGCCTGAGGGTTCCACTCGGTGGGCACCAGCACTGCCCATGGTGGGGGCCCTGCCCATGCTTGCAGGTTGGGCAGCCGGGTATCCCTTGGCACAGCTTGGGGCAGAGGAGGCAGAGGGGCAGAGGAGCAGGCAGGGAGCAGAAGGGATGCAGCAAGTGGGGAGCAGGAAGCAGGCAGGGAAAAGACAGGATGCAGGCAGGGAAAAGGCAGGACGAGGGAAGTGGGCAAGGAGCAGGCAGAATGCAGGGAGCAGGAAGCAGTCAGGGAGCAGGCGGGATGAGGGAAGTGGACAAGGAGCAGGCAGAATGCAGGGAGCAGGAAGCAGTCAGGGAGCAGGCAGGATGAGGGAAGCAGGCGAGAAGCAGGCAGGATGCAGGCAGGGAGCAGGCAGAGACAAGGCGGGATGAGGGAAGAGGGCAAGAAGCAGGCAGAATGCAGGGAGCAGGATGCAGGGAGAGAGCAGGAGGGATGAGGGAAATGGGCAAGGAGCAGGCAGAATGCAGGGAGCAGGATGCAGGCAGAGAGCAGGAGGCACCAGATCCAGCCCTGGGGTGGCCCAGAGCCACCACCTAGCCCAGCCACTCCACAGGGGGACACAGCTTCCCCACGCAGCCCCTGCCTGATCCCAGCTCCCAGTGATTCCAGCTGGCACTGGGACCTCCCACACACAGTCTGCCCTCAATTCCAGCTCCATAAAACGTTCCAATTTATTCCCAGTTTTATTTGCAGTTTTATTCCCCATTTTGCTGGTGTCACACTGGTGATCTCAAGTCCTTCCATCTGGCTCCTGCCCTGGCATGAGTGTCCCCAAGTGGGGACTTCCCCACTCCAAGCCTCCTGGGCAGGGCAGGAACACCCCTGCACCTCGAGCCCCCCATTGCAGGAACTCCCAGAGCACCTGATGGGGGGTGGACACCGTAACCCCTGTGGTGGCACAGGTGCCAGGAGGCTCTGGAGGGTCAAGAAGGGTCCACACAGCAGAGCTGATGCTGGACAGCTCAGGAGGTGCTGCCTTGGCAGAGCTGGTACCAGGCAAGTCAGAGGAGGCCCCCGTGGCAGAACTGGTGTTGGAGGGCTCAAGAGGTACCCCCTTGGCTGAGACAGTGCCAAGAGGCTCTGGAGGGTCAAGAAGGGTCCACATAGCAGAGCTGATGCTGGACAGCTCAGGAGGTGCTGCCTTGGCAGAGCTGGTACCAGGCAAGTCAGAGGAGGCTCCCATGGCAGAATTGGTACTGGAGGGCTCAAGAGGTACCCCCTTGGCTGAGACAGTGCCAAGAGGCTCAGCAGGGTCAAAGGGAGCCCCTGTGGCAAAGCTGGTGCTGGAGGGCTCAAGAGGTACCCCCTCAGCAGAGCCAGTGCCAAGGGGCTCAGGGGGTGCCCTCACAGCAGAGGCAGCCCCAGGGGAGTTCAGGGAGGTCAGAGGGGGTCCCTGCGGTGGCGGCAGGTGATCAAGTACTGGGGGTAGGCCTGGGTGTCATTGAAGATGACAAAGATCTCGGGCTGCTGGACGTTGTCCACAACGCTGTGGTAGCGCTGGGGACCCATTGCATCCTCCCGCAGTGGGGGTGCCCGCAGCCCCCGGTGCCCGGCCGTAAACATCCCGGTCACCACCTTGGCCATGAAGATGAACTTGGTGCCGTCGGCGCTGGGTGGTGAGTACCGATCCCGTGCTGAGAGGGCCGCACGCACCGCGAAGTACACACCGCGGCCATAGTGTGTGGCTGTGGAGACAGGGGTCAGCTGGGGCACTGGCGGGGTGTGCTGGCAATGCCAGGCCCAGAGCAGCACCCCATTTCAGTACCAATGGCACCATGCCCATTTTGGCACAGCATTCCAATTCCCATGGTGATGGCACCGTGCTCCCACGATCAGCCCATTCTTGCACCAATGGCACCACGCCTGCCTCACTGCTCTATTCCCATGCCAATGGCACCGTGCCCCCATTGTCACCCTGTTTCCATGCTGCGCCCCATTCCCACACCGATGTCACCATGCCTGGATCAGCAGCCCATTCCCATGCCAATGGCACCTGAGGCCCCATTCCCATGCTGTCAACACCATGCCCACACTGGCACCCTGTTCTTATGCTCATGGCACTGTTTCTGCCTCGGTGCCCCATTCCCATGCTGACAGCACCACACCCACAGTCGCACCCTGTTCCCATGCTGATGGCACCACATCCCCTTTGGTGACCCATTTCCCCACCAAGGACACTGTGCCCACACTGCCATCCCACACCTGCCCAGCACTCACCGTTCTTGCCGCAGAAGCTGCGGTTGAAGCCATGCAGGCAGATCTCACGGCTGGAGGCCTTGGTGGTACCATGAAAGAGGACGCGCTCCGTGGCAGTGCCAGTGGCACACGCCCGCTCCACACTGCCCTTCTTCAGCTGGTACTGCTTGTACAGCACTGGGTGGATCAGCTTCTGCACCTGCCAGGCACCACAGAGTCATTGCTCTGCCAT
Organism: Pithys albifrons albifrons; assembly: GCF_047495875.1. NCBI lineage: Eukaryota > Metazoa > Chordata > Aves > Passeriformes > Thamnophilidae > Pithys > Pithys albifrons. The sequence goes on along the minus strand of NW_027286060.1, from coordinate 143,654 downwards.
GGGGGCACTCTGAGGGGTCTGACGCCCCCAGACCTACCTTCACGATGATGATCCGGTTATGCAGCTTCTCCAGTGTCCCATAGAAATGGTGCACAGTGTCGGCAAACTCCTCTGAGTCCTCGGCCAGTGGCATCAACCTCACCTCCTCCTCCATCCCTGGCACCTCCGGCCCTGCCAGACACAGCCACAGTGAACACGGGTGCAGCACAGGACAGGGGCAGCCCCACAGCCCTGGCACGCACCAAGCAGGCAGTGGGCACTCTCAGCTGGGGGCTGGCTGCGGCAGACAGGCACGGCACGGGCGCTACCAATGTCATACTCCTCCATGCGCTCCAAGTCCACAGTGAAGGGCCGCCCGTCCAGCAGCAGGTCTAGACGGCGCTCCCGGCGCAGCCAGGCTTGTTCCAGCTGCGCTGCCACCTCAGGGGCGTAGGGGACAACCGTGCCAGAGGGGTCCCAGCGCACCCAGTGTGCGGTAGCAGTGGTGGCAGTGGTGCCAGCAGTGGCACCATGCTCTGGAAGGGGCCGGCACTGCAGTACCATCGCGAGGTCATGGGCAGCAGGGGCTGTGTACTCAGCAAAGCCATGCACTGTGGCGGTGCTGCCACACAGGTTGACGTGCACAGCGTGCCGGCACTGCAGGAGTGCCAGCGCGTGGTGACCGGCAGCCGGCAGTGTCCGCAGCCGATCGCTCTCCACCTCCTGCGGCCGCAGCCGCCCCGCCAGTGTCCGCTCCAGCTCCTGCTGCACCTCCGACACGTCCCGCTCAAAGGAGCAGAACACTGTCACCTGTGCCGTGTCTGCCGCCAGCAGCGCCTCCTCCAGCGAGGCCCCCAGTGCTGCCAGCAGCCCAGCATCCTGCTCCACCTGCTCCTGCTCCTGGCAGTAGGAGCGCAGGGAGAGAGCAGTGGCGCGTGCCAGGTCCTCCTCCTCACGCTGTGTGCTGTCCATGGAATACTGGATGGCCAGAGCCATCTCTGCCTCCTCCTCCTCCAACCCAGTGCCCAACAGCGGCTTCTCGGCACCCTCTCCACCATCCGTGTCGAGGAACTTGGCATCAGGGTCCCACTTGATGCTGAGGATGGCATCAGGCTGCACCTCAGGGTCCTTATGGTCATCGGCCTCATCAGGGCGCAATGCTGCCAGCAGCTCCTTGATCTCCTCTGTGGGAACAGCAGGGCATCAACCACAAACACCCACCATGGCCTAGGGGAGAACCAGCATCTACAGCCCTCTTGCCCCACTGTGGCGCAGGGAGAGTGAGCACCAGAGCGGTCCCCTTGAACCTCACCTATGTTGGAGCAAAAGCCATCACCATCACTACTGTCATCATCAGCACCATTGTTGCACTCAGGCAGGTCCTGGTGCCAGGAGTGCGGTGCCACAGGCAGCAGCTCCTCCAGCTCCAGCTGTGGGGACCAAGGGACAGCATCACTGGCGCTGCTCTGGCATAGCAGGGACAGGCACAACGGCACCTGCCTGCCAACCCCTCCCCATGAGGCCACACCTGGAGGTCTGGGGGGCTCCAAGGGATGCCATCCAGGTGGATAACACACTGGAAACGGCTCTCCAGCTCTTGGAGGAGGCTCTGCCCACACAGGTCCCGCAGGAAACGGGCAACACCAGGGAAGTGCAGCGTCACGGGGTGCGAGGCCACGGAGCTCAGCAGGCTCTGAAGGAAATCTGCTGCTGCCCGGCACCGGCCCAGCTCTCCACTCACCTGTTGGGAGGTGATCAGGGGGGTCAGCACCTGGGCACTGGTACCTGATTGGCTCCCCACTCACTGGCCAGCAGTGAGGAAAGTGCAGTCATCACCAGGGAACCAGCAGCCACTGCCAGAATGTGCCATGAGCACATGAAAATAGGAGCACACCACAGAGCCCAGTCCAGACCACACCCACACCCCTGACCATAACCCTGTCCAGATTCCTGCTTGCAGCTCACCCGGAACCCAGTGACATCCCCCGCCTCCAGTGGCAACAGGGACACCTCAGGGATGCTGCCCAGTAGGTCCTGGTAGTGCCGCCGCAAGTACTGCAATGCTCCCGGCTCTGCTGGCACCAGCATCTCATCCTGTGCCAGCAGTGCTGACACTGGCTCTGGGGCCACCACTGATGCCGGCTCCAGACAGCAGCCCTGGTTTGTTACGGTTTCGACTCCCTCTGTGTCTTTGTCCCTGCTGGGGAAGGTGGGCAATGGCTGTACTGGCACTGGGTGTGACGCCCGCAGGTCTGCTGGTGCTGCTGGCTCCGATACTGCAGGGGCTGTGTTTAGTGCAGGGCTTGTATCTGGTGATGGATCTGTGTCTGGTGATGGTTCTGTGTCCCGTGGGGAATCCCTGTCCAGCAGGGGGATCGTGTCCAGAGGTGGGGCTGTGTCCAAGGGGTGGGGGGCTGTGTCCAAGGGAGGGTCTGTGTTCCACTCCAGCGGCTCCAGGAAGGGATAGTGGGGGCTGAGCTCCAGCACCTCATCCTGCAGCCGGTGTGGCCTCTGCAGCACCCGCTCCACAGCTGCAGGGGGATGGATGGACAGATGGGCAGCCAGTGGCCAGCCAGTCACCCCTGGCACCAGCAGAGGGTCCTGCTGATGGCCACTCACCTGCCAGCTCCTGGAAGGTGACGATGGCGCCATGCCCGCCTGGCAGCAGCTGCACCTCCTGCACGCAGCCACCGCCGCTGCGCCGGTTCTCGAAGTAGAGCTCGAGCAGGTCTCGGCTCAGCGCCGGCCCTGCCACCCGCACCAGCACCGCGGGGGTCTGTGGCACTCGCCGCAGTGCCAGCCCTCGCCGCTGTGCCCGCTGCTCTGCCGACGCCAGCTCTGCGGCATGGGCAGCACTGGCACCACGGGACAACAAGGACCCCACAGCGGTGCCACTGTACCCATGCCAGCATCTGGGGACTGGATGCCCTGCACCCTCCACACCCCAAAATACCACCCTGGTGCTCCCAGATCCCCCAGCCCACCACCCCCTGCGCCCACCAGTACTCTCACCCCATTGCATCCCCAAACTCCTGGCACCCCCACCCCATTGCCCCTCACCCCTTGGCAACCTTGCCCCTTCACCTCGGCCCTCCATGCCCCAATCCATCACCCCCCAACCCTAGCATGCCCACGCCATGTCCAAACCAAGTCCTAGTTTCCCCACATGGCCCCCAGTCCCACCTGGGGGGGTGAGCGGGTGCTGCAGGTGCAGCAGCCCCCAGCTGGGTATGGGGCCCTGACACAGGGTGACAGTGCCAGGGGAGACCCCCAGGAGGGTCTCCAGGAGGAGGTCCAGGTGCTCAGGAGGGTTCTCGGGGTCGAGGCCATGAAGCAGCAGGTGGGTGGGGTCCCAGGGTGGGGCCAGGCGCACCTCCAGCTTGGCCCCCCCAAGTTGGTGGCTGCCATGGGCCAGCACATTCTGTGCATCTGGGAAGGAGTGCAGGGTCACTGGGGTGGGGGGTGGCACCCAAGCCCACCCAGCAGCCCCTCGCCCCCAGGCACCTGGGGGTACAGCACTGCTTACCAGTGCTACCAGTGGGACTGGGACTCCCCAAATCCCATCCCAGTGTCTCCAGTGGGGCTGGGACCCCCAAACACAACCTCAGTGCTCCCAGTGGGGCTGGAACCCCCACACCTCATCTTAGCGCTCCCAGCTGGGAGTGGAACTTCCAAACATCCCAGTTCTGGAGCTCTTAGTTAGGACTGGGACCCCTCACACAGCCCAGCCAGCCCAGAGCTCTCAGTTGGGACTGTGAAACCCCCACAGCCCATCCCAGTGCTTCCAATTGAGTCCACAACTCCCCACTCCAATCTCAAGTGCTTCCAGTTAGGACTTGAACCCTTCCCCACCCCATCCCAGTGCTCACAGTTGGAACTGTGACCCTCCACCTCCCATCCAAGTGCTCCCCATTGAGACTATGATCACCCACACCTCCTCCCAGTGCTCCCAGTTGGAACTGGGACCCTCCTCACACTCACCCTGGGGGTCCTCAAAGGTGAGGAAGAAGAGAGGGCCGAGGCTCTGGCAGCTCTGCACGGGCCCACCCCCCGAGCGCCGCTGGCTCTCAAAGTACAGGACCAGTAGCTCCTCCGGGGTGTTGGGAGGCACCCCATGCACCTCCAGCACCCCCTCTGCCATCCTGGGGCACACACACACACTGGGGGGAGCTGCCCAATGCCAGCACCCCCAGGGGAAGCACCCTCAGTTCAGCCCCCCCTATCTTGGGGCACCCACACATTGGGGGAACGCTGCACCTCCTTTACCCCTCATCCTGAGGCACCCTCACACTGGGGGAACCCTGCACCTCCTGCACCCCTCATCCTGGGGCACTCACGCATCAGGGGAACCCTGCACCTCCTGTACCCCTCATCCTGGGGCACCCACACACTGGGGGAACCCTGCACCTCCTGCACCCCTTATCCTGGGACATCTACACATTGGGGGAACCCTGCACCTCCTGCACCCCTTATTCTGGGACATCCACACATTGGGGGAATCCTGCACCTCCTGCACCCCTCATCCTGGGGCACCCACACACTGGGGGAACCCTGCACCTCCTGCACCCCTCATTCTGAGGCACCCACACATTGGGGGAACCCTGCACCTCCTGCACCCCTATCTTGGGGCACCCTCACATTGGGGGAACCCTGCACCTCCTGCACCGCTCATCCTGGGGCACCCACACATTGGGGGGGATGTGTTGGAATCCCCTTCACCTCCTCTACCCACCCTGATCCTGCTGTCCCCAGCATCAGTGTGATTCCCGGAGCCAGGACCCCTCCCTGCACCCACATGTGACCTCAACCCATCCCCAAACCCCACGTTCGCGTTCCTCCCCCCCTGCACCTCCACACCAAGGACACCTCGAGCCTTGAGCCACCGGGGCGGGATTCCCTATAGCCCGGGGGGGACCCCGCATAGGCCGGGGCAGGCCACCCCTATAGCCCCTGGGTGGCCCCACGGTCCTCCGGGCAGCGCCCTCCATAGCCCCGGACACTCTCCACGGCCCCGGGCAGGACACGCTCACCTCCCTGGGGGCAGAACCCCCCCGAGCCCCTCGGGGCAGGACCCTCGACATGCACCGGACGTCGCGCAGCTCCGCCTCGGCAGAGAAACGAAACTGAAACGGGGCGGAAAGGGGAAGGGGAAGGGCCCGGGGCGGGAACGGGGTGGGGACACGGGGTCGAATCCACGCGGGAGACGGGGACACGAGAGCGTCCCCCGCGCGTGACCGGCGGGCACGGGAGCGGCCCCACGCTTGATAGTGAGACACTGGACCTGTCCGATGTGTGACGCAAGGACACGGGACCGGCCCCACGCGTGACAGGGGGACACGGAGCCGTTCCCCAAGTGTAATATGGTGGCAAGTTACCGGCCCCACGCATGACTGGGGGACCAGGAACAGTCTCATGTGGGGAACGAGGACACGGGACCGACCCCACAGATGACTAGGGGACACGGTGCTCTCCCAAATGTGATATGGGAACATAAGTCCATCTCCAGACACGACCAGAGCGCACGGAGCCGGCCCCACGCATGACAGAGCACACGTGGCCATCCCCTACACGTAACCAGGGAATAGGGACCGGCCTCAGATGTAACCAGGGAGTACAGATCCAGCCCCACGCGTGACACAAGGACACAGAACTGACCCCAGACGTGACCAGGGGACATGGGAAAAGCCCCACGGCTGACTTAGGGACACGGAACCATCCCCAGCGGTGACACAGGGACACGTAACCAACATCACGGCTGTCGTGGGGACACGTGACCGGCCCCACGAGTGACTTGGGGGCACGAGAGAGGCTCCACGGGTGTTCAGGGGACCCCACGCGTGACACGGTGGGGAGGGTCGGGCAGGGACGGCCACGCCGAGGCCGCTGTGCCGCCACACGGGGGCGCCCTCTCATCCCGCGGGCCACGCCCACGGGCCACGCCCCCTCCGCCTGCGCGGGGAGCGGCAGGTCCAGCGCAGCTGTGGCCACGCCCCCTCCAAAGCCACACCCACAGAGGCCACGCCCCCGGTGTGGCCCCGCCCTCCGGCGCTCAGCGAGCGGACCCCGCGCAGCTCGGCCCGGCCGGTGAGCGGGGGGCGCGGGGGGGTCCCGGGGCTCCGGAGGGGTGGGTTGGGTGGGCGGTGGGATGGGGCACGGAGCCCCCCGCGCCGCCCCCGAGCGCCGTTCTCGCCTGCCGCCCCGCGCTGCCGCAGTACGCAGCGCACGGGTTCGGTGCGGGGAGGCGGGTGGGGGCGCGGTGACAGGAGAGGGGCGCGGGGCCGAGCGGGACCCCGCAGGTATAGCGGACATAGCGGGGGTCCTCAGGGAGCCCCCCCACCGAGGCAGCGCTCGGGGATTAGGCTCGCTTGTGCCGTAAATAGGCCGCTCCGGGGCTTTACCGAGCGTCAGGGCAAAGCGGCTTACGGGGCTCCGGGAGAACCGACGGGGGGGCGGGCGGCGGCACCCCCGCAACCCGTGATGCGGGAACACTTGCACCCTCGCACCCCCGCCCGCCTCCAGCTCCCGCAGCCGGGCACCCCCGCACCTCGTGCTGCGGGCAGCCCTGCACCCCTGGCACCCGCTGCAACCCGTGATGCGGGCAACCCTTGGCACACCGTGCCCCTCGCACACCGTATTCCCCCACATTCCCACAACACATGATGTAAACACCCCCTGTACCCACGGAACTCTGGACTGCGGACCCCCTGCACGCTGTGGCTCCCCCGAACGCGAGCTGTGGACACCCCTGCACCTCTTGAACTCCTCGCACCGCATGCAGCGTGCCCCCCGTAGTGCCTGCACCTCCTGCCTCCTGTTCGAGGTGCCCCCTTATATGGGGTGCATCTCCTACCCTCTGTTCAGGGTGCCCCCCTATGTAGGGTGCATCTCTTGCCCCGTGTTCGGGGTACCCCCCCATATAGTGTGCATTTCTGCCCCCTGTTCAGGGTGCCCCCTGCACTCCCCATAGTGCCTACACCTCCTGCCTCTGTTCGAGGTGCCCCCTTATGTAGGGTGCATCTCCTGCCCCTGTTCGAGGTGCCCCCTTATATAGGGTGCATCTCTTGCCCCCGTTCGGGGTTGCCCCCCATGCCGCACACACCAGGTGCCTCCCCTACTCCCCCTGCCTCACGGGGGAGCCCCCCATGCTCCCCACACACCGTGCCCCCCCAGGGGAGCCGCCCAGGCCCCCTGCACTGTGCCCCCAGTGCCGGTGCCGCAGGACCGAGCCCCCCCCGTTTCCCGCCGCCCGCCCGGGGCGCGGGTCCGTCACGAGGCGGCTGCGGTTGCGCCATCGGCCGGCGCTTCTCGTTGGCCGGGCCCGGAACCCCTGCAGCAGCGCACGGACACCGCACCGGCACCGGCGACTACCGGGCCGCGGGTCCGCACCGGTACCGGCGACCGACGGGCCGCGAGCCCGCACCGGTACCGCACCGCTGGGTGGACGGTCCCTGCGTAGGGCGCAGCCGCCGCTTCCGCCCTGCCCGGTTTTGTAACCGGGCCCCGGCTATGGCGGGGTCGGGGGCGGACCTGAGGCTCCGGCGGAGCCCCCGCCCGGCCCCGATGAATGCGGGGCTGGGATCGGGGCTGGCCGGACCCCACCGCTTTTTATGGCGGTCCCGGGGGGCAGAGAGGTAGTGCCGTGGCTCCCCCGCACCGCCGCCGGCAGCCGCGGCAGACCCCGGCCCGCACAGCGGCCTCTGCGCCATGGCCGGGCCCCCCAACACCGCCCCTCGGGCCCCCCGCCACCGCGCACCGCCCCCCGCCATGGCCGGGGCCCCCAACACCGCACACCGGGACCCCCGACACCGCACACCGCCCCCCGCCATGGCCGGGCCCCCCAACACCGCGTACTGCCCCCAGCCATGGCCGTGCCCCCCCAACACCGCCCCCCGCCATGGCCGGGCCCCCCCAGCACCGCACACTGCCCCCCGCCACCGCCCACCGGCCCCCCCCAACACCGCCCACCGCCCCCCACTATGGCCGGGCCCCCCCAACACCGCGCACCGGCCCCGCGCATCATCCGAGGGGGTGTCGCCATGGCAGCGGCCCCGCCGCTGCCGCCGCCATCTTGTGCGGGCCCGAGGGAGGGGGGCGAGCCGGGACCCCCATCCCGGGGCAGTGCTGGGGACAGGGACCCCATATTGCGGCGCTGAACTGGTTGGGGATCCCCCGGGGCTGCCTGAAGGGGGAGCTGAAGGGTTCGGGGTGGGCGGAAATGATTAAGAGAGCGGTGACAGCCATTGAGGGGGTGGTGGGGACAGAGTAATGGCCATTGGGGGTGACAGCCATGAGGGGCTTATGGCCGTGGGCGCGATGAGGAGGGGGTTGACAGCTGTGGGGGGGCAAAGCCATGGGAGTGAGGAGGAGGAGGAGGAGGGAGAGAGCTGTGAGTGTTTGGTGTCTGTAGCGGGGTGATGGAGAGGGGATAATGGCTGTGGGGAGGGGACAGTGGCCCTGCGGGAGGCGATGGCTGTGGGGGAGTGATGGCTGTGGGAGGGTGATGGAGGGGGAGAGGGTAATGGCTGTGGGGAGGTGATGGCCGTGGGGAGGTGATGGAGGGGAGGGGGTAATGGCTGTGGGGAGGTGATAGATGTGGGGGAGTGATGGCTGTGGGTGGATAATGGGGGGAAGAGGGTAATGGTTGTGGGGATGTGATAGCTAGTGATGACTGGAGGGGGGATGAGGGCCGTGGGGGTGATGAGGAAGAGGCTGACAGCCATGGGGGATGATGACACTGACTCTGCCCCCTTCTCCTGCCCCCCACAGCACAAAGGCGGCCGCAGCCTGCGGGACAAGATGTCCCACGAGAAGAGTTTCCTGGTGACCAACGACGGCTTTGCGGGGCAGCAGCCGACAGCCCCCCCGGCCTATGCACAGCCCCCGTACCCCCCTGCCCCGTACCCCCAGCCCCAGTTTGCCCCTGCTCCCTACCCCCAGCCAGGCTTCACACAGGGGCCGGGGCCGTACCCACCACCGGGGCCGTACCCCCCTGCTGGGCCGTACCCCCCCGGCCCATACCCACCCCCTGGGCCGTACCCACAGGGCCCCTACGCGCAGCCACCCTATGCCCAGCCCCAGCCCATGGTCCCAGGAGACCAGGACTGTAAGTACCAGGGAAGGGGGGCAGGGGGTATGCTCCAGGCTGGGGGCCTTCAAATGGGGTGTATGACCCCCTCAGCTCCCACATGGGGGCTCACGATGGATGTGCAATGGCCCTTCAGCTCCTGGCTGGGGGGGCTCCCAGTGGGAGGTACAACCCCCATTTGGATCCCCTCTGAGGGGCTCCCAGTGGGATGTACAACCCCCATTTGGATCCCCTCTGGGGGGGCTCCCAGTAGGATGTACAACCCCCATTTGGATCCCCTCTGCAGGGGTCCCAGTGGGATGTACAACCCCTATTTGAATCCCCTCTGAGGGGCTCCCAGTGGGATGTACAACCCCCATTTGGATCCCCTTTGAGGGGCTCCCAGTGGGATGTACAACCCCCATTTGGATCCCCTCAGAGGGGCTCCCAGTGTGGTGTTTGACCACTTGGAGTCTTTGCTGGGAGGCTCTGAATGGGGTGTACAACACCCCCTGGCTTCTGTCGGGAGTCTGGGGGCTCCAGGTATGGGGAGCAGCTCCCCACTTTGGGCAGTGATGGCAGCCTGGGAGGGGCTCCCAGGGAGGGGGGACCTGTTTTGGCAGTGCTGTCCCCATTTTGGCCTGGCAATATGGATGATGAGTGGGGGTCTGGTAGGTCACACAGCTAGAGGGCCTGAGTGGAGCAGCAGGGACTGCCCCCATGCCCCATGGATCCTGACTCCTTCCCCACATATCCTGGGGAGGCACTCAGGGTGGGTCCTGCCCACTGGGGACTGTGCAGGGCCATGACCCTGAGCAGGGGGACACTGCCCAGAGCTGTGTCAGCTGTGACACCTGGCTTTGAGGGGCCCAGAGCCCTGCTCCCCATGGCACCTGGGATGTCTCTGGGACCTCCAGCCCCACTCAGTGGTGCCCCCTCTCCCCACAGCCCCCCTGCACAGCACCTACCATGAGGATGGACCCCCCTCCTACTATGACAACCAGGACTTCCCGTCGGCACACTGGGATGACAAGAGCATCCGACAGGCCTTCATCCGCAAGGTGGGACACGGGGGGCTCTGGGGGGGAGCACGGGGCACAAGGGGCCCCCTGTGACCTGCCTCTGTCCCCAGGTGTTCCTGGTGCTCACACTGCAGCTGACTGTCACCTTTGCCTTCGTGACCGTCTTCACCTTCGTCAAAGGCGTGAGGGGCTTCGTGCAGCGCAATGTGTGGACATACTACGTGTCCTACGCCGTGTTCTTCATCTCCCTCATCGTCCTCAGCTGCTGCGGCGACTTCCGCCGCAAGCACCCCTGGAACCTCGTGTCCCTGGTGGGCTGGGGGCTGGCCCAGGGGGGCACGGGGCGGGTTTGGGGGTGCTGTGCTGGGGGCACATGGCAGGTTTGAGGGTGCTGAGCTGGAGGCATGTGGTGGGGTGGGTTTGGGGGGATGCAGCAGGGTGGGTTTGGGGGTGCTGAGCCAAGGAGCACGCAGTGGCTTCGGGAGTGTTGGGCTGGGGGGCAGATTTGGGGATGCTAAGCTGGGGTGGGTCAGCAGGGCAGGTTTGAGGGTGCTGAGCTGAGGGGCACGTGGTGGGTTTGGGGATGCCAGGCTGGAGTGGGTTTGGGATGCTATCCCAGGGCACATGGCAGGTTTGGGAATGCTGGGCCAGAGTGGATGGCAGAATGCATTGGGGGTGCTGGACCTGCCTGATGTGTTCCCCATTCCTCCCCTAGTCCATCCTGACTGTCAGCCTGTCCTACATGGTGGGCATGATCGCCAGCTTCTATGACACCGACGCTGTCATCATGGCTGTCGGCATCACCGTCGTCGTCTGCTTCACCGTCGTCATCTTCTCGCTGCAGGTCAGTGCCAGGCCCCCCTGGTCCCAGCTGGGTGGCTCCAAACCGGGGTTACAACCCCCTTGGTCCCTGGCTGGGGAGCTCCAGACTGTGGGTACAGCACCCCTGGCTCCCAGCTGGGAGCTCCAAGTGGGCCATGCAACCCCCATCTACACCCTGCTGGCTCTTGAGGGGCTCTGAATGGGGTGTATGACCCCTCCTCAGCTTCCTGCTGGGTCTGAGGGCTCCAAACTGGGGTCTGACTCCTCTGCTGACCCCTCTCCCCACAGACCAAGTATGATTTCACCTCATGCCGGGGCGTCCTCATCATCTGCCTCGTCGTGCTTATCCTTTTCTCCATCCTCTGCATCTTCATCCGGAACCGCATTGTGGACATTGTCTACGCCTCGCTGGGGGCCCTGCTCTTCACCTGCGTGAGTCAGGGGGGCCAGGACCCCCAATTCCTGGGGGGAAAGCACCAACAGGACCCCTGGGGTCCCTGACTTGCTGGGGGGATGCAGGATGGGAGTACAGACATGGGTTTGGGGGATGCAGAACATGCTCAGAGGGTGTCTGGCTGGTTTGGAGGGGGCATTGGGGAGCTGCTGGTGCCCCCCAGCCCCGTGCCCACTCCAACACCCCCCTGTCCCACAGTTCCTGGCGGTGGACACGCAGCTGATCCTGGGCAACAAGCAGCTGGCGCTGAGCCCCGAGGAGTACATCTTTGCCGCGCTCAACCTCTACACTGACATCATCAACATCTTCCTCTACATCCTCGCCATCATCGGCAGGGCCAAGGAGTAGCTCCCCCGGCCCTGCTGCCTGTGCAGCCGCCCCGGTTCGAGCCCCTCCTCCCTGTAGACGGTTTTGTTGCTGTTCTCATTGTGCCCCCCACTCCGGTGGATCCGCGTGGCCCCGGTTCCTCCCCCACAGGGCTCGCTGGGACAGGGGTCTGCACTACAACCCCCCAGCCCCCTGCTCTCTCCAGCTGTGAATATGATTCCCCCCCTCTTGTTGCGTTGAACGCGGACTGGAAGCACTTTGAAGCCCCCTCTGTCCTGTCCTGCCCCCCTCCCACTACGTTGCCCCCCCTTTCTTGTGCTACCATCACTCCTCTGGCCACACAGGCAGGGGCAGTGCCAGCAGCACTCTGGACACTCCCCAAACCACTGTCCCTGCCTGTCCCCACCCCCAGACCCCCTGAACCACACTCCTGACCGTGACAATACCAGGCCCTCACCTCAAGTCACCATCCTTGTCTGTTCCCACCCCAGACCCCCTCCAGCCACTGTCCCTGCCTGTCCCCAGATGCCACCAGCCACCATCCCTGCCTGTCCCCACCCTCAGACCCCCATGACCTGCTGTCCCTGCCCGTGGCACCCCCAGATCCCCCTGTCCCCTCTCCACGTGGCCAAGGCCATGTCCTGGTCCTGCTGTTAATAAACCATTTCGTTCATCTCTCAGGGCTCCAGCTCTGGCCTGTGCTTTAGGGGGACTCTCTGGGGATGGGTCTTGGTGTCCCCATTTCCCAGTGTCCCCAGCACAGTCTGGCTGGGGGTCTGCCCCTGGTGACACAGGAGCAGAGGGAGCTGGGGACACTCAGCCTGGGGACAAGAAATGAGGTGAGGAGCAGGGGGGACCCCAGAAGGACAGGAGGGGGCAGCCAGATGGGGTTGGGCACTGTTCCCTGGTAACAAGTAACAAGATAAGAGGAAATGGCCTCAAGTTGTGCCAAGGGAGGTTTAGGTTTGATATTGGGAAAATTCCTCCTGGAAAGAGCTGTACAGCCCTGGCACAAACTGCCCAGGAGTCCCCCTCTCAGGAGGGATTTAACAGCTGTGTGGATGTGGCAGGTGGGGACATGGGTTGTGGTGGCCTTGGCGGTAATGGGGGAGTGGTTGGACTTGGTGGGCTCAGAAGGTTTCCCAACCCAAACAATTCCATGGTTCCATCATGCCCAGTCCATCCCGGCACTCCTGCCATGCTCCTTGGCAGGTGCCAGCCCTGGCCAATGTTTCTGTCTCCATGTTCTCCCAAACACCTTGAGAGACATTCTCTCCTCTCCCTTTGCTGCTCCCAGGGCTTCTCATCCCATAATTCCTCTCTCAGGGCTCCTGTGATGAATGAGAATTTTAAGGTGGCTCAAAGAACCCTCGACAGAGACACTAACAAAAGCAGGTTTATATAAAAGGCAAAATCAACCCAAAAATTACCTACATGGAGCGAGGGGGGTGAAGGGTAAGGACAGGAAAGGGTAAGGATAGAAAGCAATAAGGGAGAACCTGTTAAGGGGCAGAGGGGACCCCCTTGCTAAACTGGGCCTTGGACTTGACTGACAGTTTAGGCCTAAAGTTTTCACAGCACTTCAGTTTAGCAGCACTGAATCAAGAGCTCGAGATAAACAATTTAGTAAAGGATTCATACAGAATTTCCTTAACTCATGTAGGGCCTGAGTTAAGAATCTGACAGCAACATTCCTGGGACATTCCCACTTGCACACACACACAGCTGAAGAGTTTGTACAAGGTGTGTACAGGTGTGTGTACAGCCCATGTACAAGGTCTGTACAGGTGAATGTACAGGTTTATACCTGTGAAAAATCCCCTTTAAGCTCAGAGGACTCACATCAGTGCCTTGCATCTTCTCGAGGGGCAAAGGACTGAGCCTTGAGCTGTGGGGGATCAGCCCAGGCTCCTGCCTTTGGTCCTCCCAGTACAACAAATGGGAGTGTTCTCTGGCTCCAAGAGACTCTCCACTCTGAGTGGGATGCTGGGCTGGGCACAGCCCACTGAGCTCCAGGAGAGCTCTGAGGGTCTCTGAGAAGCTCTTCAAGGGAGATGCTGGGCAGGGCACAGCCCCTGGAGATTCAGTAGAGCCCTGAGGGTCTTCTGAGAGGCCCTGCTGGGACGGAGATGCTGGGCATGAGGTCAAGAGCTCCAAGGGTCTCCCTCAGGATGGCTGTTTACAAGGTCACAACAGACTGGATTTTGTTATTTTCTATCCTGACCACAATTTCGGTCAGGAACTTTTCTTTCAAATTTCAATAACAAGAATGTTGTGGCACTTGGGTTGTTCTTCAGGCAACAAAAATCAGTTCCCAAGGCTGCCCACTGAAGCAGGAGCTTGTTATCCAGCAGGAGTTCCTGGGAACAGACAGTGTTCCTGATAAGCTGCAGAGGAGCTTGGCACAGGTGCTGTTTATTGAGGTCTGATGAACATTTCTGAGATCATAGAGCAGCCCAAGAGGGGAGGGAAATGCAGTTTCACTTCCCACAGTTCTGATCTCGGGGCTCCACCTCCAGCCATTCCTCTCCTGGGGCTCCCCAGGTCCCTTTCTCTCACCTGTTCTGGTTCAAAGAGCAGCCACTGCCTCTTGGCTGGTTCCAACGGTTGTTCCCAGGGAACAGAACTGCCCTTGGCAGCTTCCCCTCTCTCCTGTCCTTCAGGGTTCCATCCCACTGCCTCGGTAGTTTATTTTTGTAAATCCCTCCCCAGCACCTGTCACGTTGCTGCTGTCCCTGTCCTACCCCTGGGGACATGTGTGTGAGTGACAGTGATTCCCAAAGGCCAGAGCTGAAGCTGCTGGAGCTGCCCAGGGACTCCATGTTGGTGCTGGGATGGGAGCAGGGCAAGGACTGAGCCATTCCCACCGTGAGACATTCCCACCTGGAACATTTGCCTGGCTCTGGGGCCCCAGCACAAAAAAATAAGAGGAGCAAGTCCAGAGGAGACAGCAAAGATGCTCTGAGAGCTGGAGCCCCTCTGCTCTGGAAACAGGCTGGGAGAATTGGGAGTGTTCAGCCTGGAGAAAGCTCTGAGGAGAAGTCAGAGCCCCCTCCAGTGCCTAAAGGGGCTTCTAGAGAGCTGGGGAGGGACTTTGGACAAGGGCCTGAAGTGCCAGGACAAGGGGAAGTGGCTTCCCATGGGGAGATAGAAAGGGTTAGATGGGATATTTGGATTTTCTGACCCTGGAGGTTTTTAAGATGAGGTTGGACGTGGCATTTTGTGCCATGATCTGGTAATCACCGTGGTGTTGGATGAAGAGTTAGACTTGATGATCTCAGAGGTCTCTTCCAACCCAGTTGATTCTATGATTCCATGGGACTCTGAGATCAGCTCAGTTGGTTAAATCTTGGTTGTAATAATGCCAAGGTCATGGGTTCAATCCCCTGTATGGGCCGTTAACTTAAGAGTTGAACTCGGTAATCCTTTTGGGTCCCTTCCAACTCAGAATAGTCTGGGATTCTGTGAATTCTTCCCTGGGTGGGTGGGGTGGCCCCGGCACAGGTTGCCCAGAGAAGCTGTGGCTGCCCCATCCCTGGAAGTGTCCCAGGCCAGGCTGGGCGGGGCTCGGAGCACCCTGGGCTGGCGGGAGGTGTCCGTGCCCGTGGCAGGGCTGGCACCGCCGGGATGGGCTTTCCTGCCCCTCCATCCCAAAGCGCTCCCGGAGCGCCCCCGGGGTCGGCCCGGGGCGGCCGCTCCGCAGCGGGACCAGCCCGTGCTGCCGCCTGCTGGTCAAACGCGGAACTGCAGCCGGGGCGCCGCGCCTGCGCAGTGGCGCTGCTTGGCCGCGCTCGCCGCTGCCCTCGCGGGGCAATTCCCGACCCACAACTCCACGGGAGTCACGGGAGGTGTGCGGGGTCAAGGGGAAAAGGCCCCTTATTTGAAAGAAAAAGCTTTTCCTGACTGAAACCGGAGTTTTTCCAGAAATAATTGTGTGCTGGTGCCTCTCTCCCTCCCCCTCGGGCCACTCTATGAGCTCAGAAATGCTCATCAGACCTCAACAAACAGCACCTGTGCCGAGCTCCTCTCCAGCTCATCAGGAACACTGTCTGTCCCCAGGAACTCCTGCTGGAGAACGAGCTCCTGCTTCAGTGAACAGCCTTGGGAACTGATTTGTGTTGCCTGAAGAACAACTCAAGTGCAACAACATTCTCGTTTTTGAACTTTCAAGAAAGTTCCTGACCTGAATTGTGGCCAGGATGGAAAATTATGATGATCAACTCCAGTCTGTTGTGACCTTGTAAACAGCCATCCTGAGAGAGACCCTTGGAGCTCTTGTAGACCTCAGTGCCCAGCATCTCCCTTGGAGCAGGGCCTCTCAGAGATCCTCATATGTCTCCCGGATCTCCAGGAGCTGTGCCCAGTCCAGCATTTCCCCTGGAGCAAAGCTTCTCAGAGACCCTCAGAGCTGTCCTGGAGCTCAGTGGGTTGTGCCCATTCCAGCATCTCCCTCAGAGTGGAGCCTCTCAGAGCCAGCAATTGGTCCTGTTTGCTGTACTGGGAGGACCAAAGGCCGGAACCTGGTTTGATACTCTGCATGGAATCACAGAATATAGGAAGGGACCCATAAGGGTCATCAAGTCCAACCCTTAGCCCTGCACATGATCACAGAATATGGGAAGAGACCCATAAGGGTCATCAAGTCCAACCCTTAGCCCTGCACAGGATCACAGGATATGGGAAGAGACCTATAAGGGTCATCAAGTCCAACCCTTAGCCCTGCACGGGATCGCAGGATATGGGAAGAGACCTATAAGGGTCATCAAGTCCAGTCCTTAGCCCTGCACAGGACCCTCCCCAAGAGTCACACCATGTGCCCAAGAGATCATCCCAATGCTTCTTTAGCTCTGGCAGGCCTGTGCTGTGCCCACTGCCCTGGGGTGCCTGTTTGCCCTCTCCAGCTTGCCTTCTCCCATCCCATCACACACACCTGGGGACTACAACGTGAAAGGTGAATTTTTGGTACTTTTCCTCACAGTTCCCATCTCCAGGCAGCAGCTCCCTGGTCCTTGGCTGTCCTGCCTCCTGCTGCTCCTGCTGCCAACCAGCATTTGCCATGAGGGAGAACCCGGGGAAGTACCCTGGGATGGAAAAGTCATTGAGGCCACCACGCTCTGGTTGTCTTCCCTGTGGTACTTCCACTCCTTCTTGTTCATCTCGTCTGCTTCCACGCCCGGCCTGGGCTGTGCCAAGGGAGCAGCCACTGGCACCGCTGCCCTCGAAGCTCAGCCCTTCACCCCTTGAGAAGATGCAGAGGCCAATGTGAGTCCTTCTCTGAGCTCGAGGGGAATTTTTCACAGGTATAAACCTGTACACACACCTGGACATACACTGTATATAGAGCTGTACATACACCTGTACATATTTCGTACATACACCCATACATACCCTGTACATACATTGTATATACACTGTACCCACACCTATACACGCACTGTACATAGAGCTGTACATACATTGTATATACATAAATTGTATTGTACCTACACCTGTACTGTACATACACTGTACACAGAGCTGAACATACACCTGTACACATCTCGTACATACACCCATACATACCCTGTAGATACCCTGTATTACACTGCACATAAACTTAAATATACACTGTACATAGAGCTGTACATACACCTGTACATACCCTGTACATACCTTGTGCATAGACCTGTACATACCCTGCACATACACTGTGCATACAGCTTTACATACACCTGTACATACCTTGTACACATACCTGTACAAAACCCTGTACATACACTGTACACACACCTGTACACACACCTCTACATACACCTCTACATACACTGTGCCTACAGCTTTACATACACCTGTACATATGTTGCACACTCACCTGTAGACACCCTGTACTACCTTGTACACATACCTGTCCATGCTCCGCACATACCCTGTACACACACCTGTACTCACCTGTACATACTACTCTATATACACTATACACACACCTGTACATACAGCTGTACATATACCTGTACATACACCTGTATATACACTGTACATACACTGTACATACACCTGCACATATCTTGTACACACACCTGTGCATATGCTGTACATGCACTCACTGTACACATACTGTACATACACCTGTACATACACTGTACACACACATCTACATACCCCTGGACATACACTGTGCATACAGCTTTACATACACCTGTACATACTTGTACACTCACCTGTACACACCCTGTACATGCCTTGTACACATACCTGCCCATGCACTGTACATACACTGTACATACAATGTACATAGAACTGTACATACACCTGTAATACCCTGTACATAACACTGTACATACACTATACACACACCTCTACATACACCTGTACATACACTGTGCATACAGCTGTACATACACCTGTACATACCCTGTACCTACAACTGTACATGCACCTCTACATCCACCTGTACATACCTTGTACATACACTGTACATAGACTTGTACATACACTGTACATACATTGTACATACGCTGTACACACACCTCTACACACACCTGAACATACCTTGTACATACACCTGTACATACCCTGTACATACCTTGTACACATACCTGTCCATGCACTGTACATACACCATACATACACCTGTACATTCCTTGTACATTCGCCTGTGCTTTAACCATCCAGTGAGTACAGAGTGACCTTTGCCAATGAACTTGGTCGTGCTTTTGATTTTATTTTAATCTTGATTTAGAAGGTGCCTTTGCCAGTGGTTCTGTGAGTGACCTCAAACCTCTCACTCGCCACAAGATGTTAAATTGTGATTTGTGAACCACAAAACCGCTTGTGACAACATCAGCACTTCGTGGCTGGGAACACGTGACCACGTGCTGGTAAATTGAATTATTTTTGTAAATTCTCTCTTTTACCATTGTTGGGGGTTAAAAATCTCCCTGATAAGGAAAATTCTGAGGTATCATAAAACTGAAGTGATTTGATGACTTTCCCAGGAGTTGTGGGTGCAGCTGATGATGGAGATCAGCAGAGGAAGGAGCTCCACATGGGAGCGAGCCATAGTGGGAGGAAAATGTTTCAAATTTTCCTCATTTACTCCAGATTTTAAAATTCCTGTACGTTTTTTAGGAAGCACAAGAAGGATTCCCTCGTTGTGCTGCTGGGTTTTTGTTCTTCATTACAATCAGGGTAATGGAGGCTGTGGCTGAAGGAGGCACAGAATCATCTCATCTGCAGTTTTCAAATATTTTAAATTACTGGGATTTAAATATAATAAATTACCAGAAGATTTAGTCAGCTCTCTGGGCCTGATTTGCACTGCAAAATATTTGTCAGAGGAATCATTTCAGTGAAGGAATTTCAAACAAAACACAATTCTGGGTTTTTTCATCACAGCACATGAAATAATCCAATCTGATGCCGAAATCAGAGACAAAAGAAGAGAATAAATGGCTAATCCCAGATTTATTTTCCTGAAGCCAGAAGTTAATCCATTCTGGCAGCTTGGATAGGACTCTGGCATTTTTGGGAAATGCTCATAATCCTGGGACTTTATTTCTGTCACACAAAGTCTTCAAGGAAAATAATTCCAGCCTTATGTTGGCTTCCTCTTTCAGTCAATTTTTGAGAGAGCAATGGAAAAGCAGGATCCCCTCTCTTTAACAAGAATATCCAAAACAGAGGAGCACAAATGAGGCTGCAAAGGAGGAACTTTGTGGGTTTCAGCAAAGCTTTGGGTACTTTCTCTCCCAGGATCCTTTTGGACAAACACATCTCGGGGTGGGTGAGCAATTGGCTTAAAGGGTGACAGAGAATGAGGGGACATCAGGCTGGCATTTGTCACTAGTGGGGTTCCAGGGCTCCATAACTTGGCAAAAGCAGAAGCAAAAGCAAAATGTTGCTTAAGCAAAGGGAGAAAAAGATTTTATTCTCTACTTCCAGTCAGCAGGAGATGTCCACCCACTTCCCAGAAAGTGCAGCTCCAGCCCATGGAACGCTTGTTCCAGAAGGCAAAGGTTGGAAAAAAGCAATGACCCCCCTCCCTTCCTCCTCCTTTTCTCACCTTCCTTGTCCTAGCCAAGGTCCTACAGCCTGGGATATCCCTGGAATCACCTGGGGTCACCTGTCCTGGCTCTGTCCCCCACCAAGACCTCACCCAGCCCCAGCCCTACTGATGGGAGTTGGAATGTTGTGGAGACAGCACTGATGAGGTGCCAGCCTGCTCAAAGCCCAGGTGTGTCACTGGCACCTTTCCAGGTGCCACTGCAGAGCCCAGGGCTGTGGGGGCTGCCAGGGGAACAGGAGCTCCACCTCAGCCACACCCAACACACAGGGGCCAAGGGAAGGTGCCACTGTGGGGCCAGGGGACACCAGGAGGGACAGATGGAGGGGGCAGAGCCCAGGAGGGGCAGTATCTGAGTGTCCCCTGGGCACTCACCCTGTCCTCAGGCTCAGCCTCACTGCCTGGGTGAGTTTAAGGCAGCAGAATCCTTTGAAGCTCTCAACAATTATTGATTGACTTGAATTCAGGCTCTGCAGAGACTGGGATGGGCCCAGGATTGATGGGCCAAGACCCCGACAGTGCCCGTCCCCTGTGCTGGCACTGATGGGGCACCTCCAGTCCTGGGGACAGCTTTGGGGTCCCCAGGGACAGGACCTCGAGGGGCTGGAGCATGTCCAGGGGGGAGAATGGACCTGGGGAAGGGTCTGGAGCAGCAGGAGCTGCTGAGGGAGCTGTGGGGGCTCAGCCTGGAGAAAAGGGAGCTCAGGGGGGACCTTCTTGCTCTCTCCAACTCCCTGACAGGAGGGGGGAGCCAGGTGGGGGTCAGGAATTCACTGATGTAGCTGCCAAGCCACTCTCCAGGATATCTGAAAATTCCTGGCAAGAGAGGGGAAGTGTCGGGTGACTGGAAAAAGGGAAGCACAAGACCCATCTTGAAAAGGGAAGAAAGGACGGCCATGGGAACTTGCACTCTGTCACCCTCAGCTCTGGGCCTGGGAAGGTCAAGGACAGATCCTTCCAGAGGCTCTGCTGAGAAACGTCGAGGACAAGGAGATGATCTGGGACACCCAGCAGGGCTTCACCAAGGGCAAGTCCTGTCTGAGCAACCCAGTGGCCTTCTAGGATGGTGTGACTCCATCAGTGGGCAAGGGAAGGGCTGTGGATGTCGTTGATCTGGACTTCTGTAAAGCCTTTGCCACGGTGCCCCACAACATCCTTCTCTCCAAACTGCAGAGTGATGGATTCGACACAGGGACTGTTGGGTGGGTTAGGAATTGGTTGGATGGTCCTATCAGGAGGGTCGTGGTCAATGGCTCAGAGTCCCAATGGACAGCAGTGACCAGTGGTGCCCTCAGGGGTCCGTACTGGGACCAGTGTGATTTCATCTCTCCATTACTGGCACAGACAAAAGCATCGAGGGCACTCTCAGCAGGTCTGCAGGTGACACCAAGCTGAGGGTGCAGGTGACACACCTGAAGGACAGAGCTGTCCAGAGGGATGCGGACAAGCTCCAGAAGTGGCCCCTGGGAGTACCCTGAGGTTTAACAAGGCCAAGTGCTGGTGCTGCCCCTGGGTCAGGGCAGCCCCCGGGATCCATCCAGGCTTGGGATGGACAGATGGAGAGCAGCCCTGGGGAAAAGGACCTCTGGGTGCTGGTGGGACAGAGGCTGGACATGTCCCATCCCAGAGCCCCTTCCATGTGCTGGGCTGATCCCACAGCATGGACAGCAATGAAGGGGTGGATTCTGCCCCTTTGCCCCACCGGATATCGCCAACAGATGGGAAGGAGTCAATAAAATCTTCGGGTATTCCCCTGTGCAACTTTCAGTTTTCCTTCTGCTTTTCTTATCTCAGTCCACCACACAAAGGTAGGAGCACAGGGGGTTTATTGGGCAGGTTCCTGCCCGTTCCTGGGGCACGAGGGTCAATGGTTGTGGGGGGACAGTAAAATTCCCTGGGAGCAGGAAGGGGGTCTGGATCCAGCCCTGACCATCCTGGCTATAAGAGCCGGAACAGCCCCGTGTGCCCCGTGTAGGAGCTGAGGGAGGGGCAGGAGCAGCCCCCCGACCCCACAGTCCCTGCAGGGCACAGGGCACGCTGCGGGCAGGGGTGCCGGGGGGACGCCAGGCAGTGTGGGGGGCTGGGGCCGGGGTGCTGGGCCCGGGGGCACGACGGCCTGTGGCACCAGGGCCGGGGTTGGGGCAGTGCTGGGACGTGGCTGGGGGGCTCCTGGCTGGGGGTGCAGCCGGGGGTACCCCCCCTGTGCCCGGGCTGACCTCACTCCCCCTCCCCACTCTACCCGCCCCAGAGGAACTGGCTGTGTCCCCACCTGCATCCCCACAGTGCCCAGGGGCTTCCCTGGGGAGTCTCTGCCCACCATGGAGCTCCTGCCACTGGTGCTGGTGCTGCTGGCTGGGACTTTGGCCACTGGCATTGAGGAGATGGCACTGGACATGGCCCCCAACTCCTTCGATGACCAGTACCAGGACTGCAGAGATGAAATGGTGGAGGAGATGCCGGCGCTCAACCACTCCGAGTTTGTCTTCAACAGCAACTACTCCAAGGCCTGGGACTCTGCCATTGCCCACTGGCAGAGCCACCCATCCCTGGGGACACTGCATTGGAAGGAACAGGCCATTGCCCTCCTGGCATACACACTGGAGACGGATTTGTACAAGGCGTTCAACAAGGCTGTGCCCAGGGGCGGACGTTCCCAACAGGATTATCTGGACAATTTCCACTTCAAGGTGGTGCATTTCCTGCTGACCGAGGCCCTGGATGACCTGAGGGATGCCGAGTCCCACCCTGTCTGTCTCCACGTGTACAGGGGTGTCAGAGGAATCCGGTTCACTGCCAAGCCTGGTCAGATCATTCGCTTTGGCCAGTTCACCTCCACCTCCCTGAAGAAAGAGGTGGCCAAGGGATTTGGCACTGACACCTTTTTTGAGGTGGACACCTGCCATGGTGCCAAGATCCGGGACTTCTCCTTCATGCCCTGGGAGGAGGAAGTCCTCATCCCACCCTTTGAGACCTTTAATGTCACCAATGTCACCCGCCAAAGTGACACCACCTACATCCTGCTCCGCTCGCAGGGCGTGTACAGCAAATACAACTGCGCCTGGCTCCGAGGTGACATCCCTGGGGTGGGGACACCTGCAGTCAGGGATGGGGACAGGGTGGGGGTGGCACCAGGCTCTGCTGGGACAGGGGGATCGGTGGTGGGGCAGTGGATGGAGGTGGCAGAGCTTTGGGTATGGCATCCATGGCTCCAGCTGTTCTCCTGGCATGGGATGGGATAACGGGACATGGCATGATGTGACAAGGTGTAGGACAGCTGGGTCTGGCCTGGCATGGGCTGGTGGGACACCCCCCTGACACTCTTGACCTCCCCTCAGATCTTTCCTGCCCTGGCTCCCCCTTTCCCTTTCCTGGCTCCCTCTGACTTTGTTCTGCTGCTCCCCCAGGCAGAAGTGTCCCCCGGGAGCCCCCACACCTCGCAGGTCTCCTGCTGGCAAGCCTGGCCCTGGCTGTGGCCACTGGCACCACCTGAGCCACGAGGACACCACTGCCACTGCTGCCACCTCTGCCACTGCTGCCACCACACCCAGTGAAGATGAGGGCTCAGGGATGGAGCCACCAGTGTCACCAGGACGGCAGGACAGGCTGAGGGTCACAGGGATCCCCCTCTGCAGGAGGACACTGGACAAGCCCTCCCTGAGCCTTGCTGGGGTGTCAGGGTGCAGCTGAGTGGGGGGTACTTTTCTTCTCTTTTTGGCTTTTTTCCTCCCTTCCAATATTTTTAATTCTCCTTTTCAATTATTAAACTGGTTGTAGTTCAACCCATGAGTTTCCTTCTCACTTGAACTCACGTGATCCTGCTCCAGTGACTTTTGACAAGGGCCTGGAGTGATGGGATGAGGTGGGAATGGCTTCCCATGGACAAGTTTAGATGGGATATTAGGAAGAAATTCTTCCCTGCAAGGGTGGTGAGGCCCTGGCACAGGTTGCCCAGAGAAGCTGTGGCTGCCCCAGAAGTTCAAGGCCAGGTTGGATGGGGCTTGGAACAACTTGGATTAGTGGAAGGTTTTCCTGCCCATGGCATGAAGTGGAACAAGGTGAGTTTTAAAGTCTCTCCAACCCAAACCATCCTGGGATTCCACAATTCCATGATAATATGGAAGGAGAAATCCTTTTCAGCTTTTTTCCCAATTTGGCTACTCCTTCCATCCTTCTTTTTTTTAATCTTTTAGCTTTATTTCCCATTTTTCCTCCTCACACTATAACAAAACTCATCTTGATGCCTGTAGATTTTTGCCACCATCTGTATTAAAGCAGAAATAACTTCCTTTTTTTTTTTCAGCATCAATCCATCTTTCTGCACATCCAGTTCCCAAAGTTTTCAATAAACACTAAAAATAATCATCCAAGAGGCTGCTCAGGGTGGGCCTCCACAGCTGAGGGGTCACAAACTCCAGGTTCTTATCAGTGGAGGGATCTGAACTTCCAGCTCTCATCAGAGCAGAGCCCCACTGGGAAGAGGGAGCAGCACCAAGAGAGGTGGGAGAAGCCCTGACCCCAGAGCCTGGTGCCAGTGGGGCAGGAGAGGCTGCAGGTTTTTGAGTTCGATCATTTCAGAGGAAAAGGGAGCTCAGGGGCTCCTGATTCTCTGCTGAGACCTGAAAATCCAGGCTGGAGGTCTCACCCCCAGTGGATGAGGTGCTTGAGTGAGCTCTGTCAGGTGTTCCATGATTGCAGGAGACTGAATTCACCTGAAGCTGCTTCAAGTCCATTCCTGTAGCTGTCACTCCTGTTTCCCCCACCCTCCCTGCCCCAGCCTGGAAACACTTTCTCCCCAGTCCCTTTGATTGGGATAATTAATCACCAGCTGAAATCCTGCCTGGACACCCCATCAGAGCTGCATTCCACTCGTGTTTCCTTTGGCCCAGGGCCTGGAATGCTGTTGCTGGTCTAGTCCCTGCTGCCAACAGTGCACAAGCTTAAATTCTGGAAGTCCTGTGGATTCCTGGTACATTTCTGCTTGGTAGATGAGCAGAGGGTGCCCAAATCCCTTGGGAAGCAGCAGCCTGAAGCAAAGCAGCTGCACAAGGTGGTTCCTCAGTGTCTCACTGGTGCTTGGATCGACTCTCTACATCAGCTTCATTCCAAATCTGTGGTTTAATTTGATGGGAATAAGGAAAAATCCTGATTTGTCAGCGTTTTCCAGTGTGTGCTGCCTTGTGTGGAGAGATCTTCATTTCCAGCTGTTGGGTGAGGGCTGGGATTGCCAGCACAGCTTGAGTGCCCTGTCCTTCCAAAGCCCACCCCAGCGGGAGGAGACTTGGCAGCACCAGAGCCAGTGAGTTTGTGTTGGTGCTCCAGAGAGATCTTTACCTGCAGCCAAACTCGGGGGGGGGGGGGGAGCTGAAACCACAGCTGAAATCAAACTTGGGAGGGGGCTGAAATCACCTCAAATTACAGCCCAGGATGTTGGTTGAGGGTTTTTTTTTTTTTGTATGAGCTGATTACCAGACTTTTCTGTAGCAAGAGTGACCACTGAAGCCTCTACTGTCTTCTGACAATCCACACCTGGATCTCAGTTGGAGTTTGGAGCAGAGCTCCAGCTGTATCCTGCCTGTTCCCAGGGTCATCAGAGCTCTCAGGGATGATCTCAGGTCCCTTCCTCCTGCAGAGCTCTGAAGCTGCTGCTGTGGGCACAGGTCTCTCTTACACAAGCCTTTTGTGCTAAGAGTGCCCCAATTTCGTGGAATCCTGGAATAGTTTGGAAGGGACCTTAAAGCCTGTCCAGTTCCAACTCTGCCATGGGCAGGGACACCTTCCACTCGACCAGATTGCTCCCAGCCCCATCCAGCCTGGCCTTGGGCAATTCCAGTCATGAGGTCACCACCATCTCCCTGAGAGGGAAGGAGGACATGAGTATGGATATATTCCATTAATATATTTTATGGTCAGGGCTCAGACTCCTCCATGTTTCCACTGCTGAGAGGGTTGGGTTGCTTCCACTGCTGAAAGGATTTGGTTGCTTCTGTGTTTATTTTGTTATTTTGCTTCTGTGTATATTATGTTTTAGGGTCCGTGGGCACACCTGCACAGGTGAGTGTGGCAGGTTGTCCCGGCGGCGCGGGGGGCCTCGTGCTGGTATGCCCAGTGCTGCCCGCTGGGCACACTGGTTCTCCCGGAGCAGCTGCTCCTGCTGGTCCTGCAGCCGCGTTTTGGCATCCCTGAGGACCTGGGAATGTTGGATAAGCT
Organism: Pithys albifrons albifrons; assembly: GCF_047495875.1. Taxonomy (NCBI): domain Eukaryota; kingdom Metazoa; phylum Chordata; class Aves; order Passeriformes; family Thamnophilidae; genus Pithys; species Pithys albifrons. Next base: position 117,738 of record NW_027286060.1, on the reverse strand, counting down.
TGAGCAGCTCGTGGCGCAGGTGGCTGTTCTCTGCTTTCACCTCTTGCACGTGCTGGATCAGAGCCCTCAGCGCCACCTCCTCCGCTCTCCAGGTGAGCCGCTGCATCCTCTGCCGGAATTCCCGCTCGCAATTCGACTTTTCCTGCACGAACCTGCTCTTAGCGCTGCGGGTTTCCTCGGCACATCGGATCCCAGTGAGCAGCGATTCCCTCTCCAGCTCCTTCACCCTCTGCGCCGCCCGCACGGACTCTTCCCTGTAGGGATGGAGCTCCTGCAGCTCCTTGTCCAGGAGCGCCGCCTCCTCCTCCGTGTCCCTCAGGGCTCCCGTCAGCTCCTGCTCCGTCCCGGCGAGCTGCGGGACCAGCCGCTCCCGGTGCCGCCGGCTCCGCTCCAAGTCCCACCCGTGCTGCTCGTTCAGGGTGACGATCCCATCCTGGCTCTCCCTGCCGCGCTTGGCTCCGCAGCGCTGGAAAACCTGGCTCTGCTCCCCAGTGCCCTGCGCTGCCTTTGCCAGGGATTTGCTTTCCTGCAGGAGCTGCTCGGCCCTGCCCAGGTACGTGCCCAGGTGTTTCCTGAGGATCCCGCATTCCTCCTGCAGGTGTAGTTTCCTCTCCTGGAGGGGGTTTTCCACGTCACTGATTTCTTTGGATGTCTCTCCGTCCCTGCTCGTTCCTTGCTTGTTTTTCGCAGCAGCCTTGGGGTCTTCTTTCTCCTTGGATTTGGATGACATACCCCAGTCAAACTCCAGAAAACTGGAACAGAAGGAAAACAGCAGTTCTGAAGGAGCATTCCCCCCCCCCCCCCCCACCAGCCCTCGGATTTCCAACTGGATCTTCGTGCAGCTCAAAAGTGTGACCCAGAACTGTCCTTGTCTGGGGCGAAAGTGCAGGTGCCACACCTGGATTTGCATTTCCCACCTGGAATTGTCTCAGGAGAACCCCCAAAATGCACATTTTTAAAGATTTCTCTCTTTTTGACATATAATGTTGGGATATTCCTGCAGTTTGCAGGAGAAAGTCCAGATCCATCCCATTCCTCCTGCACAGACTCGTGTCTGGAGAGGCAGCTGCAGCCCAAACCAGTATCTCCCATCCCCAAACCAGTATCTATCTCCCATCCCCAAACCGGTATCTATCTCCCATCCCCAAACCAGTATCTATCTCCCATCCCCAAACCAATATCTCCCATCCCTAAACCAGTATCTATCTCCCATCCCCAAACCAGTATCTATCTATCTCCCATCCCCAAACCAGTATCTATCTATCTCCCATCCCCAAACCAGTATCTATCTATCTCCCATCCCCAAACCAGTATCTAGCTATCTCCCATCCCCAAACCAGTATCTAGCTATCTCCCATCCCCAAACCAGTATCTATCTATCTCCCATCCCCAAACCAGTATCTAGCTATCTCCCATCCCCAAACCAGTATCTAGCTATCTCCCATCCCCAAACCAGTATCTAGCTATCTCCCATCCCCAAACCAGTATCTAGCTATCTCCCATCCCCAAACCAGTATCTAGCTATCTCCCATCCCCAAACCAGTATCTAGCTATCTCCCATCCCCAAACCAGTATCTAGCTATCTCCCATCCCCAAACCAGTATCTAGCTATCTCCCATCCCCAAACCAGTATCTAGCTATCTCCCATCCCCAAACCAGTATCTAGCTATCTCCCATCCCCAAACCAGTATCTAGCTATCTCCCATCCCCAAACCAGTATCTAGCTATCTCCCATCCCCAAACCAGTATCTAGCTATCTCCCATCCCCAAACCAGTATCTATCTAGCTATCTCCCATCCCCAAACCAGTATCTATCTAGCTATCTCCCATCCCCAAACCAGTATCTATCTAGCTATCTCCCATCCCCAAACCAGTATCTATCTAGCTATCTCCCATCCCCAAACCAGTATCTATCTAGCTATCTCCCATCCCCAAACCAGTATCTATCTAGCTATCTCCCATCCCCAAACCAGTATCTATCTAGCTATCTCCCATCCCCAAACCAGTATCTATCTAGCTATCTCCCATCCCCAAACCAGTATCTATCTAGCTATCTCCCATCCCCAAACCAGTATCTATCTATCTATCTATCTATCTATCTATCTATCTATCTATCTATCTATCTATCTATCTATCTCCCATCCCCAAACCAGTATCTATCTATCTATCTATCTCCCATCCCCAAACCAGTATCTATCTATCTATCTATCTCCCATCCCCAAACCAGTATCTATCTATCTATCTATCTCCCATCCCCAAACCAGTATCTATCTATCTATCTCCCATCCCCAAACCAGTATCTATCTCCCATCCCCAACCAGTATCTCCCAATTTCAGAAGATTTCTGGGGATTTTCAATATTTTTAGGCATTAATTTAATGAGTTTTCAAACATTTTTCAGCATTAAACTCAGGATTTGCTGAATTTCTGAATTATTTATTTCAGTGCAGAATGCTGGAATTCAGGATTTGGAGCCAGAGTCAGGCAAGTCTGATGGTTTTAATGAATATTTATAATTAAAAATTCCCATTTTGTAATACAACTCATGTCAATTTTGAAAGAAAAATTGCAAAATTTCAAGAGATGGGTAAAAAACAGAATAAATCCACTAAAATCCCAGTGGAGATGGGGCTGGAATTTTGGGGGAATGAGCAGTTGTGAGGGTTAGAGAATTCCCAAGTCCTGTGGGAAAAGGACAAAGCTGTGATTGTACAATATTTAGGATTTTGAGGCACTGACCTTCCCTCCTCCCAGGTTTTCCAGCTGCTTCCCCTGGCTCTCAGTTGGCTGCTGTTCAGTGTTTGGGAGCCGCCTCCATGGAGATGGGGATGTGAGGTCACAACAGGAGTTCTGCTGTTGATGCCATGTCCTGGGAAACTCCGTGCTGGGATCCCATGCCCAGGGAAGTTCCGGCATCCAGGCAGTGCTCCCAGGAGCTGGGACACCCACACCCCGAAGCTCCAGGACAGGTGACAGCTGGGAGGAGGGGGGGTCAGGGCAAGGTGACACATCAGGGCACAGGTGGCCTCAGGCAGGAGTGAGGGTGGTCTGAGGGGCTTGCAGTGGCCAGATGGACTTTGGACAGGGGTCTGGAGGGACAGGACAAGGGGGAATGGTTTCCCATGGACAGAAGGCGAGGTTAGATGGGATATTGGGAAGGAATTCTTCCCTGTGAAGGGGGTGAGACCCTGGCAGAAGTTGCCCAGAGAAGCTGTGGCTGTCCCACCCCTGGAAGTGTCCAAGGCCAGATTGGAGCAACCTGGGATAGTGGGAGGTGTCCCTGCCCTTGGCAGGGGGTTGGAACAGGATAATCTTCCCCTTCCATTCCAAACGATTCCAAGATTTCCTTTCTGGTCTCTCTCAATAAAGAGCTCACACACCCACAGTCTCTTCAGGCTTCCTTCTCACCGTGCCCGAACCTCATCTTTTCCATCTCTTTCTGGAAGAACCACCTGTAAGTTCAGCTGTGTGGGAGGGGATCAAAGGTCCATCAGCCCTGGAAACCCATCTCCATAGGGACTGGGAGCAGGTGGTGTTGAAAACACACTGGAACAGGAACAGCACTCCTGATTCTTTGCCACTTCTTGGAGCCAATTTCAGCTCCCTGAGGCTCCGGAATCTCCTGCTCCAGATGGGCTTTGATGCCTGTCAAGAGCCTCAGAGCATTTTGCTGTCACCAACTCACCCAGAGTTTCCCTAAACCCCTTTCAAACTGGAGTATGTGCAGCAGTCAGAGGCAAGGAGTTCTCCAGCTCAGCCCCACAGTCCATCAAGGCCTTCTCCTCCTTTGGATCTGCTTCTTGTCCTTTGGCTTTGGCTTTGGATAAGAAAATCCACATCTATTGCCCCTTGGCATGGCATCATGGAAACATGGAATGGTTTGGGTGGGAAGTGACCTTGAGGCCCAACCAGAGCCACCCCCTGCTATGGGCAGGGACACCTCCACTGGAGCAGGCTGTGTGGGAACTGGAGCTGTTGGAAGAGCCCCCAGTCCTCCAGGACCCATCCTGGGAGCCCCCAGAACCAGCTGACCCAGGAGATCACAGATGGAAGTACCAGGGAATCTCATCCATCATCCATCACCAGGAGCAGGAATGGGGAGTGTGGGGGAGCTGAGTCCCATCTCACCCTCTGGGGACACCAAACACCTCCTGGTGACCCTTCCTGGCACACCCAGCACCAACAGCCATCATCTCTTGCTGCCTCCTCAACTGGGAACAACTGAGCAGCTCCAGCACTGGCACCAGACCACACACAAGCCCTGGTGCCCACACCAGCACCAGAGCTCCTCACCACGCACTGAACCTGCTCCAGCACCCCCACCCTTGTCTGCCACCATGGCTGTGGTGGCACCACCAGTGTCACTGTCACCACTGCAGCTCCTGCTTGGTGATCCCATGCTCTGGTCATGTCCATGATCCTTTTCCTTTCAGTTCTGGCCAGGGACACTGGTCAGAGGCAGAGGTGGGAGCTGGCAATTGGCACCAGCATCACCGTGGGGTAGGGGAATCCTTGTCCTGTTCTGTGTCACTGCCCGTCCTGCAGCACAATGGGATGGGCCTCAGTGGGGGTCTTGGCATGGCCAGCTGCAACCCTCATGCCAGGGATGCTGGGGGATGCTGGGGAGGGGTTCAGGGACCAGGGAGGCCGTGGCAGAGGGACTGGGCTGCCTGGGGTGTCAGGGAGAGAAGGATCTCCCCCCGCCCATCTGTGGGGTTGCTCACTACCAGTGCTGGGAAGGAAAAGGGAAGGGGGTAGTTTAAGATCAACCCACCCCAGAAGGAAACCACCAGCCATGTCATGCCATGGCACACCTTGTCACCCCATGTCAAATCTTCTCACACTGTGTCACACCTTGTCACACCATGGCAAACTGTGCCAGCAGATCCAGGGCCCCTCAGGTGGGGGCACATGGTTGGTGAGAGGGTGGTGTGGGTCCTCCATGCTGGGTCTGTGCAAGGAGAGGTGTGGGGGGGTCAATGCTGTGGTTGTCACCCCCATGCTGGAGGTGCTGTGGCCACTCCTGGCCCTCCATACAGCCCTCCTCCAGGGACCATGTCCCTGAGAACATGAAGAGGTGACAGGGTGGGGACATGGGGGTGGGGGACATGGGTCAGAAGTCCCACAGGAGCCGAGTGGGGAGGGGGTCGCTTCAGCCAAGCCACCAACTTGGAGAGGGGAGTGATGCTGTGATCACAGTGTCACCATGTTCCCATGTCACTGTGTCTCTGTGCCATTATGTCCCCATTAGACCTTGTTCCTGTGCACCACATCCCATGTCCCCATATCCCCATGTCCCTGTGTCCCTGTGACCCCTGCCGTGAGTGTTCCCATATCCCTGTGTCCCAGTGACCCCTGCCATGAGTGTCCCTGTGTCCCTGTCCCTGTATTCCAGTGACCCCTGCCATGACTGTCCCCGTGTCCCTGTGTCCCCATGTCCCCATGTTCCTGTGTCCCAGTGACCCCTGCCATGACTGTCCCCATGTCCCTGTGTCCCCATGTCCCCATGTTCCTGTGTCCCAGTGACCCCTGTCATGAGTGTCCCTGTGTCTCAGTGACCCCAGTGACCCCTGCCATGAGTGTTCCCATGTCCCTGTGACCCCTGCCATGAGTGTCCCCTGTGTCCCAGTGACCCCTGCCGTGAGTGTCCCCGTGTCCCTGTTTCCCAGCAACCCTTGTCACGAGTGCTCTGTTTCCCTGTGTCCCAGCAACCCCTGCCATGAGTGTCCCCATGTCCCTGAGTCCCAGTGACCCCTGCTATGAGTGTCCCTCTGTCCCTGTGTCCCTGTGACCTGTTCCATGAGTGTCCCCATGTCCCAGTGACCCCAGTGACCCCTGCTGTGAGTATCCCTGTGTCCCAGTGACCCCTGCCATGAGTGTCCCCATGTCCCTGTGTCCCAGTGACCCCTGCTATGAGTGTCCCTCTGTCCCTGTGTCCCAGTGCCCCCAGTGCCCCCTGCCCTGATGCCACTGTCTCTGCAGGAGGTGGTTGGGGTCTCTGTCATCACCCAGTTGGTCACATGCTCTGACCACCTGCCCGTGGCTCTGCAGCTCCAGGTGGGACCCATCACCCTCTGGGCCCTTGACACCGGCAAGGGGAAGGTTCAGACCTTCCACCCTCACAGACCCCAACAACAGCACAGGGGTGTCTCGGACTTGCTGGCCCACAAGGAGGGGCTGGCACCTCACAGGGACAGGTCACAGAATTGCAGAATTATTTAGGTTGGAAAAGACCTCCGAGATCATCAAGTCCAACCTGTGGCTGATCCCCATCTTTTCACCCTGCCCAGAGCACTGAGCGTCACGTCTAGTAATTTCTGGAACACCTCCAGGGATGGGACTCCACCACCTCCCTGAGCAGCCCCTTCCAATTCCTGACCAACCTTTCCATGAAGAAATTCTTCCTGATGTTCAACCTGAGGCTCCCTGGCACAATTGGAGGCTGTTCTCTCTTGTCCTGTCCCTTGTTCCCTGGGAGCAAAGTCCACTCTCATCAACTCCCCCCTCCTGTCAGCGAGTTGGAGAGAATAAGAAAGTCCTCTCTGAGCTTCGTTTTCTCCAGCTGAGCCCCTCCAGCTCCTTCACCTGCTTCTGGTGCTCCAGATCCTTCCCCATCTCTGTTCCTGTCCCCAGACATGCTCCAGCCCCTCAGTGTCCTGTAGCTGAGATTGGAGTCCCCCTAGGATTGGAGGCACCCCAGCAGTGCCCAGCACAGGGGACAGGGACTGCCTTGGGCCTGTGCCCACACTGGGGCTGCTGCAAGCCAGGTGTCATTAGCCCCTTGCCCACCTGGGCACACCTGGATTCATTTTCACCCACTGTCACCAGTGTCACCCAAATCCTCTTCCAGCTTTCCAGCCACTCTGCCCTAAGCTTGGAGCGTTCCATGGAGTTGTTGTGATCCAAGGGCAGGACCTGGCGCTGGTCTCTGGGTAACCTGTGTCAGCACCTCACCCTCCTCCCAGGGCAGAATTCCTTCCCAATATCCCCTCTAACCCTGGTCTCTGTCCATGGGAAGCCATTCCCTCTCGTCCTGTCACTTCAGGCCCTTGTCCAAGTCACTGAAGCAGGATCTGGTGGGTTAAAAAAGTAAGAAAAAAACTTGTGGGTTGAGCTAAAACCGATTTAATAATTGGAAAGTGAAGTTAAAATATTGGAAGGGAGAAAAAAAAGGAAAAAGAGAAGAAAATCCCCCCTATGCCCCCCTGCTCAGCTGCACCCTGACACCAACAAGGCTCAAGGAGGGTGTCTGCCAGGCTTGTCCAGTGTCCTCCTGCAGTGGGGGGTTCCCTGTGACCCCAACCTGTCCTGCTGTCCTGGTGACACTGGTGGCTCTGTTCTTGATCCCTCATCTTCACTGGGAGCTGTGGCAGAGGTGGCAGAGGTTTCCTCGTGGCTCAGGGGGTGACGGTGGCCACAGCCAGTGCCAGAGCTGCCAGCAGGACCCTGGAGAGGCTTGGGGGTTCCCAATGGACGCTCCTGGCTGTGGAGGGGCAGGAGAAGGAGGTCAGAGGGAATAAAATAGAATCACTAGAATAAAGAATAGAAACCCTCGCCTCAGGGTGTGAATTGGCTCTGCCACAGGAAAATCATAGAATGGACTGGGTTGGAAAAGACCTCTGAGATCATCAAGTCCAACCCTTGGTCCAACAAAAATCCCTTTACCAGATCATGGCACTCAGTTCCACGGCCAAGCTCAGGTTAAAAACCTGCAGGGATGCTCAGGCATTGGAATGAGCTGCCCAGAGAGGGGGTGGATTCCCCATCCTTGGAGGTTTTTAAACTGAGATTGGCCATGGCACTGAGTGCCATGATCTGGTAAAGGGCCTGGAGTTGGACCAAGGGCTGGACTTGATGATCTCGAAGGTCTTTTCCAACCCAATGCATTATATGATTCTATGCCCAAAGCCCCACCATCCCCATCCCCCCCCCCCCCCCCCCCCCCAATGTCCCTGTCCCAGCAGAGCTGGTGCCCTGGTGCCCTGTCCCTGCACCCAGCCATGGGTGTCTCCACCCCAGGGATGTCACCTCGGAGCCAGGCACAGCTGTATTTGCTGTGCATGCCGTGGGAGCGGAGCTGGATGTAGATGGTGTGACTTTGGTGGGAGACATTGGTGACCTTGAAGGTCTCAAAGGGTGGGATGAGGACTTCCTCTTCTTCGGGGTAGTGGGAGAAGTTCTGGATGTTGGCACCATGGCAGGTGTCCACCTCAAATAACGTGTCAGTGCCATAGTGCTCGCTGACATTTTTCAGCAGGGAGGTGGAGGCGAACTGGCCGAAGCGGATGAACCGCCCGGGCTTGGTGGTGAACTGGACACCTTCGACACCCCGGAACACATGGAGACACTCAGGGTGGCTCTTGTCCTTCCTCAGGTCATCCAGGGCCTTGGTCAGCAGGAAATGCATCACCTTGAAGTGGAATTTGTGCAGGTAATGGTGGCGGGAGGTCCCGCCCTCGCGCGTGGCCTTGTTGAACTCCATGTACAGGCCGTCCTCCATGGTGTACGCCATGAGGGCGATGGCCTGCTCGGGCCTCAGGCGGGACCCCACAGACGGGCGGTTCTGCCACTTGGCCACGGCCTTCCCCCAGGCCTTGGCATAGTCGCTGTTGGAGGCAAACTCGGTGCGGTTGAGGGCCCTCAGCGCCCTCGCCATTTTGTCGCGGCAGCCCCGGTACTGGTCGTCGAAGGAATTGGGGGCCATGGTCAGTTCGATGACCCTGATGCCACTGCTACGGTCTGACCAGTGTACAAGGGGGCTGGTGGTGGCCAAAGTCCCGGCCAGCAGCACCAGCACCAGTGGCAGGAGCTCCATGGTGGGTAGAGACTCCCCAGGGAAGCCCCTGGGCACTGTGGGGACGCAGGTGGGGACACGGCCGGTCCCTCTGGGGAGGGTGGAGTGGGGAGGGGCAGTGGGGTCAGCCCGGGCAGAGGGGGGGCACCCCCGGTTGTACCCCCAGCCAGGAGCCCCCCTGGCCACGCCCCAGCACTGCCCCAACCCCAGCCCTGGTGCCATGGGTCGTCGTGCCCCCGGGCCCAGCACCCCGGCCCCGGCCCCCCACACTGCCCGGCGTCCCCCCAGGACCGCTGCCCGCAGCGTGCCCTGTGCCCTGCAGGGACTGTGGGGTCGGGGGGCTGCTCCTGCACCTCCCTCAGCTCCTGCATGGGGCACACGGGGCTGTTCCGGCTCTTATAGCCAGGATGGTCAGGGCTGGATCCAGACCCCCTTCCTGCTCCCAGGGAATTTTACTGTCTCTCCCCCAACCATTGACCCTCGTGCCCCAGGGACAGGCAGGAACCTCCCCAATAAACCCCATGTGCTCCTACCTTTGTGTGGTGGACTGAGATAAGAAAAGCAGAAGGAAAACTGAAAGTTGCACAGGGGAATACCCGAAGATTTTATTGACTCCTTCCCATCTGTTGGCGATATCCGGTGGGGCAAAGGGGCAGAATCCACCCCTTCATTGCTGTCCATGCTGTGGGATCAGCCCAGCACATGGAAGGGGCTCTGGGATGGGACATGCTGGGTCCTGTTCTTGGGTCACCACAAAGCCTCAGTGGTCCAGGCTTGGGGCAGAGTGGCTGGAAAGCTGGAAAAGGCCTTGGAAGTGCTTGATGACAGGGGATGAACATGAGCCCAGGTTCCCAGGGCATCAAGAAGGTCAGTGGCACCTGGTTTGTATCGGCCACAGTGTGGGCACAGGCACAGGGCACTGCCCATCCTCCTGTGCTGGGTGTTGCTGAAGCACCTCCAATCCTTGGGCCAGCTTTGGGCTCCTGATGACTAAGAAGGACACTGAGGGGCTGGAGCGTGTCTAGCAGAGGGCAATGGAGCTGCCCAGACCCCTCTGCAGAGGTTCCTGCCCTCTGGCAGGCCCAAACTCCCACCCAGCCTGGTGTCCTCTGACTGAGGTGACTGCTGAACTGACTGAGGTGCCCTCAGTTCCCTTGTCCAGAGCAACAATAAAGACATTAAACAGCACTGCCCCAGTACACCCCACTGGTGCCCAGCCCCACTCCCCACCACTCCCTGGGCCCAGCCATCAGCTGGGTGTTACCCAGCAAACAGTGCCCCTATCCAGGCCAGGAGCAGCCAGTTTCTGCTGGAGAATGTGGTGGGAAACACTGTCAGAGCTTTACTAGAGTCCCAGCAGGCACATTCCGAGCCTTTCCCTCAGCCACTGAGTGGGTCACCCCGTCACAGAGGGATGTCTGATTGGTCAGGCAGGATACATTTGTCATAATGCCAGGCTGTCTGGGCCTGACGCCCTGGCTGTCCTGCATGAAGTGTGTGATGATGGCACTCAGGATAATCTGTTCCATGGCCTTCTCAAGCACCGAGGTCAGGTGGAGTTCTCCAGACCTTCTTCTGGCCCTCCTTGTGGATGGGCATCACATTGGCATCTCCAGTTGTCTGGGACCTCCCTGTGGAGCCAGGAGTGGTTATGAACAATGGAAAGGGGCTGGGTGAGCTCTGCCTTGGGAGACACATTGTGCTGAACCCCTGAGTCTTATGCAGAACTGAAGTTCTTGTTCCTAACACGACCTTGCACCTGTGCTGAGGCTTAGTTTGATCATCCTCGAAGCATTGTGGGTTTGTTCCCTTTTGCTGCTCCTCCACTTATAGGAAATGGAGCTGGGATAGTCCTACATTTGGTCCAAATTCTTTGTGCTGTCCTGAAAATTTAAATGTCAACTTTCTGATTCCTGATGGCCAATTCATTGTCTCCCTCACAATCTTGCTGTTATACCTGTGTTTCCTGACTCTGTTCATGATTTCTGGCAGGGCATGACACCAGCTGATGCATCACATCAGGTACTGCCCCAGAAATAATAATTAGTGTGAAGTCTCAAGTTCGTGTGGCAGGAATACTCAGTTACAGGATTGCTGTTACAGACACATAGGAGTGTCTCTGTTACAGACACTGCAATTGAAGCAAATGAAAGATCAATAAAGCCAAATGTTTAAAAATGGACTTCTGGGACAAGGGAGAATGACTTTCCACAGAAGATGGGATATTGGAAAGAAATCCTTCCCTGTGAGAGGGGTGAGGTCTTGGCACAGGTTGCCCAGAGAAGCTGTGGCTGCCCCATCCCTGGAAGTGTTCATGGCCAGGCTGGACAGAGCTTGGAGCAACCTGGGATGGTGGAAGATGCCCCTGCCCATGGTAGGAGTGGCACTGGATGAGTCTTGAAGGTCCTTTCCCACCCAAAACTGTGTGTGATTCCACAACTCTGTGAAAAATTCCTTCTTTCCCAGTTTCACAATGGACAGTGGCACTGAAAGAACTTTAGACAGCTCTCACCTCCTCCTGTCTGCACAAAGGCCAGTCCTTCACCAGTGCCCCACCAGTGTCTCACCAGTGCCTCACCAGCACACGTGCCTCATCACTGCCTTGCCCTCAGTTATTGTTCACTTTCTGTTCCTTGCAGCGATATTTCTGACTCCACAGAATGAGGGATGCAGAGCACACAGAGTCCGTGTCCTGCCCTGGGCTGATGTCCCAAGTGTCCCAGGTTGTTCCCAGGGCACTGGGCTCTGCCCAGTGTCACACAAGTTTGGGCATGGAGGTGCCCCAGTCAGAGAGTGAAGAAGGAGCATCTGATCTCTGAAAAATAAATGAGAGAGAGATGAGATAAATAAGCACAGAAGGAGCTTGTGGCAGGTGGTGAAGAGCTTTATGCAGGGCAGAAGTATCTGGGACAGAGAATTGTGTCTGGAGAGGAATTGGATATAAGGACTGAGTGACAGCACTGGCCTGGAGAAGGGATAAACTTCAATAAACAGGAGAAACTGGGGAAGAAAGATGGAGTGACAAAGCAACCAGGAAACTGTGCAAGCAGTAGTGGGTGGAACAGGGAGAGCCACAGTGCCCTGAAACAGCTCAGAGGTAGCTCCCCACTTTGCGTCTTGGCTTTTGTCACAAAGAAGTGCCTGGGCACCGTGTCCCAGAATGGACACACATGTGGGCTTTGATCCATCTGTTGTGCCCTGTGCAGAGAAAAGGAATGGAGGCAGCTGCTCTTTGTCTCTCCTGTCACAGCTCTTGTTTCTCCATGTCTGCCATGTCCCCTTGGCTCCTGCTCCATGCATGGGTTTTGGCCAAACTCTGTTCATAAGGACCTGTTTCATACTCCTGGTTGCCTTTGTACATCGACTCTGTGCATCACCAGGATTTTACAAGAGATGTTGCTGCACCACAGAACTTCACACATGGCAGGGGCTTTTTGCAAAGTGTTTTCCTAAATCTGGAAAGAAGATTTGCAGTTATATGTGTCCGTGTGCGTGTGTTTCTCTGTATGTGTCTGTGTGTTTCTACGTGTATGTCTGTCTGTGTGTGTGTGTATGTGTCTGTTTGTGTGTGTGCATGTCTGTGTGTGTCTCCCTGTATCTGTATGTCTGTGTGTTTCTGTTTATGTCTCTGTGTGTCTGCGTGTTTCCATGTCTCTGTCTGTATGTCTGTCTCTCTATGTCTGTGTGTCTTTGTGTGTCTCTGTATGTCTGTCTGTGTGCCTGTGTCTGTGTGTGTATGTCTGTGTGTGTCTCTGTATATCTGTGTGTGACTATATATGCCTGTGTGTGTGTCTGTGTATGTCTGTATCTGTGTGTCTGTGTGTCTGTCTGTGTCTCTGTATGTCTGTCTGTGTGCCTGTGTCTGTGTGTGTATGTCTCTGTTTGTCTCTATCTGTGTGTGACTCTATATATGTCTGTGTGTGTCTCTGTATGTCTGTATCTGTGTGTGTCTCTGTCTCTGTATGTCTGTGTGTCTCTCTATGTATCTACGTGTGTGTCCGTGTCTCTGTTTCTGTGTTCGTGTGTCTCTGTATGTGTATCTCTGTGTCTGTATATGTGTCTATGTCTGTGTCACCGTGTCTGTGTCTGTGTCTTTGTACATCTCTCTGTGTGTGTCTGTATCTCTCCATGTCTCTCCGTGAGTTACCGAGGAAACCCCCAGCCCTTACTGCGCGAACACATTCGGGCTCATTCTCCCCTCGGGCTATTTTTCCCCATGGCTGTTTTTAGGGGTGGCGTTGCCGGCAGCTCCCGGAGCCGGTCCCGAGGCCGGGGCAGAGGCAGCGGCTCCACTCAGTCCCGTGGGTGGCGGTAGCGGCGCTTTGGGGCGGGGCATTTCCCAGGGACTCCATTTCCCAGGACTAGGCGGTCCTGTGGTGTAATAGAGAGCACTCTGGACTCCGAATCCCCAGGTCGCGAGTTCGAGTCTCAGTAGAGATCGTCGCCTGGCAGTACAATGCCTCCCTGCCATCCGATCCCGTCAGATATTGGATGCTAAGCAGGGTCAGCCCCGGTCAGTACCGGGTGCTGTAGACAGTCCCGAGGACTTCACTGTCACTGTCCAAGCTCGCTCGGCCGTGGCAGATGGACCTTAGTACTTAAACGGTGGGGCCAGTTCTGCGCACGCTGTGCCTCACCTAAACAATCCACTGTGCAGACTGGAAGGGCACACCCACGTGGGGAGAGCCCTGCCCAAATCTTCGTTCGCGGTTTGGCCACACTTACATACATCTCCCGGGCACTCCATCTCCCGGGACTCCATCTCCCAGGTAGTCCATCTCTCAGGCACTCCATCTCCCAGGCACTCCAACTCCCGGACACTCCACCTCCCAGGCACTCCATCATTTCCAAGGACTCCATCTCCCAGCACTCCACCTCCCAGGCACTCCACCTCCCAAGCACTCCACCTCCCAGGCACTCCATCTCCCAGGCACTCCATCTCCCAGGCACTCCATTTCCCAGGACTCCCTTCCCCGGGACTCCGTTTCCCAGGGTGACCCGCGGGGGGCGGTGCGGCCGCAGGCGCAGGCCGGGAGCGGCACCGGGAGCGGCTCCGGGCGCTGCTCCAGGCCCGGGCGGTGGGAGCGGCGCGGGGGCTCGGCCGCAGCCGCAGCGGGAGCGCGGCCGCCTCCGCTCGGCACAGTCCGGCCCGGCCCCCGCCCCGGCCCATCGGGGCGCTCCCGCAGGCCCGGCCCGAGCGGTACCGGGCGGCTCAGCCCGGCTCGGCCCGGCCCCGGTGGCCCGGCCCGGCGCGATGCTGCGCTGCATGCCGCCGCTCTGGCGCTGCAACCGGCACGTGGAGGCGCTGGACCGGCGGCACTGCTCGCTGCAGGCCGTGCCCGAGGAGATCTACCGCTACAGCCGCTCGCTCGAGGAGCTGCTTCTGGATGCCAACCAGCTCCGCGAACTGCCCAAGGTGAGACCGGCACCGACACCGCCGCCGCACGGCGCTCGGAACGCCGCTCGGCCCGGCCCCACTCCCGGAGCGGCGCCCACCGAGCCCCGCGGGGCCCGGCGAGTTTTCCTCGCTCCAGGGGCTGGGCCGGCGGTCGCGGGTGGGTTTGTGAGCCCCACTGAGCCCGGCGCCTTTCCCTCGCTCCAGGGGCTGGGCCGGCGGTCGCGGGTGGGTTTGTGAGCCCCACTGAGCCCGGCGCCTTTCCCTCGCTCCGGGGGCTGGGCCGGGGTCGGGGCTGAGCGCCCCCGCTGCGGGTCGGGGGTCGCCGGTGGGTTTGTGAGCCCCACGGGGCCCGGCGCATTCTCCTCGCTCCGCGGGCCGGGCCGGGGTCGGGGCTGAGCGCCCCCGCGGCGGGTCGCGGGTCGCGGGTGGGTTCGTGAGCCCCGTGGGTGCCTTGCGGACACCGCGGGCCGGGACCCTCCCGGCTGTGACCGGGGGAGAGAGGGAGAAGGGCAGGGAGGGAGAGGGGGAGCCCCCGGGTGAGGAGGAGCCCACAGCTGCGATGGAGAGAGCCCCCGACTGTGATGGGGAGAGCCCCCGACTGTAATGGAGAGCCCCCGGGTGAGGAGGAGCCCCCGACTGTAATGGGGAGTCCCTGGGTGAGTAGGAGCCCCTGACCGTGATGGGGAGAGCCCCCTGACTGTGATGGGGAAACCCTGAGTGAAGGGGAGAGTCCCCCGGTGAGGGGGAGAGCCTCCGACTGTGATGGGGAGCACCCAGGTGAGGGGGAGTCCCCAGGTGCGGAGGAGCTCCCAGCTGTGATGGGGAGCCCCCCAGCTGAGGAGGATCCCCCGACTGCGATGGGGACCCCCTGGGTGAGGAGGAGCCCCCAGCTGTGAGGGGACCTCAGCTGGCTGATGAGCAGGACAAAGGGGTCCCCTGCTCAACCTGGGAATTGCTTTAGCCAAATTGTCACCTCTGCGTGTCACAGTTACTGCCAACCAAACCACAGCGTGAATTTAAAAGGTCTCATTTAATCTATGAATGGCAAAAAGCGTCAAGTGAGATAATTAAAAGCAATTTAACTGCTTTATAGTTACAGTCACTGGGTCACAGAGGTGCTCCAAAGGCTGAAGTTCCTCTGCTCTGGAGACAGGCTGGGAGTGTTCAGCCTGGAGAAGAGAAGGCTCTGGGAAGACTTCAAAGCCTCTTCTAGTGCCTAAAGGGGCTCCAAGAGAGCTGGAGAGGGACTTTGGACAAGGACCTGGAGTGCCAGGACAAGAGGGGGAATGGATTCTCCCTGCCAGAGAGCAGGGATAGATGGCATGCTGGGAAGGAATTATTCCCTGGGAGGGCAGGGAGGCCCTGGCACAGGTTGCCCAGAACAACTTTGGCTGCTCTGTCCCTGAAACTGTCCAAGGCCAGGTAGGATGGGGCTTGGAGCAACCTGGGATGGTGGAAGGTGTCCCTGCCTTTGGCAGAGAGTGGAACTGGGTGGGCTTTGAGGTCCTTTCCATCCCAAACCATGATTCCATGACCTGGGATTTTCTGCTGCCCGTTTATTCAGCCACAGACCTTTCTGTCCACACAGGACACACTGGGATAAGCCCTCCATGTGCTGCTCTGCACCTCCGTGATCTCTCTGCAGGAGGAGAGAGCTGTAGGTCTGTCCATCTCCTGGCCTGGTCTGGTGTCTCTGGCTCCCCAGGGTTTGCTGTCACAGGGCAGGGGCTGGGGACAGGCTGAGCTGTCATGTTTGGTTCCCAACATACATCGAGCAGGAACCCAAGCCATGATGTTCCTGTTCTGGCAGGTAATTTGGACCATGGGATACTGAGGGCAGGAATTTGAACCTGCCTCTCGGAAAGCAAAAGGCCTTCAAACTGTACTGGGCTTTGGGATGTTCTGGAGCAAGTCTTGCCATGTATCCCTTGTGGAAACTGGACTATTTTTTTAAAAGTTAGTTAAGTATTGCCTGTGCCAGAGAGACAAAGTGTTTCACTGCAGTGTGTTTGGAGAGATGCTCCCCAGGGAATATGGGCTGAGTTGCCAGTTTATTAAAAAAATTGAGAAATAGATCATTAGCTTTTGAGTTTTTCGTTGAGTTACTGGCATGTTACAGAATTTGCCATCAAATCTGGGGGAAAATTAAAACCCTTACAAAACAAGAACTTGATTCAGGCCAAGGTAATTTGGTTCAGTTATGTTAAAATGTACAGTTTGTGCCTCCCCACCTGAACAGATTCTCTTGTGTGGAAGTGACAGGTTCTTGCTCTGATGTTTGTGGGTTCTCTCTGTCTTTCCCCTGAATCCCTGTGAGCTGAGCTGCCTGTGGGATTCCCCTGTGAGGTTGTTCAGGTATGGAGACACCAGTGTGATAGTCTCAGCTCCTTCATTGGGTAGTTCAGCATTTTGTTGTGTTTTAGGCAGGGAGATTTCCCAAATCACTGGAAAATGTGTGTTATGGGCAGGCTGAGACCTGGGAATGGGTGTCAGTCCCTTTTGCAGAGGAGGGTGATTGCAACATGCCCGAGGAGAACCTGCCAGTCCCTGCACTCTGCTCTGTGTGTCCTGCTGAACAGTCACAGCCCAGCCTTTTGCTACACTGAACCCCTTGAAACTGGAACAAACTGGGATTTGTGAGCTTGGAAGAGCATCTTTTGAATTAGAAATGCAACTTTTATACTGACATTTTATTTAGTGGATACAGTTCTGCCTGTGACCAAGGTGCTGTAAGTGTGCCCTGAGCACCTTCCTGAGTGACCTGAAGAGTTTGTGTTTCACTCAGCTGTGATATCTGTTCAGCTTGAGCGTTGGAACTCCTCCTGTGACCTGTCCTGGTGTTTGAGTTCCTCTTTTAAGCCTCTTTTGGTAGAAAATTATTAAAAGAACAGAGAGAACAGTCTGGTCAAATCCTGGTCCTCAAGTCTCAGGAGATTTAGTAAATCAGGAGAGGGACAGAATGGGGAGCAGCAAACGGTGTGACCAAACCCAATATAGAAGCATAGAATGGATTGGGTTGGAAAAGACCTCCCAGATCATCAAGTCCAACCCTTGGTCCGACTCCAGTCCCTTTACCAGATCATGGCACTCAGTACCACGGCCAAGCTCAGCTGAAAAACCTCCAGGGATGGGGAATCCACCTCCTCTCTGGGCAGCCCATTCCAATGCCTGAGCACTCTCTCTGCAAAGAATTTTTTTCTGCTCTCCAACTTCAATTTCCCCTGGCAGAGCTTGAGCCCATCGTGCCCCCTTGTCCTATTGCTGAGTGCCTGGGAGAAGAGACCAACCCCCACCAGCAGCAGCTTTTCCACAAGGACAATGAACATTTTCATGATGTCTTTGTCTGGAAAAGGTAGTAAAAGGTAGAGACATTCCTTATCCAATGGCAGAGCTCTGCCTGCAGTGTCACCAGTGTCCCAGAGGGAATGTACAGGGAGCAGCTGGTGGCTGCTGCTGCAGCAGGCCTGAAGGGCAAGGAGTGAAACCAAGAAGAGCTCAGTTCAGAACAAATTAAACTGCATTTTGCACGAAAAATTATTTAACTGAGCTGTGGAACCACTTGCTGTGTGACGTAATGGTGGTCTAAGTTAACGTGAGCTCAGGAGAGAAGTGGAGAAGTTCCTGTAGAAGATGCCCATAAATGAGGATCTGCAGAGATACAATAATTGTGCCTGTACTGTGTGTCCCAGGAGAGGCTTGGATGGAGTTTGGCTTTTGAACACTTTGTATCATGGAATCACAGAATCGTAGAATGGTTTGGGTTGGAAAAGACCTCCCAGATCATCAAGTCCAACCCTTGGTCCAACTCCAGTCCCTTTACCAGATCATGGCACTCAGTGCCACGGCCAAGCTCAGGTTAAAAACCTCCAGGGATGGGGAATCCACCCCCTCTCTGGGCAGCCCATTCCAATGCCTGAGCACTCTCTCTGCAAAGAATATTTTCTGATCTGCAACTTTAATTTCCCCTGGCAGAGCTTGAGCCCATCGTGCCCCCTGGTCCTATTGCTGAGTGCCAGTTTGCTGGGGGATGCTGAGCCCTGGAGACATGTTGGACAGAGGGAATGGAATCACATTCCATGGTCTTTTCCTTTTCCACCCCCACCCCAGGTTCCCTCTGGCTGTGCCATGTCTGGTTTGGGGTTGAGTGAGAAGGAGATCTGCAGTTTGGTGGAATGAGGAAGCAGGTTCAGTCCTGAGGTTTTACCCAATGTGTGTCCTGGTGGTTTTGTGCTCATGGTGTTTCACTGAGCAGTGCCAAGGTGTGTCACACCTTGAGTGTTGTGTTCAGTTCTGGGCCTCTCAGTTCAGGAAAGAGATTGAGGGGCTGGAGCGGGGCCAGAGAAGAGCAACGAGGCTGGAGAAGGGACTGGAGCACAAGTGCTGTGGGGAGAGGCTGAGGGAGCTGGGGGTATTCAGCCTGGAGAAGAGGAGGCTCAGAGGTGACCTCAGCACTGTCTGGAACTGCCTGAAAGGGTGCTGTACCCAGGTGGGGGGTTGGTCTCTTCTCCCAGGCACTCAGCAATAGGACAAGGGGGCACGATGGGCTCAAGCTCTGCCAGGGGAAATTGAAGTTGGAGAGCAGAAAAAAATTCTTTGCAGAGAGAGTGCTCAGGGATTGGAATGGGCTGCCCAGAGAGGGGGTGGATTCCCCAACCCTGAAGGTTTTTAAGGTGACACTGGATGTGGCACTGAGTGCCATGATCTGGTAATCAAAGTGGGGTTGGATTAAGGGTTGGACTTGATGATCTCAGAGGTCTCTTCCAACCCAACTGATTCTATGATTCTATTTGGTCCTGGGCACATGGATTGCTGCAGGAAGGGTGTTGTTTGAGGAGATTGCTGTGTGTGAGGACAGATACCCGAGGCAGGAGTAGGAATCTGTGTGGTGCAAGGTGGATATGGGATGAAAATTGAAAATAAACTGCCCTCCATCAGAGAGAGGGAAGGTGGGAACACTGAGTTTGGGTGCACACTGTCCCCGAGGGAGGGTGGTGGAAAAGACCTTTTTTTGGGTCAGGTGGACATTTTCCAGGTGAATAGCCCTTCATGGAAATAAGCCTTTTGTGGGGAAGAGAGCCTGGGAGACGGGTTTGTGCTTACCATGAGGGAAGGTGTGTTTGTTTCACAGAATGAGGCTGCACTTGCCTGTTCCATGGGAGAAGGTTGAAAGGACACTGAGATGAGTCTGTGGGAGCAGCAAGTGTAGCTTTGTCAGAAAAAACGGAGTATGGACAGCAAGTTTGTGTTTGAGGGCTCCAGCAGGATTTTTGTGGAAGGCTTCACTGTGGAGGGGAGTTTTGAGGCAAAAGGATGGAGGGATGACTTTTAGAAAAGTCAGACAACTCCCCCTGAAAATGCTTGACTTTATCCAGCCCCTCTTCCCAGGGATTTCTCACCCAGTGCCTGTTGCCAGCCTGCACCTCTCCAACAGGCTTTTATGTGTCCTTATTCCACCTGTTCCAGAAGCATGGGAATCTCTTGCTCTCTCTGTGGCATCATTTTCCTCTGCAGAATTTCCTGAGTCCCCTTCGTGCTGCTGCTTCTCTCTGGATCCCATGGGATGCTTCCCATTCTCCCAACACTGCTGAGTGACACTCCTGTGCTTTCCACACCTCTCCCTTCCCAGCTGTAGAAGTGAACCTGCATCTCTCTCTCTCCTTCAGTGCCAGACACTCTTCTGTCTGCTCTCACTTCTTTCTCACTTGCCCCATGTGGAATCTTGCCTGTTTTGATCCCAGATTTTATCTCGGAGTGATTTTCCTCGGGGTGTTTGAAGTGATAGGTTAAATCTGTGTGGGAGCACCTGCTGCCCTGTCACAGGGATTTGCTGCCAGGGTGGCACTGCATGATTTGATGGAAAGCAATAAATTCCCTTTGGTAAGTTGCCTGTGCTCTTCTCAAGGCTATTTGAGGTTGTCTGCAGTGGGTTTGGAGAGCAGGTCCCTCACTGGGGGTGTAGGTTTTGGGGAATACAGCAGGCTAAATTATTGAATTGGAGCTGCACAACACCTGACTCATCCAGGCCACTCCATGAGCTCTTGAGAAGCACAAGTCTCACCAGGCAGGAATGAAGAGAGTCTGGAATTTGGAGGAGGAACTTGGAAGTGGTGGATGGAGCCGGTCACAACCCAGAAGGATCCAGAGGCTCTTGTTGTGCTCTTGGAGGAGTTCTCCAGTTTAGAGTATGGGGAGGCAAAAGGAAGAGGCTGGAGAAAACCTGGGTGGAGCAGAGCTGGGTGTAGGACCTGGTGTAGGAGGTTGAGAGGGTGGAGCTGAGCAGGGACTGAAATCCTGGGCAAGTCTGTGCAGAGGAGGGAGGAGATCTCAGAGCTCTTCTGTGTCAGCATGAGCATGCAGAGGGACAGGCTGCTGTCCCTGGTGGAGGGATATGGGGCTGGAAGTGTCCAAGGCTGGGGGTTGCACAGAGAGGAAATGCCAGGGCTGGCTGTGATCCCAAGGGTTTGAGGAAAGAGGGATGCCTGAGGTATTTCTAAGGGAAGAGCTGCAGTTCCTCTGCTTTGCTGTCTCATTACTGCAGCTCTCATGACAAACGGCCCAGGGCAAAAAACACTCTTCCCATTGCCCAGTGGGTGAGCACTGGAAATTTTGGGTGAGGGCTGTTCAGGCTTGTTGCTGTTTGCATTGTGGAGAGGCCCTTTGAAACCAGCTGAGTTTCAGCCCTTCCTCCTGTTTGGCTGCCGTGGCCTGGCATGAGAGCATCCCTGTCCTGAGCTGGGATCCTCCTGCACCAGAGTGAAACCCGAGGCCATGGTTGTCACTTTCCCAAGGCAAGGTGGGGCCTTGCAAAGCTAATTAAGAGCAGCTTTTAATTTCCTGGCATCTGGGGCCTGCAAGGAGGATCTTGGGTTTATTTACTTGCATGGAGGAGTAAAGCTGCCCCTTCTAATCTCTCCGTGCTAATAGCCCTTCCCTGAGAAAGTCAGCGAGGCAGGAATCCTCTGTGGCTCAGGAACCTCAGAGCCTGCCAAGGCTGGGTGTGCAGGGGGCACCTCCTCTTGCTCTGGATGTGGTTCTTTCCATGCCAGGCCGTGTCAAAGCTGCAGCTGCATTTGTTTAACAAAACCAGTCAACAAACTGGTTTCACTTGCTGGTTGGGGGAGCTGTATGCAGGGCTGGTGTGGCTCTCTGTGCCTTCCAGGAGCTTAGGAGCTTGGTGGGTTAATGACCTCATCACTGTCTAGAACTGCCTGAAGGGAAGTTCTGGCCAGGTGGGGGTTGGTCTCTTCTCCCAGGCACTCAGCAATAGGACAAGGGGGCACGGTGGGCTCAAGCTCTGCCAGGGGAAATTGAAGTTGGAGAGCAGAAAAAAATTCCTTCCAGAGGGAGTGCTCAGGGATTGGAATGGGCTGCCCAGAGAGGGGGTGGATTCACCTTCCCTGGAGGTTTTTAACCTGAGCTTGGCCGTGGCACTGAGTGCCATGATCTGGTAAAGGGACTGGAGTTGGACCAGGGGTTGGACGTGATGATCTTGGAGGTTTTTTCCAACCCAATCCATTCTCTGATTCTATGATACAGCTGGATGTGGGTTTGTCTCTTCAAAAGCTGGGCTATCTGCTGCCCAGCAGCTGAAATAAGTGCAGGCCATTTCCCCTTGCATCTCTTTCTCTCTGAGCACTAACCAGCTGTCCTATAAACCCTGTGTGGCCCTGCCTGCACCTCTTGCATCTCTCTGGTTCCCTTTGGCTGCTCCTGAGTATCTGCCAGGAACAATTTAGTTCACTGATGGTTGGAGGTAGAGGCGGGGCTGGGTTAACCCTTTCAGGTTTTCTTTGACCTGTTCTGTGTGTTCCCCCGAGTATTCCTGGATTTTATAACCCTGTTTTGCTGTCCCCCTGGCAGGAACTTGGCTGAGGCAGCAGTGGGAGTGTGGTGGATGCCAGGGATGCTGCATTCTGAGCTGGGAATGTGGCATCATGAGGTCTCTGTGGGCTCTGACTCCTGGTTCCATTCCTGGTTCAGGGCATTTACTGCTGTGTGTCTGAGCTGTCCCCCTGGGAGTTGTTCCAGCACCTTCCTCCTTGTCCTCTTCCTGCTCAGAGGAAATGTTTGTGTCTGTGTCTTTCTGCACAGGAACACTAAACTCTTCTTCAAGACTTCTCCAGTCCCCCAGATATGCTTCCCTTCACCCCAAGTGTAGAGTCCACCATCAAGTCCCCTGCTCTGGGGGGGGAGACCAGTTACTCGCCTTGGTCTCATTGTCTTGCCTTGGGTTCCCAGTTTCAGGGTTAGAGTTGATTTGTTGGGGTTTTTTGATTGTTTATTTTATGGTGCCTCTCAGTGCTGGAGATATATTTGTTGGAGAAACTTAGGTGTAATTTCTGCATCAGGAAAACACAATCTGGTTGGAAACAGTTGCAACAGGTTATGGCATAATACAACTCTTGGCATTTCTCCCTTTGCTAATAGCTGTGGCATTACAGATTTATCAATGAGTTTTTGTAATAGCAAGTTGACCTGTCTTTCCTGAGAAGATGGTTTGGCAGAAGATGGTCAGCCTTGGCTGTGTGGGAGACGGTGATTCCTGAGTTTCTGGTATGCCAGGGAAGGGCCTGGGCTGAGGAAAGACAAATGGTAGAGCAGGTCAGAAAGGGAGAGAGGTCCTTGGAGTGTGTTGGGTTTGGCAGCTTCACCCATAGCCAGGTGCTTTCTATGAAATGATCTCTGCAGGTCTCTCCAGATGAATTCTTCTGCAGTAGAATCACAGAATCATTGAGGTAGGAAAAGACCTCCGAGACCACCGAGTCCAACTGTTGATCAAACACCACCTTGTCAACTAAACCATAGCACCACATGCCACAATTATTTCATACATTCTAATATTTCAATGGAAAATGCCCCTGGATGCCCTGTGCCTGCTGCAGGGGGTTCTGGTGGCACTTGTCCTTCAGACTCCTGCTGTCCCACTGCCCTGGACTGAGGTGAAGGCTGCCTGTGCTAGAGGTGTGGTCAGGACCCCTCTCTTCTTAGAATCATAGAATCAGTTGGGTTGGAAGAGACCTCTGAGATCATTGAGTCCAACCCTTAATCCAACCCCACTTTGATTGCCAGATCATGGCACTCAGTGCCACATCCAGTGTCATCTTAAAAACCTCCAGGGTGGGAGAATCCACCACCTCTCTGGGCAGCCCTTTCCAATGCCTGAGCACTCTCTCTGTAAAGAACTTCTTGTGTTGAAGATCAGACTGAGAGCATCGATAACTTCCCCAGTAACCCCTCAGCCCCTCTCAGCAGCAGGGTGTTAATTGTGGTGTCCTGATCTAATTTTGGCTCGGGATTGCATTTCTGTGGCCCTGGATTGGTTTGTCCTTCCATCTGGAGCAGCGATTCCTCCCTGTGCTGTGTGTGCCAGCGGCAGCTGCTCCCCTGGCCCCTCTGGAGGGGACAGCATTCCTCAGTCCTGCCTCAGCGCCTGGGAAGCAGCAGCTGCCGAGCCTTTGGCTCCGAGACAGCTTGCTTTGTCTTCGCTGGAATGTATCCCCGATGCTTAAGTACTTTTATGTATTTGCAATGCATTCCTCAGGGCCTGATACGGGGTTAAATAGTCGGAAATCCGCGGGTCTGTGTGGGGAGGGCTGTGTCCGGCGGGCAGGGAGCAGGGCAGGGAGCAGCCCTGTCTCCTCAGGGGCATTTGGGGCCACTTGTGCTCACTGCCCTTGGCCCCCTGCCCTGCCCTGCCCTGCTCTGCCTCACTGGGCCCCTCTGTACCTCTCCTCCTGTCTGTGGGCAGGCAAGGAGTGTCCCCCCATCCCGGGCCTTTTGCCAGGGGTCTGGCTGCAGATCCACATGTGGTTGTGCTGGTGCTTGATGTGTCAGCAGTGTCTCTTTGGGACTCAGCTGAGTTGCCACCTTTCAGGTGTTGGTAATCACTGTTTGTGGCCAGAAAAGGCTGAAGCAGGATGTGGCAGATGCTGAGGAGTGTAGAAGGAAACAGTGCTGGAGCTGGAGCCAGCTGGGAAGATCCAGTGTTGGAAGGGCAGGTGGTCTGTATCCACTGCCTGTGGTCTTGTCTCACACCTGCTAAGGTGGGTCAGACCAAGTCTCTTGGTAACTATTTACAAGGGTCTACCTGGACAGGGGTCATGGTGAGATCAGCTCAGTTGGTTAAAACTTGGTTGTAATAGTGCCAAGGTCATGGGTTCGATCCCCTGTGTGGGCCATTGACTTAAGAGTTGGACTCAATTATCCTTGTGGGTCCCTCCAGCTCAGGATAGTCTGGGATTCTGTGATTCCCCTCTCAGCAGTGTGGTCACTTGTCTGACCTCTGCTCCCAGTAACTCAGTTATCCTCACCAGATTTTGGGGATTCTTCTTGAATTGAGTATTTGGGGAATATCCATTGCCTGCCCGGTTTCTCTTGTCGGGGAAGGGAACATCCATTGCCTGCCCGGTTTCTCTTGTCGGGGAAGGGAACATCCATTGCCTGCCCAGTTTCTCTCTGCAGGGAAAGGCATCTCTTGGATTTACTGGGCTGGTGATGTAGCCTGGTGCTCCCTGGGGACAGTGGGCTCTGCTGGCAGGGAACAGAGTCCTGCTCTGCTGAGGGAGCTGTGCAGCCTGCAGGGCTGGCAGCCCTGCCAGCACTGCCCAGCCATGGCATACAGGTCTTTCTGGTTCTGTGGCCTCACCTGTGCTGTGCTGGCTTGGAGAATGGTGACTTGGAAGGGCCTGATTTAACCTCAGAGCTAATCAACTCCCAAGTGTTTTACTTTGCATTTGCTGCTTCCAGCTCAGCACAGCTCTGCCCCAGGCTGGCTTTCCCCAGAGGCAAATCCCACTGGCACAGGTACAATAGATCTCTCTCTCAGCAAAGGTGTGAAAGGGGGAAGCCCGGGTCTGTTTACACCTTCCCTGCCTGTAGGTCTCTAGACAGGCAAGGTGGATGTGTGTGCTCCCTCATCCCAGTGCCTGGCCATGGAATTTGCAGCATTTTCTGCACAGGGACCTGTCCAGGGGCAGGTCTTATGTCAATCCTGCATTTAACTAGGAAAATGGGAATGAAACACAAGGCTCCAATACATGAGCTGGTGCTGCTGTCAGCATTCCAGGGCCTGCCTTGCACTGCTGATGGATGGACAGGTGGACAGACAGACACCTCCTGCCCTCGGTGCAGGATCCTGTGCATTGATCCTGGCTGGAGACAAATGCAAAGCTCAGCTGGGAGCCCAGCCCATGGTGGCTTGTGAACCAGGCCCTCTTGCTCATGAATCACTAGGAGAATTGTAATTGTTTTCCTGCTTCACAGTCTGATTCTGCCTTTAATTAAACCTGTGCTGTCCTGCTGGAGGCAGGGGCTGTGCTGGCAGGGCTGGACAGTTCAACTTGAAATTCTCTGAAGAGAAATGAGAGGTGAGAAGGGTGAGGAGGACCTGTCCTTAGTACAGGCATTTCCAGGGCTGGAAGAGTTGGCAAAGCCTCTGCCATGGATCCCTGTAGCCCACGTTGGAGGAATTGTCACTCAGCATAGACTGCTGGGGTGCTCAGTCCCTGCTGCAAAATCCGTCTGCTTCCAGTACCACTGGCTCAGTGCTGATGTTTCAGGGCAGCCTGGGTTGTCACAGGTTGTTTCTGAGGAAGAGGAGGGGCCTGAGCCCTGCTGTTTGGGCAGCAGAGGTGGGAACACCATGATGGTTGTGGCTGCAGGAGCAGGAAGTGTCTGTGCCATTCCAGAGCAAATACTGTACGTGTGGGGTAGACCCAGTTCCTGTTCCCCAGCTGTATCACTTGTCACCACTGTGCTTCAGAGCCATTGACCTGTATGTAAAATCTTTGTGGCTCTGTGGTTAAGCTGCTGCCTGACTCCTTTTCACATGGCACATGTCATAGAATCATAGAATTGATTGGGTTGGAAAAGACCTCTGAGATCATCACGTCCAACTCTTGGTCCAACTCCAGTCCCTTTACCAGATCATGGCACTCAGTGCCACGGCCAAACTCAGGTTAAAAACCTCCAGGGATGGGGAATCCACCCCCTCTCTGGGCAGCCCATTCCAATGCCTGAGCACTCTCTCTGCAAAGAATTTCTCTCTGCTCTCCAACTTCAATTTCCCCTGGCAGAGCTTGAGCCCATCGTGCCCCCTTGTCCTATTGCAGAGTGCCTGGGAGAAGAGACCAACCCCCACCTGGCCAGAACTTCCCTTCAGGCAGTTCCAGACAGTGCTGAGGTCACCTCTGAGCCTCCTCTTCTCCAGGCTGAACACCCCCAGCTCCCTCAGCCTCTCCCCACAGCACTTGTGCTCCAGTCCCTTCTCCAGCCTCGTTGCTCTTCTCTGGACCCATCCTGCTCCCCTCCAGCAGTGCTGTGGTGTCTCACCTCAGGGGATGCCCTGTCATTCTGAGATGTTGCACCAAAACCTGCCTAAAGACTTCTTGGCTTGAGGGAGGAGCATTCCCACAGCTTGGTGTCACTGGGCAGCTGCCCCACTCCTGTTTGCTGTCTGCAGGAGGGGCCCTGGGGCCAAGGCAGCCCCCACGAGCTGTCCATGCTGAGAATAGTGTGGCTCCTTCTCTGGGGAAAGCTGGTGGAGGAGCCTGGGCATCCATCTGCCTTCTTCCCTCCCTCTTGACACGTGGAGATGGCTCTCCTCCAGGCACAGGTAGGAACATGGGGACTGGCTACTGGAGGAGAGCACAAGGTGATGCTGAGGAGCAAGGACTCCCATGTCCTAGTCCTCTTCCCCTGGCATGAGGAGATGAGGCACTAGGTGAAGGGAAGAGCTGGAGCTCAGCCTCAGGTAGGCCAGAAGCCCCTTTTTTTATAGCCTCAGGGAGGCAAAGATTTGGAAAAGGTCATGACACTGACCTCAGAGGGAGGATCAGTCTGTGTGCAGATGCACTCAGTGTTTTCCAGGTCGCAGTCTCAGCTGTCAAGTGCTTTCTCCTTCCTTAGCAGTGAAGATGCCTCTCCCTGCAGATGGGATGGGAGCTGTAGGATACACAGGCTTGTGTTGCCATGGTGGATGGGCACAGGGCTTTGACTTTGTGGCCATGGTTGTTGCAGGCACCAGCTGTCCACATGGCAAGTTCTGTGGATGTGGTGGATCCATCCCCTGACCTGCCATGCACCATCAGACTGCCCAGATTGTTCTGGGACCGCAGCCCTTTCCCCCTCCTGTCTGAGCTCCACCAGCCCACTGTGCCATGTGGGGGTGGCTGCAGTGACCCAGCTCTGTCAGCCCTTGAGCTGGGCTGGCTCTCTGTCCCTAATCCTGGCTGGGGAATGGTTGGCTTTCCAGGCCTGCCCTCGCATTTTTTTGGTTTCTGGGAAACAGCATAGCTGACTGGTGGCTCAGAGTGTTTGTCCTGATCCTTTTATCCATTGTCCTTTCTCCTTTCTTCATTTTCCACCTCCTGGTCTGGCTGAATAAGTGAATGAGGGGCGGACCAAAGCTCTGCCAAAGCATCCAACTGCAGCAGGAGGGAGTTGTGGGGGTGGTGTCTGAATTCCCAGAATCCCTGTGTGGACACTGTGGTTCTCTCAGCTTACCTAAGAGTTCCAGAAACCCTTCCTTCATGTCCTGGGGCTCTGCTGCAACCTTGGCACTATTGCTGGGAGCTTCACAGAGAATAAACACACAGTCAAAGAGGCAGGATTGGGTTTGGAGAACACATCATGTCAGCAAGCTGGAGAAACACAACTTGGAAGCTTTGTCGTGACAGAGAGTGGGATGAAACCTCCTCCAGATGGTTCCTTACAGACAGAGACTGGGCTAAGAGGGCCCTTTGAGACTCTGGTGTCTGTGTACGTGTCACATGTGACTCTGCTGTATATGTGCATGTGTGTGACTTTGCTGTGTATGTACATCGTGTGGGATTGCTGTGTATGTACATCATGTGATATTGTGTGTGTACATCATGTGGGATTGCTGTGTGTGTACATCATGTGGGATTGCTGTGTATGTGCATCGTGTGGGATTGCTGTGTATGTGCATCGTGTGGGATTGCTGTGTATGTGCATCGTGTGGGATTGCTGTGTATGTACATCGTGTGGGATTGCTGTGTGTGTACATCATGTGATATTGCTGTGTGTGTACATCATGTGATATTGCTGTGTGTGTACATCATGTGATATTGCTGTGTGTGTACATCATGTGGGATTGCTGTGTGTGTACATCATGTGGGATTGCTGTGTGTGTACATCGTGTGATATTGCTGTGTGTGTACACACTGCCCTGGATAACCTGCTGTAGCTGACCCAGCTTTGAGCCGAGATTGCACTGTTGGGTCTTGAAAAGTCCCTTCCAACCTCAGTCCTTCCATGGATCTGCTGGACCCTCCTCCATGACTCAGACTGCCTTTTGGATCAAGCTGCTGTACTTGGCAATCTGTGACCCTCACCTGTGTTTTCTACCTGCCCCTTCGCAGTTTTGGAGCCCTTGGCTCTCCAGAACTTTCCCTGCTTTATGGATGTGCCTGGCAACTCTGCGCTGGTGTCTGCAGGTTGTGGGGTGTCTGCAGGTTGTGCGGTGTTGGCAGGTTGTGGGATGCCCACCTGGTGTTGCTCCAGGCTGGGTGAGGACAGGGTTGTCTGGTGCTGTTCTGTCTGGCAGGACA
This sequence comes from Pithys albifrons albifrons, assembly GCF_047495875.1. Lineage (NCBI taxonomy): Eukaryota > Metazoa > Chordata > Aves > Passeriformes > Thamnophilidae > Pithys > Pithys albifrons. Next base: position 88,976 of record NW_027286060.1, on the reverse strand, counting down.
GGAGGTAGCTGATGTATCCGGATTTGGAGCAGGACAATCTGTTACCCACACAGTGAATGAGGAAGGAGTGCAGGGGACCTGCTGTCCCTGCTCAGGAGTGGGACATCCCCCTCTCCTAAGGTTGGCCAGTGCCACCCGTGCTGCTGGGAACTCGTTGTGACACACTGGGGACATGAGGCCAAGAGCTCATTTCTCAGTCACTGGGTGAGAAGCTCTGCAGTGGGTGTCTGGCATCCTTGGATTTTCAGGGAAAGTCCTGTATGGGATGAGCACTTGAACATCAATGTGTGAGACTACAGACTGCCCTGATGCCAAGGTGTTCCAGCTCCTCAGCAGGAGCCAAGGTGAATCTGCCAATGGAGCCTCTGTTTGCTGCTGCCAGCGTGTCCTGTTTCCATAAACTGGCTGAGCCTGTTGTTGTTTCTCTGGGTAACCTCCAATCCAACCACAGTGGGAATGTTCCTTGGGCAGGACTGACCTCACCACTCAGGGTGAGCAAGGTGTGACCAGGATGGCTCTGCTCAGCTGCTGCAGGGTCTCACTCTGAAGGGAACTTTGTGGGGACAGTTTTGGCTGTCATAGCATGATCCTGCTCTGGCCAAACTGACTCCAAAGTGAGTGCTCTGAATCAAGAGATTTGTTAATAATTGCACAGGGGTTTCATCCTTTCTCATTCCTGCCTAGATCAGCCAGTTGGAGCGAGTCCAGAGGAGGCCACAGAGATGATTAGAGGGCTGGAGCACATGTCAGTGAGGAAAGTCTGAGAGAGTTGGAGTTTTGTATCCTGAAGAAGAGAAGGCTTCAGAGAGACCTTATTTCAGTCTTTCAGTACCTTTGGAGGCTCCAGAAGAGCTGGAGAGGGACTTTGGAAAAGGGCCTGAAGTGATGGGACAAGAGGGAGTGTCTTCCCACTGCCAGAAGGCAGGTTAGGTGGGATATTGGGAAGGAATTCTTCCCTGTGAGGGTGGTCAGGCTGTGGCACAGGGTGCCCAGAGAAGCTGTGGTTGCTCCAGAGGTGTTCAAGGCCAGGTTGGACAGGGCTTGGAGCAACCTGGATAGTGGAATGTGTCCCTGCCCTTGGCAGGGGGTGGCACTCTGTGGTCTTGAAGGTCCCTTCCCGCTGAAATCCTTCTGTGAAGTTCCAGAAGTGCCATCAAATAACTTCCAGTCAAAACAGGGGTCAGCACTGAAAACCCGTCAATGGTTGTCTCAGTTCTCCTGTTAAATTAAAAAGAGAAGCCACTCTGTGACAAGCACAGTAAGGAAAAAGGAACAGATGGGTTTGGATGGGGGAACTGTGTGACTTGTGGGCCTGCAGTGTCTGGGGGATGTCACTGGGCAGGGTTTGGCACATCAGGGGCTCCCCAAGTTCTGCTGGTTCCCTCCCTTGGGTGATGTTGGCCACACTCAGCCTGAGAGCAGCAAAAAGGGGCATTTGAGGGTTTTTATTTGGTTCTGCAGTGGCCTGTGAACCTCTGGAGCTGCCTGGCTCCCTCTGGGTATAAGGACCCTTTCACCTCCATGGTTGGAGGTTTGAGCAGAAAAAGACCTGAGCAACCTGACCCTGCCTTGGGCAGGAGGTTGGACTGGAGATCTCCCAAGATTTCTTCCAATCTAAATTATTTCATGGATCTGTGATAAAGGTCTGATATACACAGGGTTGGAAGGATATTGCATCACTGTCCTTTTGACTGAGAAATCCATGGATCTGTGTTGCCTTTTTTTTAAGATTGAAGTAACTGAATTTTGTTTCAGAACTTATTAAAAACCCTTCAGTGACTTCTCCTGTCTTTGCCCATATTCAGCTCTCACAGGGCTGCTGAGAGAGGATGTTGCATCTGAAAACCTCCTGCAGAGCCTGGATTTCCATTTTCTGCCTTTTTTTGCCATGTTATAGATTTGTGGGGCATTTCTTATCTTTTGGCTCATGGTGCTTTACAGGCTCTTTATACCTGTCACTAATTACAAATTACTGTATTTCCACTTGGTCACGCTGTGGTTGCTCTGCTCTGGGTATTGTAAAAGTTTGTGCCCCTCAGTCTTATTTGCAGGACAGCTTTGTAGCTGTTTTCCATCTTATCCCCCCTGTGGACACTCCCACCCTTCAGCAGTGAATATCTTTGTGATCCATCCTTCATTTGCAAAGGCTTTTCCCACCAGTTACCCAACTACTGTTATACTGGTATCTCCCCAGTCTGCAGCTTTTTTGAGTTGGTGATGACTTCATCAAACTCCACACTGCTGGATTCCAGTGTGCTGGAATCCTTCTGTGCCAGCTGAGGATTCCCATCTCCTGGAATCCTTTGGTGATGATCTGGGATTCTCATGTCCTGGAATTCTTTGGTGCTGATCTGGGATTCTCATGTGCTGGAATCCTTCTGTGTTAACTGAAGATTCCCATGTCCTGGAATCCTTTAGTGATAACCTGGGATTCTCATGTGCTGGAATCCTTCTGTGCCAGCTGAGGATTCCCATCTCCTGGAATCCTTTGGTGATGATCTGGGATTCCCATGTCCTGGAATACTTTGGTGATGATCTGGGATTCTCATGTGCTGAAATCCTTTGTGGTGATCTGGGATTCTGATGTGCTGGAATCCTTCTGTGCTAACTGAGGATTCCCATCTCCTGGAATCCTTCGGTGATGATCTGGGATTCCCATGTCCTCGAATCCTTCTGTGCCAGCTGAGGATTCCCACGTCCTGGAATCCTTCAGTGATAACCTGGGATTCCCATGTGCTGGAATCCTTCAGTGGTAAATAATCTGGGATTCCCATGTCCTGGAATCCTTCAGTGCTGATCTGGGATTCTCATGTGCTGCAATCCTTCTGTGCTAACTGAGGATTCTCATGTGCTGGAATCCTTTGATGATAATCTGGGATTCCCATGTCCTGGAATACTTTGGTGATGATCTGGGATTCTTGTGTGCTGAAATCCTTCTGTGCTGATCTGGGATTCTCATGTCCTGGAATCCTTCTGTGCCAACTGAGGATTCCCATGCCCTGGAATCCTTTGGTGCTGATCTGGGATTCCCATGTCCTGGAATCCCTTGGTTCTGATCTCTGATTCTCCTGTGCTGGAATCCTTCTGTGCCAGCTGAGGATTCCCATGTCCTGGAATCCTTCAGTGACCACCTGGGATTCTCCTGTGCTGGAATCCTTCTGTGCCAGCTGAGGATTCCCCTGTCCTGGAATCCTTCAATGATGATCTGGGATTCCCATGTCCTGGAATCCTTCGGTGCTGATCTGGGATTCTCCTGTGCTGGAATCCTTCAATGATGATCTGGGATTCTCCTGTGCTGGAATCCTTCAGTGCTGATCTGGGATTCTCATGTGCTGGAATCCTTCAGTGCTGATCCCTGTGGGCTTTGGGCTTCTGGACTGCCGGGGAAAAAGGGAAAGATTGTGCTTACCTTTTTTTCTTCAAACTTCTGTTTTTGATCTCTCAGTCCCGTTTGGACCCTGAAGGGTCTGGATCAGGCAGATGATAAGCCTGATAAGCTCCTGATGGGGAAAGGGGAACCCTCAGCCCCTGCAGGGGCTCCCAGGAACCATTGTCAGAAGACAAAGAGACTCCAGTGGCTTCCTGAAAGTGCTCGAGTCAGATTAATAGGATTAACTGAAGAATGGAATGTTATGGACATGACAGGGCCCTTCTTTGCCACACCCTGTGGGGACTCAGGGAGCCAACCCTCAGGCTTCTGTCATCTGTCTGTCACCCCCAAAATAAAGACCAAACTATTATTCACTGTAGTCACTCAACCTACCTAATTAAAAAAGGTATAAAAAGAGATTGGACATGAGAATAAGTGGGGGAGAGAAATGCCCCCATCTCTGCAGGAGTAACCAGTGAGCTGCCCTGTCTGCTCCCACCTCTTGGGACAATTTAGGAGTGAGAAACTGTACTCTCTAAACTTTATACTTTATATCTTATACTTTACACTCTTTCAATGCTTATTACTTCATATTTACTATCTTATGCCTTATACTATGCTTATTACTTTATAAAGTACCTTATACCCTTATAATACACTTTTACTCACATGGCTTTTATTCACTTTATTTTTTCACATGGCTACTTTGATACTGATTTCACTGGGCTGTATCTTTATAGGCACTTTACACACTAACTGTGTTTTGCTACTTTAATACTTATTATACTTTGCCTTCCTAACCTACTGGGTATAAATCTTATTATATTGGTTATGGTGTTCCTTTTAGGTGTGTAGTTCCCTTTAACATGTGTGTTAATGGGGAACAGCTCAATATCCTTCTGCTTTGTGTTCCAGACAGTGTTGTGTGCAGTCTGTTATGATCCTCTCTGTTACTGAGGGGGTTTAGATTTGTGTTTTAGGTTGTTGTGTTTCTGGTTAATAGTTTTCTTTTGAGTTCTATATTGAAACTGGAGTTTGGTGTGCTTGTCTTTAGAGTGTGTTTTGTGCTGATTTCTTTTGAGGTTTTTATCATCAATTAAATATAATCCTGCAGCTGAACCTTATCACTGGCAACACAAACCCCACAATAACTGTCACATACTTGTATTAATAAAAGTTATTTCTGGACCTGCTGTAGAGAAAGTTCTTTCTTACTATTAAGTGTGGTCTCACAGAAGAGTGTCAGAAACCTTTGCAGACTGTTCTGTCCAGTGTTGTCTCTTTAAGTCAGACACAGACAGGCTGATTTGGGTTGTATAAGGTTTTGATATTCTGGAGACTCTTATAGTGACAATTTTCATAGAGAAAGTTCTCCCTGGTTCTCATAAAAGTATCAGAAATCCTTCCAGACAATGTTCTGTCCAGCATCAGACAGGCTGATGTGGGTTCTATAAAGTTTTGATATTCTGGAGATGTTTATAGCCAATAACTTTATATTAATACAAGTGGGACAAGAAATCTTTGCATTTCTGCCCCTTCCTTTTCACGTGACATGTGCTTAACTTCTTTTCTTCAAACTTCTATTTTTTATCTTCTCTCAGTCCAGTTTGGACCCTGAAGGGTTTGGGTCAGGCAGATTTGATGGTCACAAAATCACAGACTGTTCTGAGTTGAAAGGGACCCACAAGGATCATGGAGTCCAACTGAAGTCAATGATGTTTGGATGTATCAGAAAACGCTGAAGTTGTAGGAGCAATTTTACCTTATTGGAGATGTTCAATGTGGTGCTAAATCCAAGACTTGTGCTTTGCCAGCTCTTGGAAATGGGGTGAACTTTGATTAACAAAAAGGATAATTGTCAGTGTCTGGAGACAACATGCTCAAAAAGCTTCACTCTCAGTTCTAGTCACAATTTTTAAATGAATTTGTTCTCATTTTTCATTGTCACAAATGAATCTCCTGCGCAGCCCTTGCTTTGGAAATTGGGCCATTGGGCTGCTGAGCTGAAGTGCTCAGTTCAGTTCACAGAATACTGAGCTGGAAATGATGTGGAAATTCATGTCAGAGACGGTGATTGCAGCTCTTGCTCACATCCTTTTTTCCCATTTTTGAATGGCAAATCTGAATTCGAGCATGATAATACTGCAATTCTCACGTTTGTTTGTTGTGACCACCACTGAGTGGCAGTTGGTTGGTTTTCTGTTTTGTCACATGTAAATATTTTATAATAAAATAACTGACTCTTACAAGTGGGATGTGGCACTCCTGTCCTCCTCAGTCCTTCTGTGGAAGTCTGTGACAGTCTGGCAGTGCTGGGGGGGTTTGGAAGGTTTTGATTATCTTTCTTTAATTAAAAAAAAAAGAAAAAGTTGAGGGAGAAAAATGCCACGTGTAAACCCTTTCCAGATTTATTGCTGTGCCACACACAGATGGGTTTATCCCAGTTTATTCTAAATGTTGTGTAAAAGTGTGCACATCTCTTCTGAGGCTGCCTGAACCCCTGTGCTGCATCCTGAGCTGTGGAAGTTCTGTCCCCACGGTTATTTTCCAACGTGCAGACTCTGGCAGGTCAGCCTGATGTCTTGCCTGGAATTTCCTTGCATTCTAAAATTAGGAGAAGGCTCTAGGAAACAATAGCAAATCAAGTCTCTAAACTCCTGCTCCCCATGAACCTTTGTTGTCATTTAGACTTTCACCCACTTCCTTCTCACTGAGCTGATTTTTCATTAGATAAACTAAGTTAAACAGAGCCTGTGATGGTCAGTGGTGAGGGGGTTTATTTTTCTTTTATTTGCTCCTTATACAATTGTCGTGTTACTTTGGGGCACTGAGAGTGTGAATTTCTTATCAGTGCTGTTTGTCCCTGAGCATTTTCTGCACAGGCTGATGTGGATTAGAAGTGGCTTCTTTGTGTCACTGCACAGACCTGAGTTTGTTCCAGGTCCTTAAATGGTCTCATTCTCTGCAAGTGGCCCCAGGTGGGTTGTTTGTTATTCCCAGCACTTCCAAACAATCCAGGAAATGCAGCAAACACCCCAGCCCTAGTTCCCATCCTGTCCAGGGTCCCACCTCCAGCAGAGTGTTAGAAGCAGCTGCAGGATTTGTTTGGTTGATAATTACAGTCCATTGTGTTTAGAAAACTCACAGGGTTTGGTGGTGGCTTGGAGGAGTGTGATTGATGGATCCTGGAGTTTGCCATTTGAGGCTGATGGAGTTGTGGGAGCCAGGTTGGGTGTTGGAGTTTGCCATTTGAGGCTGATGGAGTTGTGGGAGCCAGGTTGGGTGTTGGAGTTTGCCATTTGAGGCTGATGGAGTTGTGGGAGCCAGATTGGGTGTTTTGAGGCCCCTTCCAGTCAGTAGTTTGTAGAAAGGAATTTTCTCTCCTCCTCTAGTTCTGTGTTTCTTGGGTCATACAGGCAGCTCACCTTTACCTTTTCCAGCTGGCACAAGGGGCACAAACACCCTCCCTGACGGTGAGGGGACCTGCCACTGATGTCCTGGCAAAATGCACTGACCAGCAGATGTGTGTGGTGACAGGGGCAGCACTTTGGACTTGAAATCTCCTTGTGTTTCTCCCTTGTTGGGTTGCCTGGACCAGACTCAAATCAGGTGTTTGCTGTGAGCTGCTTTAGAGTGACTTCCCCATGGGTTTGAGAGCCTGAGGTGAACTGTTACAGAAAGCAAGGAATACCCAGTTTGTGTCCTACACAGGAGGGTGAAGAAGAATCACACAATCCCAGACTATTCTGAGTTGGAAGGACCCACAAAGATCATTGAACCCAACTCTTAAGTCAGTGGCCCACACAGGGGATTGAACCCAGGACCTTGGCATTGTTGCCACCAAGTTTTAACCAACTGAGCGAAGAGTGGGATAACAGATGCTAAATGAATGATCAAACTAAACTCATTTATGCCTTTACTCTATCACCATCACCCCTTGTAGCCCTTCATGGGGTCTCTCATCTGTGCAGTGACTCCCCTGGGAGGGCCTGGCCAGGACAGGGGTTATGGGAGCAGCCAGGTGTCCCAGGGGTGGCTCTCAGGCTTGGCCTGAGGTGGGGGGACAGATTTCCCCCAGAGCTGCTGCTGACCCAGTTGTGCCCTCTCTGTCCCAGCCTTTCTTCAGGCTCCTGAACCTGCGCAAGCTGGGCCTGAGCGACAATGAGATCCAGAGGCTTCCCCCCGAGGTGGCCAACTTCATGCAGTTGGTGGAGCTGGACATCTCCCGCAATGGTAAGGCTGGAGCTGGGCAGGAGGGGTACCCAAGCCCTGCAGTGCTCCCTGGGCCCAGTTTTGGGAGAGGCAGTGCCCTCCACACCCTGCAGAGCGGTCCCTGGAGGGTCCTCAGCTGTGACTATCGGGTTGTCTTGCCCTGACTGCCATCACTACCTGCTGTCTCATTTTCCACATAGAATCATAGAATGGACTGGGTTGGAAAAGACCTCAGAGATCATCAAGTCCAACCCTTGGTCCAACTCCAGGCCCTTTACCAGATCATGGCACTCAGTGCCACGGCCAAGCTCAGCTGATAAACCTCCAGGGATGGGGAATCCACCCCGTCTCTGGGCAGCCCATTCCAATCCCTGAGCACTCTCTCTGCAAAGAATTTCCTTCTGCTCTCCAACTTCAATTTCCCCTGGCAGAGCTTGAGCCCATCGTGCCCCCTTGTCCTATTGCTGAGTGCCTGGGAGAAGAGACCAACCCCCACCTGGCCAGAACTTCCCTTCAGGCTGTTCCAGACAGTGCTGAGGTCACCTCTGAGCCTCCTCTTCTCCAGGCTAAACACCCCCAGCTCCCTCAGCCTCTCCCCACAGCACTTGTGCTCCAGTCCCTTGATAGGCTCTTCTCAAGCTTCTTTTGTTCTTTCACCTGTTTTTTTCCAGACATTCCAGAAATTCCTGAAAGCATCAAATTCTGCAAATCCTTGGAAATCGCAGACTTCAGTGGGAATCCTCTCTCCAGGTAGGAAGGAATATGCAACCCATTAGTCCAGCTCAGAAGGAGAGTTGAAGTTGCCCATTCTCTCTGGTTTTCTCTGGTCTGCATCCTGTAATTGTCTTTCTGTGAAGCCAAGGCCTGGTCTTGCCTTTCCTGTGCCAAACCTGCAGGTGTCTGCTCTCCTGGCAGGTGGGACACGTGGCTCAGGGAGGAGCTGTTGTGTCTGTCTGTTCCTTCCTCTGCAGGGCCTGTGCCTCAGACTGATGAGCCCTTAGTTCTACTGGTGTCAGTGGTGATGAGGACTTTCCTCCTCCTTAAATGAGTTTGTAGCTCCCTCACCATCCCTTCACCATGACCATAAACCAGAATGGACATGGGGTTTTGCTGCAGAAGAGGAAAGGCCTTCATGCTGTCCTCTGTCTCCCCTCAGAGTCCCCCATTGCCCCCTCTCAGCCCCTTTTCCCCCTCCTCTTATTCAAAACTGATGACAACCATTTTTTGAACCCCATTTTTGGTTGTCTCCCTAATAACTCAGTGCCCAGAGCTGTGAATCCTGAGTGGGAATCTCTGCCATGTCTCTCAGTCCTCTGTCTCTACACTCCTTAATCCATAATATCTGGGAATTCAGTGGGGCTCCTCTGCCTTGGTGAGCCATGTTTTTGGGCACTGGTGTTTTGCTGCACTGTCTGCCAGGGTCCCTGCAGGTGCCAGTCAGGCCCCAGGTGCCCCCTGCCCTTTGTGCTCAGGGCAGCTGCTGCTCAGGTTCCCCTTCAGGCAGATTTAACTTTGCTCCCCTTCTGTGGGCACTGCTGGAGTGGGACAATCCCTGTACCACAGACACAACCAGCATTTCTGTACCAGGTGTTATTTCTCAGAGCCTTTTCCTGGCTCAGGGTTGAGATGAGTGTGAGGGGATAGGGGAGCTCCAGGAGCTGCCTGCAAACAGCAAAGGAGTTTCTTCCTTCAGGATTTTTCCCTGGGACTGTTGTGATGGTTCTTGGTCCCAGGGAATGCTGCAGTGAATTATACCTTGCTGGGCACTTGAAGTGCTTGGGAGCCCTCCGTGCTTCCAAGTTTAAATGATTCCATGCCATGATTTAGTCTGGAATTCTTGCTTGATTATTGCAGAGCTGAGTTTGCCCACCTGGACAGGTGGTGTCTGGTGCGCTTTTGTGGTCTTGGGAACAGAACTTGTCCTGGACCAGCAGCTCAATGTTGGTTCCTGCCCTTATACTTCCCACATGTTGACACTACTTGGGAGAAGACTGGTTTGGAGGGGGTGTGAGTGTTTTGTGGGATTCTGTGGTTTGTACACAGGATTAATGGAGTTTTTTTCATGCTCTCCCAGGCTTCCTGAGGGCTTCACCCAGCTCCGGAGCCTGGGCCACTTGGCCTTGAATGATGTGTCCCTGCAGAGCCTCCCCACTGACATTGGAAAGTGAGTATGGCCCTGTCCTGGCAGTGGGGTGGGGACAAATGCTGCTGGGCTGGGGACACTGGCAGGACCTGGAGGGATGAGCCAGGGGCAGCTTTGCCCCAGTGCCCTCAGTGCTGTGTGGGCACCTGTGAATCTTGGTTTCTTGAAAGACCTTCCTAACAAAGGTTCCTGTCTTGGTCCCAGTTTCTCCTCCTGTGGTCTGTAAGGAATGATCCAGGCTTCTCAATCCTGCCTTTCCCTGTGTTCCTAATGCCCATTTACCCCTTTCCAAGCAAACATGGGTTGCCCAATGACGTTGGAATGATTTTTGCTGCTGGAAAATGGCCCCGTGGGGCTTTTCCCATGGGGTGCAGTGCCCTTGCCATGGGATTTGCCTTTTCACACTTGAGGGATTTTACCTTTCTGGGCAGACAGTGTGTTGTGACACGTCGTGACAGCGTGTTCCTTGTCCTGAGTGTGGGCACAGTGTTGTTCCCTGTGGCTGCAGCAAGCACTCACTTCCATCAAAGCCATTTCCACCCTCCTTGTTTTTGTTCCCCCATCTCCATCCACGTGTGCACACTCATGCATTGTGCAGGACATAAGGGGTGGCCCCAAGAGAGTGGAGATGAGCAGCTCCTTGTGTCCCTGAAGCCCTGTCCAGTGAACCTGGCTTTTCTTGCTCCCTTTTCTCTTGCAGTTTGGCAAACCTGGTGACTTTGGAGCTACGTGAGAACCTGCTAAAGACTCTCCCCACGTGAGTGTCTGTCTGGGGGTTGCAGGAGGCTCCTGCCTGATTGTTCTTCCTGCTTCCTTAGGCACTGATTCCTCAGGGACTAGTGCAGGCTCTGGCACTTGGCTTGGGAGGGCTCAGGCTGGGCATAAATTGGCTGCATCTTGCTGGATTTCAGTAAATTGGGGAGAGAAGAGAGAGGATGGTGCAGAGTTGGAGAGCAGGGAGGGACCTTCAGATCCTGTACTCACCCTCTGTGTCAGGATTGATTTGGAACACACAGGGTTCCCCAAAAAAAGCTGCTGGAAATAGTGAGAACCATTTTTCCTGGAGGGGTGGAGCAGACCATGGATTCTTTTGGAAAAAGGCAGAAAGCTGTAGGGATGTGGGTGTAGGAGGAGCTCTGTGCACAGTGAGGTTCAGCAGGATACAGAACCTTTTGCTTCTGGCATCTCTTTTTTGGGGTGTCCCTTCTGGTTGTTCCGGGTGGGATAACTGCCAAAAACATAAGCCAGCAAGGGAGAAGAGGTAAGTGTTGTTCAATGTTTTGGAGTTAGGGACAGGGATGAGTTCCTGGTAGGAGACCTGGCTGGTGCAGGTGATGCTCTCAGGTAGATGGACATGGAAAACTAACCAATCCATCATGAATACCTGCTTGGAGCCACAAGAGTCGTTTGTTCAGTTTTCTGCCCTCCATCAGCTCTGTCAGCTTGTTTCCTGCTTGCTTATCCATCCCACTGATGATTCCCCCAGCTTTCCTTGGATATCTGTTGGTAGGGGTTCTGCCTGACTCCTTTTTGAACAGCAGAGTTTTTTGGGCCACACAAACTCCTCGGTGAAGGTGTGACACACACAGCTGTTGTCACCTGTCCTCAGGGCTCTCTTCCTGTTCCTGTTGGGAATTCAGTTCACCTGCTGCTATTTTTTCCCCTTGCTCCTCTGACTTATTTGAGGGACAGGGAAAGGGAGGCAGCTGATGGTCCTGCTCAGGCATTTGGGGCTTTAGTCTGAGTGCTGTGATGGCTGTGCCTTCCTCAGAGATGCTGCTTTGCCTCAGCCTTGTGCTCTTTCCAAGGTTATTTCCCTTCAGGACCTGTGACACGAGTTGTACCTGCTTGTAACTTTGACCCAGAGAACAAGACCCTTCTGAAAGGAGCTGAAAGGGCCTGCCCTGTCCAGCTCCCAGGCCTCACATCTGGTGGTTACACCACATAGAAGCACATGCCAGAATCACACAATCTCCTTGTCTCTGGTGCCAGAGTCACCAGATCTTTCCTGCACAGAACTTTTCAGCAGTGATGCTGTCACAGAAAGGTGATAGGAAGGTGCCAGCTGAGATAGTCCCGTGTAAAATATCACCACAGGGGAGAAAACAAGAGCCAGAGTTCCTTATCACAGAATCCCAGGGTGGTTTAGGTTGGAAGGCACTTTAAAGCTCATCATGTTCCAGAGGCAGGTACACCTTTCCACTAGATCAGGTTGCTCCAAACCCCATCCAGCCTGACCTTGAGCACTTACTCCAGGCTGAGAACAAGAAAGCAGGAGGAGTTTGGGTCCTGGTGTTGGGCCCCGCTGCTCTGTAGACCTGTGACTACTGTGTGTTTATCCAGGCAGGTCCCACTGCTGGCTCACACCATGTCTGTGAACAGTTCGGCTTTCAAACTGCACTGAAGATGCTCCCAATGGCTTTTCCGTCTCAGAACCAGCAAGTGTCTGGAGTGTGAGAATGCAGTCTGTGACCAAACCCCGTGGGTTTCTGTGGAAATCTCTCCAGCCCAGTGCTCCCATGTTGCCCTGTTGTAGATCAGGGTGCTGTCCACCAGGATACTTGTACAGTGCTAGGAGGTTTTGGGGTTTTTCACTGGAAGTTCATTCCAGGCTTAATACTCATTCTGCGGTGCAATTCCAGCTTCTTTTCATCTTTCCCCAGTTCCCCAAATTCTATTTTGGGATGACTTCCAAAAGTGGAAAATGAATCTTGAAGGCCAAGGCACTTCTGATCAGATCTGTCAGTCAGACATGAGGGCACAGTTGACACCCAAAGTGATGTCAGTGGTGCTGTCAGGTTCTCTGCCTGGGCCTGAAGCTGCATGTCATGTCCAAGAATGACTCTAAATGAGTCCAGGTGACCTTGTCAAGGAGGAGAATGACTTACCCAAATGGCTGGTGCTTTGTTTTCAAGGTTTCTGAGCCCAGTGGGTAGATGGGCTGAGAACTTGGGATGACATAACCCATCAGTGTGCTTTTGGGTTTTGTTGGATTTGTTCAGCTCCTTGAAAGATCCAGCTTGCAGTGACCTTTACTTTCCAAAATTCCATTTCACTGGTCAGTCTTCTGCTATCAACTTAGTTCTGAAACAATTCAGCTTGTACAGCTAGTGATCACTCCTCATCTCTCCCACACAGATGGGGCACAGTCAGTGACTTGGGAAGGGCAGCTCTCAGTGCTGTGTTCTCATGGAATGGTGGAGGGTGGTACATGCTGAGGGCTGGATTCCACAGCTTGCTTGTCCCTGCTTTGGGAATTGAGGCTGTGAAGGTGCAAAGGGACAGTCAGGGCCGTGTCACCTTTAGAGGACTAAGAATCCATGTACAGTTGTGGTGAGTGAGTGCTGTGCAACAGGATCCTTTGGATGATTCTGTTGATAAACCTTTGCTGGAGTTAATGTAATGTCTCAAAATCCACCACTGCATGAGGTAGGAACTTGCTTTTCTAGCATAGTCCAATTGTTTTTACACCTGGTCCAGTCAAGACAGTTCCCTTTTCTTGCAGCCTTGGTTTGGGTGGTGTTGATGGGTGGAGCTGTTTCCAGAGAAATGAGAGGATTTCTGTTTTAGGACAGTTCCTTAGTAAAAGAATAAAGCTGTTCCCTGCTGGGGAATGGACAGGGCTGGGCTGGCAGCTTGGCCCTGGAACTCAGTGAGGGGCTCAACCCCCTTTTGGGGAGGTGGATTTGGAGCTGGTGGGTCAGACTCATTAATGAGGACACAGGAACACCTGGGCCATGTCAGGACAACCCACCCCTGGGTTTGTGGGACTACAGGCCTTGTCCTTCCCCAGGTGTGATGTGTGGGGTGCTCGGGGTGTGGCTGTGGGTCCTGTGCAGTGTCTTCATAGTCAGCTTCTTGTCTGTATGTCGTGACACCTGAGACATCGTGCCACTGTTGTCCTCCCTTCCTCTTCAGCAGCATGGGGAAGCTGAGGCTGTTGAATTTGTCATTCCTCCCTGTCCCTGCAGCTGTGCTCCCCTTGCCCCCCAAAACATGTCTTGTCCTCTGCTTAGTCCCTCCTGTTACCTGTCAGTCCATGCCCAGGTCCCTGTCCTTGCTGCAGAAATGGGCAGCGTTGTCAAGGTGTGTTTGATCACCTCTTATGGTTTTGCTCAAAGAGTATTTTATGGTGGGAGGGGGAGAAAGCAAACTGGTGTCAGTGGAACTGGCTGCTGTGGGACTGGTGGTGCCTCTGAACTCAACTCATTGGGGCAGAGAGGAAGGTACCAGCTCCCTAAACCTGCTGGGCTCAGAGGGACCGTGAGAAAGGTCAGGATTGCCCCACCTGCTGTAGGGGTTATTAGAGATCATGTGATTTGTGTGATGTGTGTCCCAGATTTTAACCTTCCACTCTTGATTTCCTGTTTTCTCTCTCTCCCTTCTCTGCCCCCTGTGCCTTGCAGTTCACTCTCCTTCCTTGTCAAGTTAGAGCAGTTGGATCTCGGTGGCAATGACCTGGAAGTCCTGGTAGGTGAGGGCTGGTGGGGAGGGATTGTGGGTGGTTGGCAGGGGCAGACCCACAGTGCAAACAGGTGGGTTTTCACCTGAAATGTAAAGGAAGAGACCTGCGGGTTGTTTGGGAAGATTCTGCTTTGCCCAGCACGTCCCAGATTAATGTTCTCTTCATGTGTCAGCCCTTGTGTCTTGCTCCCTGCTGGCCTCACTCACAGCCTGCTCTGCCCTTTCCAAGCTCTGGGATGGTAATTCTTCCTGTCTGGCTGCCAAGGATCTTTCCTTTCTGAAGAGACTCTCTGCTGCTTCCCTTCTCCTCTCTCCTGCACTGCCCCCAGCTGTTTTTCTTCTCATCCAGCTTCCTGCATTTCTCCTTTCTGATTTGATTTCTGCCCTGTGAAGAGCTGGGTTATTCTGTGTTGTCCCTGGCAGGAGGGGCAGTCCAGTGTGGGGAGTGTCTCTGTGGAGAGCCAGGGCACAGTCTCAAAATGCAGCTTGTCTGGGCATTCAGGGACACCCAGTGACATTTTGTAACTTTGCAGCTGTGGATTAAGCTGTTCCTGGAATGGCAGAAACCCACAGAAACTGGGAGGAAAAAGGGTTTGTGCAGAGGCTGAGCTCACCTGTGAGAACAGGTGTCTCTCAAATGAGCCACATTCCAGTGGAGCAGGAGCTCCAAACCCAAATGCTGATCAGTGGGGAGGTTTTTGGGGGATGAAAATGTGTCTGCCGTGGCTGATGGTGCTGCTGGGTCACACTGAGTTGGGCAGTGATACCCAAGTGTTCGTTTCCATGTCTGAGAGGAGGAGGACCCATTTCTTCTGTAAGGCCAGACTTTCCAACCGACTAGAATCATGGAATCATTTCGGTTGGAAAAGAACTCTGAGACCACGGAGCCCAATCACTCGTCCAGCACTGCCAAGGCCACCACTGACCCATGTCCCCAGGTGCCACATCCACAGGACCGTTAGATTCCCACAGGGATGGGGACTCCACCCCTGTTCTGGGCAGCCTGTGCCGGGGCTGGACAGCCCTTTGCAGTAGAAATTTCCCCAATACCCAACCTGACCCTCCCCTGGCACAGCTTCAGGGTGTTTCCTCTTGCCCTGTCACTTGTTCCCTTGGAGCAGAGCCCGACCCACCTGGCTTCATCCTCCTGTCAGGGAGTGGGAGAGAGTGAGAAGGTCCCCACTGAGGCTTCTTTTCTCCAGGCTGGGCCTCCCCAGCTCCCTCAGCTGCTCCCCATCAGACTTGTTCTCAAGGTTTAGTCTTGCCTTGCCTGCTCCCAGACAGTTCTACTGTTGCCTTCCATATTTCCTGCTGGACCTCCTGCAGCCAGTGGGGGCCATCCTGGACATTTCCAGACACATGTGCTGCTATCCTGTAATAAATCATACAGTGGATCATCTTGGAAGGTGTGAGAACCAGCAGAGTGCCTTGCTTTGCACAGTGTGGTGTGTTTGTAGTGTCCTCAAGCAGCTTCTCCCTGTGGAAGGGGCTGATGCCATCACTGTCCTCTCCCTTTACAGCCTGACACTCTGGGTGCTCTCCCAAACCTGCGTGAGCTTTGGCTGGACCGGAACCAGCTCTCGGCTCTGCCTCCGGTGAGTGTCTGTTCAGGGCCTTGTCCACCTCTTTGCCCCTGACCCAGCTGCTCCCTGGAGCTGTGATGTCCCCTCTCTGATCCAGGAGCTGGGCAATCTCCGCCGCCTGGTCTGTCTGGATGTGTCAGAGAACAAACTGGAGCAGCTGCCCAACGAGGTCAGTGGGCTGGTGGCACTGACGGACTTGCTGCTGTCACAGAACCTGCTGGAATGCATTCCAGATGGGATTGGTGAGTGTTGTGGGATGGGGAGTGCTGCAGGAGTTCATTGCCTGGGCAATGTTCCTGGGGGAGCTTCGGGCAGGACTGTGTGTGGCAGGGAATTAGAGGTTTGTGGGCATGGGCACAGTCCTTTTGAGAAGCAGTGGGTGATACAAGTGAGCAGAACTCTCCAGGAGAGTTCAGGTGCTGCTTCTGCATCAGGTGTGGGTGAGGCCTGTGAACAGACCTGGTGGGAGGAAAGGCAGAGCCTGTGCTGCTGGATTACATGATCCATTATGGGATCATGGCCAGGTGAGTGTAGAACAGCATCCTTCCCCTTGTCACAGCTCACACCTAACTTGTTGCCCTGGCCAGGTCAGCTGAAGCAGCTCTCCATCCTCAAGGTGGACCAGAACCGTCTGACAGATGTGACAGAGTCAATTGGGGACTGTGAAAATCTGTCAGAGCTCATCCTGACCGAGAACATGCTGACGGTGAGTGCACAGCAACCACCTGCCCTTCTCATGCTGTTCCCTGTAGCCACCTGCCAGGGATTGCTCCCCTTCTTCTGTCCTCTGAGCTGATTCCTGAGTGTGCTGCAGCTGCTCCAAATAGAGCATCACCAAACTCACAGGGTCTTGAGAAGACTGGTGAAAGTTGCTTTCTCTGACTGATTTTTTTTCCCCTCTGAAAAATTCTTTGGGATAACTGTAGTGCTGGGTTTGCCAGTCCCAAAGCCCACACAGCTCTAGAAGGAACCCCAGCTTTTTATGCACCAAAAATACCCAGCCTATCACATGAGAGTAAATGTTTTTTCCCCTCCAGTTAGACAGAGGACTAAGAGACAACCCATTGTCTGCAGCACATTCACCACTTCACACATAAATGTCCCATCAGAGGAACAACAACCACCTCAGCTTTAGTTCCTCATTATTACTCACTGCATGTGCAGGGAATCCAATTGTTTCAGATCCTTTATGAATTGGACTCAACATGTTGCAGAACAGCCCCGAAAAAGCCTCCAGTTAAATTACCTAAGGTAAATAAAGGCAAGCAAATTACCTTAAATTCTTCCTCTCTCCACTTCAGCACAAACACAAGCAAGAAGTTGTGCATATTGCTTGCAGTCTTAATGCAACTTATTTTAACTTCATAAAAGAGCTCTATTAATGTTACTCCGTGAAGTTTCTGCAGGCTCCATTTCCAGAGGCCTTTGTGCCTTTTACCTTAATTCTGTTGCTTTTTCCTCTTGCAACCACTGACTTGGCTCCTTCCCAGGCCTTGCCCAAGTCCTTGGGCAAACTGGCCAAGCTGACGAACCTGAACGTGGACCGGAACCGTCTGACGTCGCTGCCAGCGGAGATCGGGGGCTGTGCCAACCTCAACGTGCTGTCCCTGCGCGACAACCGCCTGGCACTGCTGCCCCCCGAGCTGGCCAACACAACCGAGCTGCACGTCCTGGATGTGGCTGGGAACAGGTGAGCAGCACAGGCTGGCAGGGCTGTTCCTGGACAGGCTGCTGGCTTGGGCTGAGCTGAAAAAATGCCACCTACCCAATACAGAGACATAGAATTGATTGCGTTGGAAAAGACCTCCAAGATCATCAAGTCCAACCCTTGGGCCAACTCCAGGCCCTTTACCAGATCATGGCACTCAGTGCCATGGCCAAGCTCACCTTAAAAACCTCCAGGGATGGGGAATCCACCCCCTCTCTGGGCAGCCCATTCCAATGCCTGAGCACTCTCTCTGCAAAGAAGTTTTTTCTGCTCTCCAACTTCAATTTCCCCTGGCAGAGCTTGAGCCCATCGTGCCCCCTTGTCCTATTGCTGAGTGCCTGGGAGAAGAGACCAACCCCCAGCTGGCCAGAACTTCCCTTCAGGGAGTTCCAGACAGTGCTGAGGTCACCTCTGAGCCTCCTCTTCTCCAGGCTAAACACCCCCAGCTCCCTCAGCCTCTCCCCACAGCACTTGTGCTCCAGTCCCTTCCAGCCTTGTTGCTCTTCTCTACTGTATTTATATCTTAAGTTTGCATCATCTGGTATGAAATATTTCTTTGGTTACTTAAGTCAGGTGATACCTGTCTCTCCTAATCTATGTGGATTCTCTGAGCCTGTTGAATTAAGGCCCAGCTAAAACTAAAGCCAAAACTACCACTGAGGGAGAATGCTGGATCTGTGAGTGCATCCTGGGATCTGCACGGTGGAGAAGCCCAGACTGGCTCAGCCTTTGCCTGGGAAACCCTTCCTTGTGTCACCTGAACACTGGGTGGAGATAACACAGAAGTGTGAGGGCATTTTGTCACATGTGAAATAAAGATCAGGGGAATTCCCTGGTCACTGGCTTCCTTCCTGCAGATTCTGTGCTTTTTTGGGAGTTTCCAGGTGGTCAGTGCCAAAGCCTCATTCATGGTGTGCAGATACCCTGGAGCTGTTCTGAGTTCTGCAGGTTTGGGCTGTGGTTCTGTTTGCTGGGGCTGATATTTTTGGGAGCAGCTGGAAGCTGACCAGAGGTTCTCTAGGGCACCCTCTGTACACTGGGCTGTGAAAGTATTGTTTTTCTGCCTTTAAACCCCTCATTTCACAGTTGTCTTAAGGTCACACAGAATCCCAGACTATTCTGAGCTGGAAGGACCCACAAGGATCATCGAGTCCAACTCTTAAGTCAATGCCCACACAGGGGATTGAACTCATGACCTTGGCATTATTACTACCAAGTTTTAACCTGTTGAGCTGAGTTCTGATGGGAGTGGTGCTCAGCTAAGTGTTGGTGAGGGTGGGTTTCTGGAGCCCAGTCCATGGCCATGGCAGAGCCATGGGCAGCACAGATCAGCTGCTTTAGTGGTGCAGGAGTGAGGGATCCACAGCAGCATGGCTCTGTCCCTCTCCTGGAGCTGAGGTGAGTTCCCTTCTGATCAGGTAAGTTTTACCAGCAGTTGTTCTTTTTTGCAGGCTGCAGAACTTGCCCTTTGCTTTGACAAACCTTAACCTGAAAGCTCTGTGGCTGGCAGAAAACCAGTCCCAGCCCATGTTGAAATTCCAGACTGAGGATGATGAAAAGACAGGAGAGAAGGTTCTCACTTGCTACCTGCTCCCTCAGCAACCCTCTCCCAGCCTGGGTAAGAGTCTGTGTCACAAGCAGTGGCTGCAGAGCTGTGTGCTCCAGGGGAGTGAGGCCTTGAACCTTCCTCTCTTCTGGATTGGACTGTCCCTTGCTGTGATTCCTGTAGAAGATCCATCCTCCTGAACAGCTGGGACACTTTTCCCAGGCAGAGATTGTAAAAACTGAGGACTTGCTTCTCTGCCAGGTGATAAGGAAGCTGCAGCCTTGTCTCTGACTGTTCTCCTTTGATCTACTGACTGAGCAGTTAATGATCTATTGTCTTATCACCATAATATTCTTGTGTCAATACTGCTGATTCCTGCCTTAATCCTACTTTTTTCCTTATTGAGGAAGGAGTGTTAGAGCTGAACCTTCGGGCCCTTTTGAGGAGGCTGCTGTAGGTCTGGCAGAAGATGTACAGAAGGTGACAGGAGCTGGAGGCCACAGCCTTTGTACTCAAGGCCACAGATGCCATAGAATCATAGAATCAGTTGGGTTGGAAGAGACCTCTGAGATCAAGTCCAATCCTTAATCCAACCCCACTTTGATTGCTAGATCATGGCACTCAGTGCCACATCCAGTGTCACCTTAAAAACCTCCAGGGTTGGAGAATCCACCCTGTCCCTGGGCAGGCAATTCTAATGCCTGACCACTCTCTCTGTAAAGAAATTCTTCCTGATATCCAACCTAAACCTCCCCTGGCAGAGCTTAAGCCCGTGCCCTCTTGTCCTACTGCCTGAGAGAAGAGACCAACCCCCCACCTGGGTACAGCACCCTTTCAGGCAGTTCCAGACAGTGCTGAGGTCACCTCTGAGCCTCCTCTTCTCCAGGCTAAACACCCCCAGCTCCCTCAGCCTCTCCCCACAGCACTTGTGCTCCAGTCCCTTCTCCAGCCTCGTTGCTCTTCTCAGTTGGGTTGGAAGAGACCTCAGATTATCAAATCCAACCCTTGATCCAACCCCACTGTGATCACTCTGGCACTCTGTGCCCTGGGCTGGTGATCACAGTGGGGTTGGATCAAGACATGTTGGATTCTCTGTCCCTGGAGGTGTTTAAGAGGACACTCAGTGCCACCTCCAGTCCCTTCTCCAGCCTCGTTGCTCTTCTCTGGCCCCTCTCCAGCCCCTCAATCTCTTTCCTGAACTGAGGGGCCCAGAACTGAACACAACACTCAAGGTGTGGCCTCCCCAAGGCAGAGTCCAGGGGAAGGGTCACTGCCCTGGGCCTGCTGGCCACGCTAGTTTGGATCCAGGCCAGGATCCCATTGGCCTTCTTGGCCACCTGGGCACATTGTTGGCTCCTGTTCAGTCTCCTGTCAATGAGTACCCCCAGGTCCCTTTCCCCCTGGCTACTCTCCAGCCACTCTGTGCCCAGCCTGGAGCGCTGCAGGGGGTTATTGGTCAGATACGACAGAAGTGCCCTAATGGGATGAGAACTGGCTTCCATCCAAGCCTACAACCCTCCTCCTTCTGAAAGGAGCTCCCACTGTGTTCCCTCTCTCTCCCCCCAGAGAACCTCCTGCAGAACAGCGTGGACGAGAGCTGGACAGACACCAACTTAAACAGAGTCAGTGTGATCCAGTTCCTGGATGAACCCAAAGGAGATGATGAGGAGGAGTCTGGAGCTGAGAGACGAGTAAGAAGTCCCTGGAGGCTTGTTGGCTCCTTGTGGGAACACAGGCACAATCAAGCTAAGGGAGCCCACTGTGGTGTTCATATTCCACCCTGTGACACTGCTATGGGTCTGTGTGAGATTCTCACAGTCTGAAGGGCATTTGGTGCCCTGAGGAGCCAAGCAGGAGTGAAAGGAAAGGAATTCCCTGGGTGCCATGGTGCAGGGTCTCATTTTGAGGCTGTCCCAATGCAGCTGTGACACTGGGAGCACTGGGGATGTCCAGAAATCCTGACAGAGCACTGTCATGGTGGGGTTTTATCTGAGCCCTGTCATGGGGAAGAGCTGCCCAGCCAAACCCAGGCCATCCTCTACCTCAAAGCACAGAGACAACACAGCCTGTGCTGCTGGGAATCCTGTTAGGAAAATACTGAACACTGGAGGCAGCCTCAAAACCTGCAGGAGATGATTGTGCTTTCAGTGCAGATGCAAAGGGCAGGATAAAAGTTTGTTTTCAGCAAGTGCTCTGGGGGTTTCAGCCTCCTGCAGGACTTTTTTTTCCCCTTTTTATCTTGTGGAAAGCCATTCTTGAGATCTGAATCCTTCTGTTGAGTGGTGTTTGCATCTGTCCTGGCAGCAAGTGTGTGCTGCTGGCATTGGGAATTTTGGGGGGGGGGTTGATTGTTTTTAATGTTGTTACTAATTTTAGAGTGCAAATTTTCCTGACTCTTTCCTGGGATGGAACTCACTAAGCTACACCAATTCTGGTGCTTTCAACCTTAGCAGAATTGTTATAAGTAACTCCAGAGGGATTAGGAGGATATCCCAAGATTTCCCACCTGTGTTGTCTTGGGATCTCTGTGTCGACAGTTTCGCATTTACTAAGCCTGAAGCACCATTTAAAACTTCCCATCTCCATCATTCCTCCCAATCCCCCTATCAGATGGAGAGCAAGATGATGTCCAGAGAGCTGAGTGTTCCCTGCCTCCATCCTTCCCTCTTCCCAGCTCAGGCTGTGTGGGGCTTGGAGCAGATCCTGCAGTGGGATGTGTCAGTCCTGTCTGGCCATGGCTCTGGCTCTCTGCTAAAGGTGTTAGTGACCTGCAGGGCTTCATTCCAGAGGCCTGGCATGTGCTGGAAGGCCTTTCCTGAGGGTTTCCCTTCGGCAGGGCCTGCAGCGTCGAGCCACCCCTCACCCCAGCGAGCTGAAGGTGATGAAGAAGGTGATTGAAGTTCGGCGCAACGAGGTGAACGCAGCGAAGGCTGATGCAGACCTGAACTCTCCGAAGTCAGAAGTGAGTGCTGGTCACTGGGCAGTGGATAACCATAGAAAACATGGAATTGTGGAGTGGTTTGGGTTGGAAGGGACCTCACAGACTGTCCAATTCTGCCCCTTGCCATGGGCAGGGGCACCTTCCACTAAGAACTTACATGGGAAGGCAGAAAGGACTGACTTTTGGGAAAGATTGGGAGGGTCTGAGAATCAATTTTTTTGGATTCTAAGGGTTGGGAATCTGCCTTGTGGTGTCAGGAGGAGCCAGTTAGAGGAGTAGATGGGACCAGGAGAGAGAGAACTGTAAGGGGAACTGCATGTGAAGGTACCACTTTTGTCATAGCACAGGGAGAGGAAGAGAATGATAGAATCATAGAATGGATTGGGTTGGAAAAGACCTCCGAGATCATCAAGTCCAACCCTTGATCCAACCCCACTTTGTGCCCTGGGCTGGTGATCACAGTAGGGTTGGATTCTCACTCAGTGCCACATCCATAGAACCACAGAATGGATTGGGTTGCAAAAGCCCTCCGAGATCATCAAGTCCAACCCTTGGTCCAACTCCAGTCCCTTTACCAGATCATGGCACTCAGTGCCATGGCCAAGCTCAGTTTGAAAACCTCCAGGGAAGACTCTGATATTCCCAGTAAAGAATGATGGGAATGCAGCACTGGGAGGAGGCACCTTGCTGGGATCCCTGGTGGGATACTGAGAATAAACACCTACACAGGAGGTGGAACAAGGTGGACTCAGGTGATATGGAGGAGGCTCAGTAGGGGAATCCATGGGCAGCCTGAGGCAAAGCTGGTTCTGTTGGTTCTGGATCGTTCCCACCTCACACCAGTCACACCACACGGCTCCAACTGCTGCTCTGAGTTCCATTCTGACCATCCCAAGTCTTTTCTCAGGAGAAGAGGCTGAGTGCCACCTCAAATCGCAGCGAGGACTCCCACGTGTCCACCAGCACGGCCTCTGCAGACTGCAGGGCAGAGGAGGGGAACAGGGGCTGGCCCAACGGGCCTGATGGGTGGCAACTGGAGAAGGAGACAAAGCCCAGAGCGGAAGAGGAGCATAAGGAAGCTGCTGGCCAGGAGGAGGAAGATGTGGAAGTGGAATACAATGAGGTAAGAGCCTGGAAACTGCAGCAGGGTCATGAGAAAAAGTGGAAGGATGTGGAAGTTTCAGAGAAAGTGGGAAATGGATGTACAGGTAAATGGATATGGGGTATGGGCATCACTGGAGACAGATCCAGGCTGTGGAAGGCAGTGCAGGCTGAGGTTGAGGCAGCCTGTGGGAACTGGATCCATGAGAGACTGAGATGGACAGTGTGGGAGTCAAGCAGGGAGCATGGGAAAGTGGGAGTGCCAGTGGCAGGTTTGAGGAGCATGTCTGGGGAAAAGAGTGGATATGGAAAAAGACAAGGATGGTGAAATGGTAATGTGTTTTCTGCGTGTTTCCTGAGCACACAAGGAGAGAAACTGGCTCTGCTTGGTCTGGGAGGGGGGACACATGGCCAGCAGGGTCTGCGCTGCCACACATCTGTTACCTGAGGCTCATGGCCTGTCTGGGGCTTTGCCATCACAGCCCACTGTACACTTTGCTGAGGACACACTGGTACGGAGTGAGGATGAGGATGAAGATGAAGAGCGACCGTTCCCCGTGGAGAAGCAGAGGCTTATCCGCAAGGACACTCCCCATTACAAGAAACACTTTAAGATCACCAAACTGCCCAAGCCAGAGGCAGTGGTGGCACTTCTGCAGGGCCTGAACAGCGATGGGGTCCCCAAAGAGGAAGAGGAGTTGGGAGGCTGCAATAACAACACAGAGCCCGAGGATGAGGAGGAAGCATGGAATGAGGATGACAGGAAGAATGGAGCTTTGTCTGCTCAGCCATCTGTGAAGGTAAGAAGGGGGAAAGTCAGAGAGGTGCAGACCTGCCCTCTGCTCCTTTGACCTGCCAGCCAGGCTGATGAAGAAACTGCTGGCAAGAGGCTCCAGCTCTTGGGGTTGTGCTGAGGGTGGGAGAACTGAAGGTCATTGTGGAGCTCGTAGGGTTGTTCAAGAGCTGTGCCATGTTGTTGTGTCTGACTCCTTCTCTGTATCCAGGTCCTTGCACCCTCCCTGTTCTGTGTGATATTCCCTGTGCTGCAGGGACAGTTTTCTGTCCCCATCACTGATGGGTTCTGCCATTCCTTCCAGCTGCCTCCTTGCTTGCTGGTTGTTGCTCCTCGTTCACAGCAGGATGAGCTTTATCCCTGGGTGGATCCAATCTCAGACTGATGTTCAGGCCACCAACACTTGTCTTGCTGCCACGATGTTTCCTGTGTGCCCATCTGGATGCAGCCTGATGCAGGCTGTGTTGGGATTTTGGGAAGCTTGTGCTCTGGATCTTTGCCAGAAGGCCATGATGGGCCTTACTGGTTATACTGGGGCTTATGAGATAGGAGGTCCTTGGCTCTGCTCAGCTGAACCACCACGTTTCATTAGAGACACACAGAGGTTCCTGCTTGGGGAAGTTCCTCACAGTGGAATAAACATGGATGAGGGACACTGCATGAGGTTGGAGCAGTTCTCCCCAGAGCTGGTGTGAAGATTTTGGGGTGTATTTGTCAGTCAGGGATTAGGATGTGGCTGAGTCTCTATCTTAGTCTGACACCAACAAATCTCACGGGTGAGATGTGGGTCTCCAAACACAGAAGCTGCTGGAGTAAAACCTGTTCCTGCTGTAACTGCACGTGCTCCAGACTGCTGGAATCACCCCCACTGGAGCTCAGATTGACCAGGGGAAAGTCCTGATCCTCACTTTGCCTTGGAGCCTTTCCCTCTGTGTATGTTTGCCCTGCTCTGTCTGAGCTGATGCAGCTCAGACTGTGCTCCCTTAGGGGTCAGTTGTGCTGTTTTCCTGTTGTTGGTGAAGTTCCTCAGAAGAAAAAGGAGTTGGTGCTGCTTCTAGGAATGTGTGAAGCCATCCTGAGTCCCCTTCATCCAAGATCTGCTATGCTTGGGAATCCCCTCACCCACAAAGGTTCTTTTAGCCAGGGACTGGCGGCTGAGGAGTCACTGAGGCACTGGCAGAGCCCATGAGGCCTGTCCAGGTGTGCTGTACCTGTCAGAAACCACCTTGGTTATTAGCTAAGCTTTCTGCCTGGGGATCAGGTCTCCTTTCCATGGGAATGGGTTGGTTACCTGCTCCATGAAGGTATTTATCAGCTGCCTCCTGAGCTGTATTCCAGGAGTGGAGAGCACCACCCCTCTGCAGGAGAGGCTCTGCTAAGAGGTGATCTGTGCATTGAAGAAGGAGGCAGGACAGGCTGTGCAGGAGGCTGAATCCTTAAACCAGAGGGTTCTGTTGCCAAGACAGTTGATTTCCAAAAGAAATCCTGCCCTTGGGAGCAGCATCCTGGGTGCCTGACAGGATGCAGTGTTTCACCAGAGAAAGGGACTGGTGCAGTTGGGTTTGGGATTGCTTTTTGTTGTGTAGCAACTGGTGGCACCACAGGCCCCTCAGTGCTTTCTCCTGTGTTTAATTCTTCCTCCTTCCTGGAAGGAGGTCACCTGACTGAGGTCAGCTGATGGTGGTCAGCTCAGGGGTCATGGCCTTGGGGCCCCATCATGGACAGAACCTGATTTTAGGGGTGCCCCTGGGTGGGAGCACGCTGGCACTCAGCATTCTGGCAGCCCAGAAGCAGCCCTGGCACTGCTGAGGTGGTGGGCAGGAGTGGGGGCTGCCCAGGAGCTGTGGGGGATGCTCAGGTGCTGTGGTGGCCAGGAGTGACTCCATGAGTGGACTCAGCTCCAGAACTCTAGAGAGAGGTCAGGAGTGCCCCCGTGCCAGGCTCAACTTGGAACTGTGGAGGAAGGTCAGGAGTGACTCCATGAGTGGGCTCAGCTCCAAACTGTGGAGGGTCAGGAGTGACTCCATGAGTGGAGTCAGCTCCAAACTGTGGAGGTCAACAGTGACTCTCCATTAGCAGGTTCAGCTCCAGAACTGTGGAGGACCAGGAGTGCCCCTGTGCTGGGCTGAGCTCCAGAACTGTGGAGGTCAGGAGTGACTCCATGAGTGGGTTCAGCTCCAGAACTGTGGAGGTCAGGAGTGACTCCATGAGTGGAGTCAGCTCCAAACTGTGGAGGTCAGCAGTGACTCTCCATTAGCAGGTTCAGCTCCAGAACTGTGGAGGTCAGGAGTGCCCCTGTGCTGGGCTCAGCTCCAAACTGTGAAGGGAGGTCAGGAGTGAATTTGTGAGTGGGTTCAGCTCCAGAACTGTGGATATCAGGAGTGCCCCTGTGCTGGGCTCAGCTCCAAAGTGTGCAGGTCATGAGTGTCCCCATGCCAGGCTCAGCTCTGGAGCTGTGGAAGTCAGGAGTAACTTCATGAGTGGGGTTAGCTCTGGAGCTGTGGAGGTCAGGAGTGCCCCTGTGCCAGGCTCAGCTCCAAACTGTGGAGGTCAGGAGCGACTCCATGATTGGGCTCAGCTCCAAACTGTGCAGGTCAGGAGCGACTCTCCATGAGCAGAGTCAGCTCCAGAACTGTGGATATCAGAAGTGACTCCATGAGTGGGCTCAGCTCCAAACTGTGGATATCAGGAGTGCCCCTGTGCCAGGCCCAGCTCCAGACTGTGGATATCAGGAGTGCCCCCGTGCTGGGCTCAACTCCAGAACGGTGGAGGAAGGTCAGGAGTGGCTCCATGAATGGGGTCAGCTCCAGACTGTGGATATGAGGAGTGCCCCTGTGCCAGGCCCAGCTCCTGAACTGTGAAGGGAGGTCAGGAGTGACTCCGTGAGCAGGGTCAGCTCCAGACTGTGGATATCAGGAGTGCCCCCATGCCAAGCCCAGCTCCAGACTGGGTATCAGGAGTCTCCCTGTGCCAGGCTCAACTCCAAACTGTGGATATCAGGAGTGTCCCCGTGCCGGGCCCGGCTCCAAACTGTGGCTATCAGGAGTGTCCCTGTGCCAGGCTCAGCTCCAAACTGTGGCTATCAGGAGTGTCCCTGTGCCAGGCTCAGCTCCAAACTGTGGCTATCAGGAGTCTCCCTGTGCCAGGCTCAACTCCAAACTGGATATCAGGAATGTCCCTGTGCCAGGCTCACCTCCAAACTGTGGATATGAGGAGTGTCCCTGTGCCAGGCCCAGCTCCAGAACTGTGAAGGGAGGTCAGGAGTGACTCCGTGAGCAGGGTCAGCACCAAACTGGATATCAGGAGTGCCCCATGCCAAGCCCAGCTCCAAACTGTGGCTATCAGGAGTGTCCCTGTGCCAGGCCCAGCCCGGGCACGGCATGCTCAGGCTGCTGGCGGTGCCGTGCGTGTGTTGGGTGGTGGTGGTGGTGGTCGTGGTGGTGGGTTTGGTCGATGCTCCACTAATCCGCATGCCTCTTTGCTGGTTCCTGTCCTAACAGGGGGTGTCGTTTGATCAAGCCAATAATCTGCTGATTGAACCTGCTCGCATTGAGGAGGAAGAGGTCTGTACCACTCCCACTGTTCTCTCTCTGCCAAAAATCATCCAGTCTGCTTGATTTGCTTCCCAGCCTCACCCGTTGTTGTAGGGGGAACTCTGAGCTCTCTGGGTCAAGTGGCTTCTGGACCTGGCTGATCACAAACATGATGATTGTTTCCTCCCTGCTTTCCCCTTTCCCTCCTTTCCCATCCCTGAGGTGAGAGTGGCTGCTGCAGAGCAGGAGTGAGATGGAAGGGATGTAATAAACCAAAGGGGCTGAGGGGTAAGGTTTGCTTTCTATTTGCTGTGTGCTGAGGGAGAAGTGGAATTAAATAAATGGATATTTTGGAAAGTGAAGGTAACCCTGGAGGAGCAGAGACCTCAGGAATCAACCAAGTGCTGAGTGGGACCCTTCAGGAGAGGGAGAAGGATCTCACTCAGGACACTCTGCCACTGCCTGAGGAAGGTGGACTGGAGACAATGATTTGTTCATGTCCAAATCAGCACCTCCAGAACCCCCTCAAGGCTTCACATACAGCACCTTGGGGTGTCAGAAAGTGGCAGGTGGCACCAGGGTGACACAAAGCCTCTGGCATGGGGATGGTGTCTGTGCCAGGGGTTAAAGTCTCGTGTCTGGCTGCCTTGGCTCATCCCAGTGATGAACCTTCCTAGATTTGTCTCCAGGTTGTCAGTGCCTGCTCAGTGGGGTCAGTGGCTTTCTGCAGGCAGGTTGCCAAGGAGCTGATGGAAGCAGAGCCTGTGTCAGTGCTGCTGGGTACAGGGGCACCAGATCTCTGTGTTACCTGAGAGTGCTGGCCTGGGAGTCTCCAAAAACTTGACTTTGTCAGGTGTAGAAGGGAGACTTTCCTTGGTTTTGGATAAGACTTTCTGGCAGCAGGGAGGTGATGAATCCTTTCCACTCAGTCAGAACATGATCTGGCTGAGGTGTGGTCCCCTTTTAGTGGGTCCTGAAGATTTCTCCATCTTCCTCCATCTCTAGACCTCTGAAAACCACATTAACATGTCACAAGATCACAGACTCGCAGACTGTTCTGGGTTGGAAGGGACCCACAAGGATCATCGAGTCCAACTCCTCAGTCAATGGCCCACACAGGGGATTGAACCCATGACCTTGGCATTGTTACAACCAAGTTTTAACCAACTGAGCTAATCTCACATTTCTCTTGGATAATCTTCTGTCACTCAGCTTAAAGCTGAGCATAACCCAGTGCTTCCTGATCCTTCCTCTCCCCCCAGCTCTTCTCTCTAGCTCTTGGACATCCTGCTCCATTTGAAGAGTTTTCCTGCTCCATGGGGTGCTGTGTCCCAGGAACTTCAGTCTTGTATCAGACACAGTCCACCCACCTCTTCCTTGGCTCCTGCTCCACCTGCACCTGATGCAAAGGCCTAGAACTCCTTCCCTGGAGGTGTTCACCATCCCTGGAGGTGTTCAATAAACAACTGGACGAGGCACTCAGTGCTTTGGTCTAGTTGAGAAGGTTGTGATTGGTCACAGATTGCACTAGATGGTCTTGGAAGTCTTTTCCCACCTAAATGATTCTGTGATCCCTCGGTGTGGCTGGTTGGAGCCCCCAGGTTTGCTCTGGTGTCCCCTCAGCACAGTCTGCTTTGTGTGGATCTGTTCCCTCTCTGTGAGGAGGAAGGTGGTCCTGCAGCTCCCAAGGACCAGTAAGCTCAAAATCCCCCAGGTTGATGGTGGAAGTCACCCCAGAGCAGACCAGCTTTGGGATGTTGATTTGGGACATTTGATTGTCCTACAGCCTTGGGGAGTGCTCAGACAGGAACCTTTTGCTCAACCAAGTTGCTCCAAACTCCATCCAGCCTGGCCTTGAACACTCTGCATCACATCTGCCTCATGTTTCCAGGGATCATTCCATGTCCTTGACAAGAACCAGTGAGCTGCTGGAACTGAGCAAGACCCCTGCAGAGCAGAGATCCTGGTACCCTTGAGCACCACAGTTTAAGTCCACGATGGTGCTGTCACATTCCTTGTATAATTTAATGCAGCTTTTAGAGAGAAGGAACTACAGACTGTGTGTTCCTTAAGCCTAAACCATAATTCTGAGCCAGAGACAGTTCTTGCCAGAGCAGAGCTGGAGACATGTGCCCAAATTCTGCCAGCACCCAGCACTGGGGTGTGGGAACCTGGTGCTGGTGTGCCCAGAGCTCCTGTAGCTGTTGGTACCACTGGGGCTCTGCTGCAGTGGAAGACTCATTTTGTTAAAATGTGTGATATCCAAGGTGGATGTCTGGATTCCTAGAATGGCTCATTCCCAGTGTTTGTCTCCATCCCCATCTGCCCTGCAGAAGTGGCTGTACTGAGATGTAGGGAGGCTTTGGGAGGAGAAAAGCAGCATATGGAGTGGCTGTTTGCCAGTGTGAGGTTGGACCTGGGCTCTGTTGTGTTAAAAAATAGCTGTTGTGTGTCCCTCTGTCCTGGGCTGCCTGGACAGGGATAGCTGCCAATTCCCTCTCTGGGAAGGAGTGAAGGTGGTCAGAGCTCCTGGGTTTTCATAGAATCATAGAATGGATTGGGTTGGAAAAGACCTCCCAGATCATCAAGCCCAACCCTTGGTCCAACTCCAGTCCCTTTACCAGATCATGGCACTCAGTGCCACGGCCAAGCTCAGGTTAAAAACCTCCAGGGATGGGGAATCCACCCCCTCTCTGGGCAGCCCATTCCAATGCCTGAGCACTCTCTCTCCAAAGAATTTCTCTCTGCTCTCCAACTTCAATTTCCCCTGGCAGAGCTTGAGCCCATCGTGCCCCCTTGTCCTATTGCTGAGTGCCTGGGAAAAGAGACCAACCCTCACCTGGCCAGAACTTCCCTTCAGGCAGTTCTAGACAGTGCTGAGGTCACCTCTGAGCCTCCTCTTCTCCAGGCTAAACATTTCTTTGCTGCTGCTGCTGTTCAGGTGTCACATCCTGTTGGTCCACAGGAAGGAGTCAAGTTTTCTCCTTGAAGAAGTCTCATCCTGTGGAAACTGCTCAGGAATGTTACCAGTTTTCTTGGAATGCCAGCCTCAGGCCTGGCACCAGGTTAGTCTTTGCCAGTGGCAGATGTGACAGCACAGCTGTAAACCTCTTGTTTAATACAGGATAGGTCTCCTCACCTGTGTTTGCTCAGCTGGCTTGTGTGAGTTATGATAGAACAGAGTCCTTTTGATGTTAGAAAAACATGC
This sequence comes from Pithys albifrons albifrons, assembly GCF_047495875.1. Lineage (NCBI taxonomy): Eukaryota > Metazoa > Chordata > Aves > Passeriformes > Thamnophilidae > Pithys > Pithys albifrons. Next base: position 58,374 of record NW_027286060.1, on the reverse strand, counting down.
AATGCTCTTGTTTGTCTCATTTACTTTTTAAAACCACCAAAATTCCCCATTGACCAAGGCAAAATGTGCCATATTTTCTGTTTTTATTTGTCTGGCTTCTAATTTATTGCCATTGGAGTGTTTTTGTGACCTTTGCCTGCTAAGGTCCTAAAGGGCCCTTGGTGTTCTCTGTGGAATCATAGAATGGTTTGAGTTGGAAGGGACCTTTTAAATGTCACCCAGTCCCACCCCCTGAGACCCCTTGGACACCTTCCATTGGACCAGGTTGCTCCAAGCCCCATTCAACCTGTTCTTGGACACTTCCAGGGATGGGACAGCCACAACCTGGGCCAGTGTTGTGACCCTCTGGTTTGGAGGTGGGATCATGATCTCCTGTAGAAACACAGCTCCATGTTTGGGCCTCTTAAGGCACAGTTTGGACACGAGTCACCCACAAAGTGATAGAGATTGATGAGTTGTGTCATTGCTGCTTGTTCATCATCATCCATCACTGTGAATTCTGTCTGATCTGGAGCTTCCCTAAGGAGCAAACCTGAGGAATGATTTCTTACACAAATGTAGACCAACCTGCAGAGTTTCCTTTCCCTGCTCCAAGAGTGGGACAGGACCATCTGGGTCTGCTCTGTCACTCAATCATCTTGTTGACATTCACAGAGAGAAGGAGCAGAAAGCAGCAGAGGAGTGATTGGCAGAAAGAGAGAAAACTCCACGTTTAAACAAAACAATCCACAGAGAATCTGATTTTCCCTTCTGAACTGGGCAAACACCCTCTGTGTAACAGCTGTGAGGCTTTGCTGACCAGGGTTATGTACAAAATTCAGACATTAAAATAACCAGTGTAGAAATTACCAGGGCTGAAGCATTTACCTGCCTTAAACTAGTCCTTGTTTGCAGCAACGTGTTCTGACTGTGTCAGTGGAGGAGAAAAGTAACTCTGAGAAACTTCCTAGACTTTCTGTTGGAAATCAATGCCCAGCTTGGATCCAGGCACTAGAATGAGCCCAAACTGGGATGGGTTGGTGTTTCTGGAAGATACAATTTAGCCCCCCAAAAAAGGGCTGTGCTCAACTGGGGAATAGCAAAGGTGAGTTTGCAATGCAGGTAAACCCAGAGGATTGGGAAGAAGTCCTGAGGACAAGTTTCCTACCACCACTGGTGGTCAGACACTATGAACTGTTTCTTAATCACACTTTTTATTAAATACAGGTTGTTTCCTCCTGTTATGTGACATGTGCACACTCATAAGTTTCTCCTCTGGGCAGAAACCCAAAATTTCTCCAGACTTTGGCTTCTGGAACGATTAGAAAACTTTCAAGCAGAACTTTTCATTTGTTAGTTCATTGTTTTCATTGTATTTTATCTTGTGCAATCTCTTCCCTGCTGCCTGACCCATTGTCTGCTTGTCCTTGGGGTAGTTTTATCAGTCCCAACTCCTTTCCAGGTTCCTTTTGCTACATTAGAGAAACCCAGTTCTGGTGTTCTCTAGGAAGAAGGATTTCCATTCCCTGCCTTTCTGGCTGCCTTTTCTTTTGCCTGATCTACTTGAACTCAGGTTTGGTGACTGTGGCCAACATGACAGAGTTTATTCAGACTTTAGTTCACTAAATTCCATAATTGTTTCTCCATTTCAAATGTGGCTGTTCCTCTTCATGGGTGGGAGTTTTCTTTATCCCCCTTTTTTATTTGTGCCTTTGTTATACCTTTAGCATTTTTTCCTGTGCCACTCAGGGTCTGGTTTGGCCTCCAGACAAGATGTACTTAGAGATGTGTCTTTTATATGTTTTAAAGAAAGTGATGCCACGTTTAGTGCAAGAGTTTTCCATAAATCCCACTGTTCCTTGGACAAACTCTCCTCCTGTGTGACCTGCCCTTGGATTTTAGGAGAATTGTAAAGTCCCCAGTCTTTGCAGTCTTGTGTATTAGATAGCCAAATTAGACCTTTAGAACAGTCTGAGATTACTGGGCTGAGAGGATTTTCCAGTGGAATTTTCTGTTGGAATGGTGCAAAATGAATGACTCTTCCAAGGATTTCACCACACAGAAAGGATCAGTAAGAACAGGAATAAAAATTCCTTGCTGCTAAAGAAAGGAAGGAGAATGTGTTCCAGTGTCATCCATTCCAGCTGAATCAAGGGATAGATTTTTGTCCTGTTTCCACTTCTGGAACAGTTTGAGGCTCAGTGGCTTTTGGTCAGTGCTGATTTTGCTTCTTTTTAAGCAGTTGAGTGTTTTAATTTCCAGAGGGATCCTGTCCTGCTGCATTCTGTAGTTTTGGCAGCCCAGATTCTTGCAGGATCCTCTTCCCTCTGCCCGTGGTGATAAGGGGGGAAGTACCAGCTTCCTGAGTCCCTGTTTCTGGAGTTCATTAATGAATTAACTAACCCTGGAATCATAAACCAGCCCAGATGGAGGGGACCTCAAAAGGCCCAAGGTTTTGTGTAGCCTTTGTGAGGATATTGGCACCCCAACCGTTGGCATCTGGAAACTGCCCAGGAGAAGGACTCAGCACCTCCCTGGGGAGTTTATCACACTGAAGGATTGTTCTCACTGCAAACATTTCTTTCTTACACCAAGATGAGATCATGCCTTTCTATAGACACACATGTAGATGTGGATATTGATATATAATATCTGATTCCTCTCCTTGATAGCTGCATAGCCAGGGCCATAGAGATGCATATCAAGATTATCTGAAGGAACCTCACCTCTGGTTTTGTTTATGCTTCAAATGTCACCATAGTTCATGTTTTTAAAAGACATCCTTGCTTCCTTCTCCCTTTGGGAAATGTAGTCACTGTTCTGGAGTCTCCCTGGGAGGAGATGTGCAGGAGCAGAGCCCTGAGTGTGGCAGGTCCCCTGTCCCATCTGTTCCCAGTGCTCCTGTCACCACTGGGGCAGTGGCAGGTCCCTTGTCCTGTGTGTTCCTGTCACCACTGAGGCAGTGGCAGGTCCCTGTCCCATCTGCTCCCAGTGCTCCTGTCACCACTGGGACACCTGTCCCATTTGTTCCCAGTGTTCCTGTCACCACTGGGGCAGTGGCAGGTCCCTTGTCCTGTGTGTTCCTGTCACCACTGGGGCAGTGGCATGTCCCTTGTCCTGTGTGTTCCTGTCACCACTGGGACAGTGGCAGATCCCTTGTCCTGTGTGTTCCCAGTGCTCCTGTCACCACTGGGGCAGTGGCAGGTCCCTTGTCCTGTGTGCTCCTGTCACCAGTGAGGCAGTGGCAGGTCCCTTGTCCCATCTGTTCCCAGTGCTGTGCTGTGGCAGGTCCCCTGTCCCATCCACTCCTGGTGCTGCTGTCAGAGGTCTCTTTTTGGGGGTCTCTGGTTTTTGCTGGTTTGTGGAGGTGTTCAGTGAGAGGGCATTGAAGTGCTCAACCCTCTGCTCTGTGCCCACCATCTCTGCCCTCCAAGTACCTGTTCCCTTGGGAACTAAACCCATTGGAATGGAGGAAGGAATAACATCAGAGCCAGGGAACCTCCAGCCCGTGTCCAGCAGCTGCTCTGCTGCCAGGGCAGCTCTTCCCTTTGCTCTCCTTTTCCACTGTCCAGGTTAATTTAGGTCTCAGCAGTCACTCAGCAATGTCCCACATCCCCTTTGCTCACCGATATTTTCAGCCTGTCCCCTTGTCCCCATGAGCTGTTGCTGACCAAAGCCAGCCAGATTTAGCTCTTCTCATCTTTCCTGGTGAGTCAGTGCCTCCAGCTCCTGCTCATCTGTGTCCCAGCTTTGTGCACCCAAGGTGAACACAATCCCAGAATCATTTAGGTTGGAAAACACCTCCAAGACCATGGAGTCCAACCAATCCCCACCTTGTCAATAGACCAGAGCATGAAATGCCACATCCAGGCGTTTCTTGGACACCAGGGGCAGTGAATGCTCCACCTCCCTGGGCAGCCCCTTCCTGCCTAACCAGCCTTTCCAGAAGAAATTATTCTATTGTCCAACCTGAACCTTGAGGCTCTGATGTGACATGAAGTGACACGTTTATATTACACTGTCTGAATGTGCTGTCAGTGTAAAGTGATGGGGAATGAGGGGCCTTCTCTGGGGCTTGGGGAGCACAGACCTCAGCAGAAGACAAGGATCCTTCCACTAATGGGTATCCAGCTCCTGGCAATCTGTGGATCAGGATTTCTCTTTGTGCCATCCATGAAGTTGTCTGATTTCTCCCATCCCTTTTATACATTTCCACAGAATTTAGTGGCAATAAATTATGTAATTTAGTAGAGTTTTATGTTGAAAATCATTTTTTTACATTAGGTAATGCTGTTGAATTCCACTGAATAGCTCTAATTCCTTTGTGGTTACAAGCATTGAATAATCTTCTTTATAAAATTATTAATGGCATAAAAAGGGTCAGTCTCCCCTCCCAACTTTCTCTCATGCAGAACTGTTTCAATTCTGTCTGATCTGAAGTAAGACCAGGTCTGATGCATCTCAGCAAAGGTTCTTCCCTGGTGACTCTTACCTGGTTCTTGGCTTGTGCAATGCACACCTGAACCATCATCAGGTGGTGTCAGTGCCAGGGCTTGGATCACGAATTCCATATTTTACTCAAGTCTGCTTAGTGAATCTTCACTTCAGCCAAGTCTGGAGTCTTGTCAGAATAAAACAGTTTGGGTTTTGAGAGACCTGATTTTCATAAAATTCAGCTGTTTTTCACAAGAGCTGTTTCTGTGCCTGGTAAGAGCCACAAGTTTCACAGTTACTCCTCTGTCCAGATATCATCAACCCTGCCAGCTCCCTGAGAAGCTCCTGGTCCTCCAGACCCTTCCCCAGCTCTGTTCTTATTCTCTGGACACGCATCAGTATTTCAGTGTCTTTCTTGTCATGAGGGGCCCAACACTGACCCCAGTTATGTGCACCCACATGTACAATCTGTTACAGATCAATGCCCCTGTTGACAAAACTTGCTGTCTTCTGAAGCCCTTGAACCTCATCGGTGCATGTGGAGAAAAAACTTCGTCTTTCAGCAGCTCTGAAGTGTGACAGCTCCAAGCTTTGTCCCTTGAGTCATAGAATCAGTTGGAGTGGAAGAAACCTCCCAGATCATCAAGTCCAACCCTTGGTCCAACTCCAGTCCCTTTACCAGATCATGGCACTCAGTGCCACGGCCAAGCTCAGCTGAAAAACCTCCAGGGATGGGGAATCCACCCCCTCTCTGGGCAGCCCATTCCAATGCCTGAGCACTCTCTCTGCAAAGAATTTTTTTCTGATCTCCAGTTTCCCCTGGCAGAGCTTGAGCCCATCGTGCCCCCTTGTCCTATTGCTGAGTGCCTGGGAGAAGAGACCAACCCCCACCTGGCCAGAACTTCCCTTCAGGCAGTTCCAGACAGTGCTGAGGTCACCTCTGAGCCTCCTCTTCTCCAGGCTTCTCCTCTTCATGGCAGTCCAGGCAGGTGTGGAACAGCCTTAGGGCAGAAGAGCTTTGGGGAACAAAGAACTTCTGGGTTTAGTGCAAGAAGCAGCTTGGGCTGCAATGTGAAGGTTGCTGGATCCAGGACCTTCCTCCTCAGGTTCATATTCACATCAGTTACTCTTTGCATAGACTTCAAACACCACCAGTTCAGTTCCTCACCACTCTGGTTTTATGGTAAAACTGATTTGCTTGGGGAGTTTAAAATCTTCTTTCCAGCCTAAATGTATTTACGTCCAGTTCAAGACCTTTTGCTGCCTTTTCTCTCAGTGTCTAACAAGTTTGGTTCCTCCTTTTGCTTTTCAGTGAACGTTCTTCCCCCTCAGGCCATTTGGCTTTTCTGGCAAGTTTCCAGTTTGGTTTCCTGAATGTGTGAAATCAGGGAGCTTGTGGTTTATCTTTCAGCTGCTTTACACAATCAGCTTCCCATGCAGCTGGGAGTGACTTTCTGTGACCAGCGACATCACACAGTCCTCAATCCTCATCAGAAATCGTGATCCTGTCCCATAGATTCAGGCACTGAGCAGAACCATCATCTGCCTTCCTAGGAAATGCCAGGAACCCGCTATTAGACTGCTCTCTAATTCTTTCCTGGAGACCTGGTTTTCCATCATTTTTGGAAGTTTTTGTCTTGAATATGGAATCACAGAATCTCCTTATCACCAGGATCATCAAGTCTAGTTCCTGGCCCTGCACAGGACAGTCCCAAAATCCCACCTTATGCCTGAGGGCATTTTCTGAATGCTTCTTGAACAACACAGATATGAGTCTTTAGAGCATTTGTAGTGCCTCTCTAAGTTAAAATGTGGATTTTTTCATTAGTTCCTAAAAGACTTGGTCATGTAAGAAGCATTTGTCTTGTCTGGAGCTGGTTTGAGTTGGGTTTTCTCATCACTACCCCATTGATGTCTCACCTTGATAAACCTTGTCTTGGATTTTACTCAATCTCTGGGTCTTGCAGTGGAGATAATGGACTGCTGGTGGGTCTGGAATGAGGGATTTCCATGGGAAGATCCCAGTGTGTCCTGCTGTGCTGTTGACTGGGTACCAAAGGAACTATGAGAGCACCTCAGTTTGGTTTTTTGGTGGTTTTTTTGGTTTGAGTTTTGGTTTAAACTTAGCAGAGTGTGGTGGATTTTTGGTGGTGCAATGGTTTTTTGGTTTGGTTTTTGGTTTCAACTTAGCAGAGTGTGAAGCTCCACAGGCTGTTGCTTCTGTCATTGTAGAAGTGAAGGGGGGTTGGAAGGGAGGGGTGAAGGAAGGCAAGTCTCCTGCTCCCTTTGCTGCCCACACTGTGGCCACTGGAGCTCATTTTGACACTCTGCAGCAGCCACTCTCCATCCTGGGCCTTGTTTTCAGAGTGGTGACATCTGGAGGACAGGAAATTTGGCTCTCTGTCACTTACCTCACCAGCAACTTGGTCCTTTGCTCTGAAAGGATCCTGTCTGTCCTATTCCTTTCCCTGTATCCTACCACATGCTCCCTGCCTTCCTTCTCATGACTGTGGCAATGTGGATGGTTCCTGCTGGTGTCCTGAATAGAAGCAGCTTCAGGTCAAGTTTGACCAGCTATTGCAATGTGCATAATTGGGTATGTAGAGGTGGGAGGTAGGAAGGAGAAGAGACTTCTGGGTTGGTTTGCTGCAATGCTGAGCAGCCAGGGCACAGGAGAGCAGAGGAATGAGCCTGCTGGACAGAGCTGAGGGGGTTTTGGGAGTCATGTGTTGATTTTCAAAGCCAAGTATCTGTTCCAGAGTATTCTGGACAAAGTGCCCTCCTATCCTGGGGTGACTTGGAATCTCCCAGTGGCCGATGGAATTAATCCCAAAGGGTAGAGCTGGGCTGTGATGTGAACCGGGTGGTTCCATGAGCCAGTCCAGTTTGCATTGTGGTGGAATCTCCTTCTGATGTGTCCACTGTGGGCAAACTGACTGTTGGGTCCTGACTCAGCCATGGAAAGGGGTTTGTGTGTTCCATGTGTTGTGGCAGTGGTGCCTCCGTGCTGTGGGTGCCACGGCTCACCCAGAGGTGCCACAGCTCACCCAGTTTTGCCATGGCTCACCCAGAGGTGCCAGGGCTCACCCAGATTTGCCAAGGCTGACCCAGAGGTGCCACGGCTCACCCAGAGGTGCCATGACTCCCTCAGATTTACCATGGCTCACCCAGATTTACCATGGCTCACCCAGATTTGCCACGGCTCACCCAGAGATGCCAGGACTCACCGGGAGGTACCATGGCTGACCCCAATTTGCCATGGTTCCCCCACATTTGCCATGGCTCACCCAGAGCTGCCATGGCTCCCCCAGAGGTGCCACAGCTCACCCAGAGGTGCCATGACTCCCCCAGATTTGCCACAGCTCACCCAGAGGTGCCACGGCTCACCCAGGTGTGCCACAGCTGGCCCAGAGGTATCATGGCTCACCCAGATTTGCCAAGGCTCACTCAGATTTGCCACAGCTCACCCAGAGGTGCCATGTCTCACTCACATGTGCCATGACTCCCCCAGATGTGCCATGGCTCACTCAAATGTGCCATGGCTCACCCTGATGTTCCACGGCTCACCCGGAGGTGCCATGGTTCCCCCATATTTGCCACGGCTCACCCATATTTGCCACAGCTCCCCCAGATTTGCCACAGCTCTCCCAGATTTGCCATGGCTCCCCCAGATTTGCCACGACTCACCCAGAGATGCCATGGCTGACTCAGAGGTGCCACGGCAGACTCAGATGTGCCATGGCTCCCCCAGAGGTGCCACAGCTGACCCAGATTTGCCACGGCTCACCCAGAGGTGCCACAGCTCACCCAGATTTGCCATGGCTCACCCAGAGGTGCCACAGCTCACCCAGATTTGCCACAGCTGACCCAGATTTGCCATGGCTCACCCAGATTTGCCACGACTCACCCAGAGATGCCACGGCAGACTCAGATGTGCCATGGCTCACCCAGAGGTGCCACAGCTGACCCAGAGGTGCCACGGCTGACCCAGATGTGCCACAACTGGCCCAACACACAAGCAGATCACTTGGGGTTGTAATTTATTCCTTAAGAAGTTGTCCCTTGCTGCTGGAGATGTTTTGGCCGCTCCCTGCTCTGCACTGACCCGTAACCACTGTCCCTTCTGCTTCCAGCTGACTCTGACCATCGTGCGGCAGACAGGGGGGCTGGGCATCAGCATCGCGGGGGGCAAGGGCTCCACCCCCTATAAGGGGGACGATGAGGTAAGACCTGGGCTGTGCCACTGCCGAGGCACCTGCTTTTTCAGGGACTGCTTGTCTGTAGCTGGAGGTTGGGTGTCCATTTATTTTGGCTGTGTGGGCTTTTAGGGCCAGGTGGGAGCAGCCCTGGGTCATGGAATCATGGAATGGATTGGGTTGGAAAAGACCCCCGAGATCATGAAGTCCAACCCTTGGTCCAACTCCAGGCCCTTTACCAGATCATGGCACTCAGTGCCACGGCCAAGCTGTTTAAAAACCTCCAGGGATGGGGAATCCACCCCCTCTCTGGGCAGCCCATTCCAATCCCTGAGCACTCTCTCTGCAAAGAAGTTTTTTCTGCTCTCCAACTTCAATTTCCCCTGGCAGAGCTTGAGCCCATCGTGCCCCTTTGTCCTATTGCTGAGTGCCTGGGAGAAGAGACCAAGCCCCACCTGGCCAGAACTTCCCTTCAGGGAGTTCCAGACAGTGCTGAGGTCACCTCTGAGCCTCCTCTTCTCCAGGCTAAACACTCCCAGCTCCCTCAGCCTCTTCCCATAGGACTTGTGCTCCAGTCCATTCTCCAGCCTTGTTGCTCCTTCCAAAGCAGGAGGTCAGTGGGACTGGCTGGTCTTGACCTGGAGTGACCATGGGAACAGCAGGTTCCTTCCTACCTGTGTCCTGGGGCACAGGATTCACAGGGCAAAGAGTATGGAGTTGTCCCACACCTGGTGGCATCAGCTGCATCACATTCTGATCCTGCTGGAAACGGATTAACTCCATGGTCTCCTGTGTGACCTGGGGGTAGCCCTGCAATGGGACTTATGTCCCCTGTGTCACCTGGGGGCAGCCCTGCAGTGGGTCTTCTGTCCCCTCTGTCACTTGGGGGTTGCCCTTCATTGGGGTTTCTGTCCCCTGTGTCACCCCCAGTGGATTTTCTGTCCCCTTTTCCCATCTCCTGAACAGGGTGCTGTGCTTACCATGTCCCCACATCCCAGGGCTGGCCAGGGACTGACCCTCTCCCTGGAACTGAGAAGATGGAGAGGTCTCTGCACTCCAGAGGGTTGAGAAATGGGCTCCACTTCTAACAGGTGGTTTCTTTTTCCAGGGCATCTTTATTTCCCGTGTGTCTGAAGAGGGTCCTGCAGCTCGTGCAGGTGTCCGTGTTGGGGACAAGCTGCTGGAGGTGAGGACCTGGATCCTGTGACAAAACAAGTGCTTCTTGATGACTTTGAGTGGAGGGAGAAAGATAATTTATCACACACATTTTAGGCCAAAGCATGAGGAGCTGTGCAAGAGCAAAACAAAAATCCTCTGGCTCAGAGTTAGTTGTTTAATTAATGTCGCTGTGAATCTTTTGCTGCTTTATAAGGACAGAATTGCTCCTCTCTTCACTCTCCCCCAGCTCTGAAATGTTGTGTGACCCAGATGGGAAGAAGAACATCCCCTGTGGCCTGAGCTCTGCACATCTGGGTTGGGCAAAAGTGGACCTTGTAGAATAACTTCTTACCCAGGGAGTCATATGTCTGTTCTCATAGAATCATGGAATGGTTTGGGTGGAAAGGGACCTTAAACTCCACTCAGTTCCACCCCATGCCTTCCCCTAGCCCAGGTTGCTCCAAGCCTCATCCAGCCTGGTCTTGGACACTTCCAGGAGTGGGAGCAGCACAACTTCTCTGACCTATTCCAGGGCCTCCACACCCTCACAGAGAAGAATTCCTTCCCAGTATCCCACCTAACCCTGCCCTCTGGCAGTGGGAAGCCATTCCCCCATAACCTGTCACTCCAGGCCCTTGTCCAGAGGCTCCTTCCAGCTCTCTTGGAGCCCCAATAAGTACTGGAAGGGGCTCTGAGGTCCTCCTGAGCCTCCTTTTCTCCAGGCTGAGCCCCCTCAGCTCCCTCAGCCACTCCTTGTGCTCCAGACCCTTCCCCAGCTCTGTTCCCTTTCCTGAACACTCTCCAGCCTCTCAATGCCCTTCTCATGAGCAGCCCAAAATGACCCCAGGACTGGAGATGCCTCAGCAAAGGGGGACAAGAACTGCCCTGGTCCTGTGGCCACACTGTGGATGGTACAAGCCACTGACTTTCTTGCCCACCTGGACAAACCTGGGGCACACACCAGCTCATGAGCAGCCAGTTTCTCAGGAGAGTGTTGTGGGAAATGGCATCAAAAGCTTTACTGAAGTCCAGGCAGATGCATCCACAGCTTTTCCCTCACCTGCTGAGTGGGTCACCTGGTCACAGGAGGAGATCAGGTTGGTCAGGCCCTACCTCCCACCTGCCTGTCACAACCCCAGGCTGGCTGGACCGGATTCCCTGGTTGTCCTGTACGTGCCACACTCAAGAGCTGCTCCATGACCTTCCCCAAACCAAGGGACTGACACACTGAAGGTGTTTTGGTGTGTGGGGAAGGTGAACAAAGAGTTGTGTTGACCCCAGCTGTGCTGAGTTTGTTGGTGGAGCTGGTTGGGGTGGGTGTGTTTGTCTGAGAGCTTATTCCCTGCAGGGATGGTACAGGTGTAGGGAAGCTGGAGCTCCCTGTGTGTGGAGAATTCCACTGAAAAAGCCTTTATTGTACTTTCCTGGCCTTGGATGGGCAGGTGGGAGTGCAGGGAAACTTCCTGGAGGTCTGGGCACACCTGTGGGCACAAGGTGCCAGCCGAGCTCTGCAGGGGCTGAGGTGCTTCCCTTGGGGTGGTTGAGGCTGGAGCTGTTTGTGAGGTGAGTCTGGAGCTGTTTGTGAGATGAGGCTGGAGCTGTGTGTGAGGTGAGGCTGCCCCTGCCCTGTGTGTGCCCGGGTGAGGCTGTCCCTGCTCTGTGTGTGCCTGGGTGAATGGTGTGTCCCTGCCCTGTGTGTGCCCAGGTGAATGGTGTGTCCCTGCCCTGTCTGTGCCCAGGTGAATGGCGTGTCCCTGCCCTGTCTGTGCCCAGGTGAATGGCATGTCCCTGCCCTGTGTGTGCCCAGGTGAATGGCATGTCCCTGCCCTGTGTGTGCCTAGGTGAGGCTGTCCCTGCCCTGTGTGTGCCCAGGTGAGTGGTGTGCCCCTGCTCTGTGTGTGCCCAGGTGAGTGGCGTGTCCCTGCCCTGTGTGTGCCCAGGTGAGACTGTCCCTGCCCTGTGTGTGCCCAGGTGAATGGCGTGTCTGTGTGCCCAGGTGAATGGCGTGTCCCTGCCCTGTGTGTGCCAGGTGAATGGCGTGTCTGTGTGCCCAGGTGAGTGGCGTGTCCCTACCCTGTGTGTGCCCAGGTGAGGCTGTCCCTGCCCTGTGTGTGCCCAGGTGAACAGCCTGTTCCTGGTCTCTCTGTGCCGAGGTGAGTGGTGTGTCCCTGCTCTGTGTGTGCCCAGGTGAATGGTGTGTGTGCCCAGGTGAGTAGCGTGTCCCTACCCTGTGTGTGCCCAGGTGAATGGTGTGTCCCTGCTCTGTGTGTGCCCAGGTGAGTGGGGTGTCCCTGCTCTGTGTGTGCCCAGGTGAGGCTGTCCCTGCTCTCTCTATGCCCAGGTGAATGGTGTGTCCCTGCCCTGTGTGTACCCAGGTGAGTGGCGTGTCCCTGCCCTGTGCGTGCCCAGGTGAACAGCCTGTCCCTGCTCTCTCTGTGCCCAGGTGAACGGTGTGGCCCTGCATTGTGCCGAGCACCACGTGGCCGTGGAGGCTCTGCGTGGCTCGGGCAGCTCCGTGTCCATGACGGTGCTGCGGGAGCGGATGGTGGAGCCGGAGAACGCCATCACCGTCACCGCGCTGCGCCCCGAGGACGATTACAGCCCTCGGGAGCGGCGTGGGGGGCTGCGCTTCCCCGAGCGCCCCGAGGCCCCCGCCGGCACCGAGAGGTTCTCCACCTGCCTCATGCGCAACGAGAAGGGCCTCGGCTTCAGCATCGCGGGCGGCAAGGGCTCCACACCATACCGGGCTGGGGACACGGTGAGTCCTGATCCCCTGGAGTCCTTGGGCTGTCCTCACCCCTGGGCATGCAGCTTTGGCTCAGGGATGGTGGGTCTGGTAGAGTCAGGATCGGCTCTTAATTCAGGATCTGAGAGCCAGGATCTGCTCTTAATTCTGGATCTGAGAGCCAGGATCTGCTCTTAATTCTGGATCTGAGAGCCAGGATCTGCTCTTAATTCTGGATCTGAGAGCCAGGATCTGCTCTTAATTCAGGGAAGAAACCCTGGAATGGGTTGGGTGGGAAGGGACCCAAAAGCTGACTTTGTTCTGCCGCCCTTGCCATGGGCAGGAACATCTTCCACTATCCCAGGTTGCTCCAAGCCCCGTCCAACCTGTCCTTGGACACTTCCAGGGATGGGGCAGCCACAGCTGATCTGGGCAACCTGTTCCAGGGCCACCCCGTCCTCATAGGGAAGAATTTCTTCATAATATCCCATCTAACCCTGCCCTCTGTTCATGTGAAGCTGTTTCCCTTGTCCCATCACTCCAGGCCCTTTTCCAAAGTTCCTGTCCCTCTTTTTTATAGAAGGAGGGGGGGATGGGCCTCCCAATCTCTGCCAGTGACATCTAATCCTGCTGCTGCCCTCTTGGCACATATTCCAGGCTCTGGGCCTCAGGGAGGCTTTGCTGCCAGTGACTCTGGGAGCAGAGGGTTTGTGTGGAGTGGGGCACAAACGGGAAGCACCAGGGCAGGGGAAGGGTCTGTGCAGGGAAGAGGACTGGGTGGGACCTGCTTAGCATCCAGGAACAGGTCTGGAGAGCCAGGCCCAGGTGAGGGGAAACCTGAGCTGCTCTGACCCTCCTGACTGTGCTCCAGGGGATCTTCATCTCCCGGATCGCGGAGGGCGGTGCAGCCCACCGGGACGGGATCCTGCACGTCGGAGACCGGGTCATCTCGGTGAGTGGGTGTGCAGGGAGGGGGCTGACTCAGCCCTGTGCCCTCCCTCATGCAGAGACTCCTGCTCTGTCACTCATGCTGGATTTGGGGGGCTTTTTTCAGCTCCCAAGCCTTTTTGGGGAGCATTTAATGTGTGTGGGTTTATCTTGTTCATGATGGGTGGTGGGTGCAGTTACACCTCCCCTTTTCCCAAAGGTTCTGTGTGTGTGAGTGCTTCACATGGAATGGCATGGAGAGAGGTGGCATCCAGCACTGCCCCAGAGCCTGGGGAACAGCCCAGGGGGCTCTGCCGTGGCAGGTGGAAGGGATGGAGCCCTCTGGGGCACAGCAGATTCATCTTGAGCTGGAGCAGAGGGCACTACCCACAGGTGCTGTGGAGCAGGGCAGGGGTAGCCCAGTGCTCCCCTGCTTCACTCAGAACTCTGGCCCCAGTTTCCCATCCTGTCTGTGCAGATCTCACTGCTCTAACCTCGTGTCTCTGCCTCCTGTCCCTCGCTCCCCTCCTGCAAGGAGCCCCTTCTGAGCCTCCCCACCCTCCTCCCACGCTCGCATGTCGCCTCCAAGGGGCAGCTCCTGCATCCTGGTGCTGGTGGTGGGTTTCTGGCCCAGCTGCTGTGGTAAGAGCATGTGTTACCACAGCGCTGGCGTGAGTAAACACTGAGACAGCCTCGTCAGTGCTGGCTTCTGTCTGCTCTATCCCTGGGCTGGGGCTGTGTTGGGTTTGCTCAGGCACATTTTAGCAGAGCTCAGGCCCAGGTCTAACATTGGTGTCTTGGCAGGAGACCTGAACTGGTAGAGCATCACTCACTCCTTGCTGGTGCTCCTCACTCCTCCCAAAATCAAGCCCTGACCCCTGTTTGGTGCCACATAGACTGAATTATTTTGGGTTTGTTCATGTTTTATTGCTCCCTGGTGTAGAGTCAGGACTGAGACCCAGCATTTGGGGTTGCTTTGTTCTACCTGTGGCAAGAAGGAGACAGAAAACTTCAGAACAGAGTCAGAAGTCAAACCTCTCTCCACCCCCCTTCAGCAGCTCTATTTATATCTATGGGCAGCTTTATAGGAAAAGCAGATCTAATTCCCTAGTAATAGCTTGCTGTGAATTCCAGCTGGGATGTGTGGGCTCAGGGCCTACAGAGTTCAGGGCTTGTATTTTGTGCTGGATTTTGACATGGCTGAGGCCTTGCGGTCCTTAGTGCCAACACCCCCAGGGTGGTCCCATCTGAACTTGTGCCAGGTTTGGTGGCCACCCAGGTTTGGTGCTGAGCACCAGTTCCAGCTCAGACCTGTGCTCAGCTCTGATGAACTCAGCAGGAGCTGCAGGTTATTATTTTCCAGGAGAGCACTCACTGGACTATTCCCATAATTTCTGAGCCTGTTTTCCACACCCTTTTGAAGCAGTGACTGCCCATTTTGATTGGAAAGGCTCCAGGGTGCAGTGATTCCTGGGATGTGGGTGCAGACTGCAGTGTTCTCTGTACCTGCATGGGGAAGGGCAGGGCCCTTGTTGGGTGCTGGGCTCATGAGTCCTGCAGGCAAGGCCTGTTTCTGAACCAACCCATGGTCTCCTGGTCATGCCTCAGCTCTCACTTTACCAAGGATTCTTATTTTCTTAGGGAAACAAAGCACAGTTTCCTGCTCTTTCCCTGTGTTCTAAACCTTCCTGGACCTTTCCACAGAGGAAGGACCAGGGTTGCTCCTTTGACTTTCCTAAAGGAGCTTTGAGCACATGGATTGAAGAGCCCAGCCTGGGTCTCCCCTCTGAATTAACACCCCCCCAAAACTACCCAGTGACACTCACTCCCAAAATTCCTGTACTCCTGTGTCTCTTGGGAGTCCTTTTTGTGGGGAAAGACACAGGGCAGGGAGCTACCAGGGGCAATGTCAGAGAGTTGGAGTTGTGGAATGGGAATCCAGCAGGGAAGATGCAGGATTTGAAGCAATAATAAGAGCAGATGTTTTTTTTGGACAGGACTGGGAATAGACTATAGAAAACTGATTCTGGGGAGACTTAGGACAGTGGTAGGTGACATTTGGAGTCCTAATGAGGCAGTTTGAGCCCTGAGAGATTTGCCAGGTAGTGTAATTCCCTGGCATACAGAGAAGTGTGTGGAGCAGGGAGAGAACAGAGACCTTTTGGGCACTCAGAGGGCCACACTGCAGGGCTGGCCTTACTGGATAAAGGCTACAGAAAATGAGCTGCCCAAAGGCTTTGAGGGCACCAGGATTGCCAGGGAATGGAGAATTAACTGGATGAAGTGCATCCAGGGCTGTTACACATGATATTACACTCTGCTGCACTCTGGGAGTCCTACTGGGGAGGGAACACTGAGCCCTTCTGGTCTGACACCCACTGACCACTCTCATCTTGTCAGGGGCCAGAAAATAGCAGAGGGATGTGAGAAATCAAGAGTGGGTGATGCTGCAGCAGGTGTGTCTGTGGAGTATCATTTTAGAGTCACAGAGTCAGAGCAAGGCTTGAGTTGGATGGGATCTTAAAGATCATCCTGTTCCAAGTCATTGATTATGTTGGGCCTTGATCTGGTGAGAGAATCCAAGGCCAAGTTTCTCTTCCATGTCACCTTTGTTAACCATCTGAGGGATCCTCCCTTCCCACTCCTGTGGACATCTGGCTGCTGCTTTCCCTGCTCCCAGGCCCAGCCATCTGCAGGGATAAGTGCAGATTTCCAAGGTGGAACCCACTGCTGACATGGCTGGCCCCACATTCACACAGGCAGGAAGGGGGTAATACCTTTACAGGTGCACTCCTTCCCTCCCTCAGGTAAATGCTCATGTCTGTAGGTCGCCAGCTCAAACATCAAGGTCTTCAAGGCTCTTTGGTGAGACCCAGAGCCTTTCATCCAGCTTCTGAACCAGCTCTTGGCTCCCCCCACCTTTTGGGTTCCTGCTTGCTGGCTAGTTCAGCTTGAATTTTACCAGTAGCTCTCACATGTACCCAGAACGGAGTGAACTGGCACAGTAAATACAGAATGTGGGGAGAAGGCAGAGCAGGTGTGGTGATCAGGCCAGACCAGCACAGACCAGCAGCCTCTTGTTCTCCACCCTCAGCATTTCTACTTCCTCTTCTCTCATCCTGAACCAGTCCCGTGTCCCTTATGCCAAGCATCCCATAATAAGTGCTGCATGTTCCCACAACCCACCTTAAAGCTTCCTACAGCCAGTTGGAAGAGCTGGAAGTGCTGAGATAACCCCTTATAATCTCCTTTGTCTCTGTGGATCAACTGCTGAGTTTGCTCACCCTTCCCTGATGTGGGTGATTCCTTTAATGATCCATCCTGGAGTGTCCATGCCCTCTCTCTGTTTCTTGCCTTCCCTTAAGGTCTGTGCACCTTTGTGGTTAATTGATTATCTTTCCTGCTTGCTGCCTTGTCTCCTGTGCTCAGCAGCCACTCCCCAGGTCCTTCTCATCCTTCCTCTTCCCACGGGCATATGCCAGCTGCTGCCTTCACATCCTTCTGGTTGTTGCCAGAGGCGTCCTGTGGGGACAGTCCCCTCAGCAGGGTACACTGTGGGCTCAGAGCTTCCAGCACAGCCCAGGGCTGCTTGTGGTTCTCCTTTCATGTCTCACAAGGGCAGCAGCACCTGCGACTGTGGGTGGAACAGGACCAGCTGGGTGGTTGCTGGGGGTGTCTCGGGTTCTGGACAAAACCCTGTCAGGCTGTGTGTGTCAGCTCAGTGCAAAAACTGCTCTCTGGGAAGGAGCTGGGGAGCAACAATGATATTCCTGGGAATCAGGTTGTGAGGAATTGGACTACAAAGCCCACTTGCTGTGGCTGTTACAGTCACACAATCCCAGACTATTCTGAGTTGGAAGGACCCACAAGGATCATCAAGTCCAGCTCTTAAGTCAATGGCCCACATAGGGGATTGAACCCATGACCTTGGACATTATTAAACCAAGTTTTAACTGAGCTGATCTCAATTCACATTGTTTTGTGAGCTAATCAACCCCCATCTTGGCAGGTGCCATTTTCATGTCCTCGTTGGTCATTTTGGAAAGCTTTTCTAGAACCCAATGACTGGAAACCTTTTTAATTTTCAGCTTCAGCTTTTTCCTGGCAAGTTTTTGGCAGTGTTCTTCCAGCTTGGTGCTGGGGTTTCTGCCCCTCATACATTCATGGAGAACAGTGGCATCCCTCTGGTCCTTTGAGTTTCTAGGGAAGCTGTTTTAAATCTTAATTTTGTAGCAAAGGCTCTCTGTGATTCCACGTCTCTCTGTACCTGGGATCACCTTTAATGCCTTAGAACTGGCATCTTCCCTGGGCTGCCATGACCTTGCCCAGCACAGGTCCTGTCACCCATCAGATCATGCCTTCACTGTCTGTTTCTGGGCTTTGGGTGGCTGATAAGGGCAGGTGGCCTGGTGACAATGCAGCAGGTGCTCCAGCACATCCATGTGCTGTGGCATCAAGGCTGGGAACTGCTGTTTTGGGTTCTCCCATATTGAGATGTTTGGTCCCATTCTTTCACTGCAGGGAAGATGGAATGGGATGCCAAGGAGTGCTGAGTGTTCTCCTGGGTGAGCTGCAGCATTGCCCAGGCCCAGCTGGGTTTGCTACAGGAGGTGGAGCATCACACCTGGTCTCTGTGGGTTCCCTGGAGCCTCTGTGGTGCTCCAAGGCACCAGGTGTGCAGGGAAGGTGGGAATGGGGTAGGAAAGCTGCTTAGGAAGGGGATTGGGGTCAGGTGGGAATGAGCATGCACTGTGTCCCTTTGCCAGGGAGAAGGGAGCAGGGTGAGTTACAAGGTGCGTTGGGGCACAGGCCCCTTTGCCAGGTAGGAGGAAGCAGAGTGGGTTAGAAGGTGCTTTGGGGCACAGGTGCCTTTGTTAACTAGGAGGGAGCAGGATGAGTTACAAGGTGCTTTGGGGCACAGGTCCTTTTGCCAGGTAAGAGGGAGCAGGGTGAGTTAGAAGGTGCTTTGGGGCACAGGATGAGTTACAAGGTGCTTTGGGGCACAGCCCCGTCTGTCAGGTAGGAGGAAGCAGGATGAGTTACAAGGTGCTTTGGGGCACAGGTCACTTTGCCAAGGGAGCAGGATGAGTTACAAGGTGCTTTGGGGCACAGGATGAGTTACAAGGTGCTTTGGGGCACAGGTCCCTTTGCCAGTAGGAGGGATCAGGATGAGTTACAAGGTGCTTTGGGGCACAGGGTGAGTTACAAGGTGCTTTGGGGCACAGGTCACTTTGCCAAGGGAGCAGGATGAGTTACAAGGTGCTTTGGGGCACAGGGTGAGTTACAAGGTGCTTTGGGGCACAGGTCCCTTTGCCAGTAGGAGGGATCAGGATGAGTTACAAGGTGCTTTGGGGCACAGGGTGAGTTACAAGGTGCTTTGGGGCACAGGTCCCTTTGCCAGTAGGAGGGATCAGGATGAGTTACAAGGTGCTTTGGGGCACAGGGTGAATAAGAAGGTGCTTCGAGACACTGTGTCCCTTTACCAGGTAGGAGGGAGCAGGGTGAGTTACAAGGTGCTTTGGGACACTGTGTCCCTTTGTTAGATAGGAGGGAGCAAGATGAGTTAGAAGGTGCTTTGGGGCACAGGATGAGTTACAAGGTGCTTTGGGGCACAGGCCCCTTTGTTAACTAGGAGGGATCAGGATGAGTTACAAGGTGCTTTGGGGCACAGGATGAGTTACAAGGTGCTTTGGGGACAGGATGAATAAGGTGCTTCGGGACACAGGCCCCTTTACCAGGTAGGAGGGAGCAGGGTGAGTTACAAGGAGCTTTGGGGCACAGGCCCCTCTGTCAGGTAGGAGGGAGCAGAGTGAGTTACAAGGTGCTTTGGGGCACAGGGCTGTGTTCCAGCACAGTGGGGTCCCTTGGGGGCTTGGCTGAGCAATATGTTTGTTAAAAACTGTCGATTAGTTCCCAAAGTTAAAAGGGAGGATTGTATTGGGTTTTTGAGTGAGGTTAAGTCACTGGTAATTGTGACTAATTTGTCCATTAGTATTTCAGAGTCTATACTATTAAGAATTCCAATAATGCCTGTTACATTTCTCCTGTCTCGTTTGGAGGAGAAAAGGGTTCATTTATTTAACCAACAGGTCCATCCTATATATGAAGTTTGCAGGAAGGGTGAACAAGATGGATGGGTTACAGAAACATCATTTGGCATTAATAATTTGATTTGTTTGAGAGACCATGTTGGGTTGATTAACATTTGTTGTACACCAGTTTTTTTCACTAAATAAGGACCATTATTATAAAGGTGAGGAGAAGGAATTGAGTTTGAGGTCGATGAGACCCCCTCTTCATCAGCCTCCTCTTCTTCAGCACACAAAGGGCTTTTGGAGGTTTTCCAGTGTTCTGGGTCACTCTGCCCCATGTTTATATCTTCTTCTGATACCCTTCAATCTTGTACCTTGAAACAGAGACTAAACAGCTAAAGAATTTTAGCTCCCTGTTCTGGGACTGGGGGTAGTGATAGAAAGACATTAAACGAA
This sequence comes from Pithys albifrons albifrons, assembly GCF_047495875.1. Lineage (NCBI taxonomy): Eukaryota > Metazoa > Chordata > Aves > Passeriformes > Thamnophilidae > Pithys > Pithys albifrons. The sequence goes on along the minus strand of NW_027286060.1, from coordinate 38,467 downwards.
ATATTAACCCACTAAAAATCTACTTTGCTACTTGTGTTCCTAAAATCTACAAAATGTGAAAATTAAAAAAAAGTCAAAAATCCTTCCTGCATCACCATGCATCCAGTCACTCAGCAATAGGACAAGGGGGTACAGGCTCAAGCTCTGCCAGGGGAAATTGAAGTTGGATATCAGAAAAAAATCCTTTGCAGAGAGTGCTCAGGCATTGGAATGGGCTGCCCAGAGAGGGGGTGGATTCCCCATCCCTGGAGGTTTTTCAGCTGAGCTTGGCCGTGGCACTGAGTGCCATGATCTGGTAAACGGCCTGGAGTTGGACCAAGGGTTGGACTTGATGATCTGGGAGGTCTTTTCCAACCCAATCCATTCTATGATTCTGTGATTTAGAGTTACATTGAACTGGGCATCCTGTAGATGATCTGACATCGAGTTTGCGGGTCGTTCTAGATCAATGGGGTAGACATGACAGAAGCCAGGCATGATCAGGCCGTAGCACTGCTTACCGCGGCCTCCCCCACCATCGTCCTGCTGGTAGAGAGAGAGGGCTCGGAGCAGCCCGGCCAGGGGGACCCACCCGGAGTGCCCCGCGCCCGCATGCACTCCCCGCCACCACCGCCCGGCCCCGGGGACAGCCCGCCCGAGGAGCCGCCACCGCAGAGGAACCACCTCGCCAAAGGGCTGGAGGATCAGTACCCCATCGAGGTGAGTGTGGCTGTGGGGGTGGGATGGTGGGACCCCCTGGGTGGGTTTCATTGGGAAAACGTGGTGGTGTGGTGGGGAGTGGCTCTCTGGGTTCTGGGCATGTGGAGGAGTCATCAAAGTGGGTTGGTCTCTTCTCTCAGGCAACCAACAGTAGGACAAGAAGGCACAGCTTAAGCTCTGCCAAGGGAGGTTTAGGTTGGATATCAGGAAGAAATTCTTTACAGAGAGAGTGGTCAGGCATTGGAATGGTCTGCCCAGGGACAGGGTGGATTCTCCAACCCTGGAGGTGTCTAAGATGAGACTGGACGTGCCATGGTCTGGTGATCACAGTGGGGTTGGATTAAGGGTTGGACTTGATGATCTCAGAGGTCTCTTCCAACCTAACTAATTCTATGATTCTATAAGGAAAGCTTAGGGCACAAGGGAACTGCAAGACCATCCTGTTCCACCACCTGCCTTGGGCAGGGACACCTGCCACTAGACCAGGTTGCTCCGAGCCCCATCCAACCTGGCCTTAAACACTTCCATGGATGGGGAATCCACAGCTTCTCTGGGCAACCTGTGCCAGGACCTCATCCCCCTCACAGGGAAGGATCATAGAATTGTAGAATCAGTTGGGTTGGAAGAGACCTCTGAGATCATCAACTCCAACCCTTAATCCAACCCCACTTTGATTGCTAGATCATGGCACTCAGTCCTCACAATATCCCATCTAACTTTGCCCTCTGTCCATGTGAAACCATTCCCCCCAGGTCCTTGTCCAAAGCCCATCTTCAGCTCTCTTGGAGCCCCTCCCAGCTCTTCTCCAGGATGCACAGTCCCACATGGGGAAACCCCCTTATCCTGTGGGTGTTCACCCATCAAAACACCCCTCACTCCATGGTTTTCAGTGTTTGTGGTCCTTATGTGATATCCCTCATTCCCTTTGTCTCTGTTTCTTGTTCCCTCAAGGAAATTCACCTGGTGAAAGCAGGTGGTCCCCTGGGCCTCAGCATCGTTGGAGGGAGTGACCACTCCAGCCATCCCTTTGGGATTCATGAGCCAGGGGTCTTCATCTCCAAGGTAGAGTCCCAGGAGATCCATCCAGCCCCGGAGGCTCCTGAGCTGTTGGATTATTTGTGTGAAGGTGAAAGGTTTTGATTCAAGTCCAGAAGTGCAGGATGGATTTATGAAATAAAGGGATGGGAGAGGGATGTGTGAAGGGTTGGACTGGGAATGCTGGTGGTGCTGTGATCATCTAAGGGCACACCAAAGCCTCAAACCTGTATAATCCATATGCCAAACCCTTTGGAGGGATCCCAGTAAGCTTCTGAAATTGCTGAGCTCCTCATGACTTTAATGAGTCATGGGAAAATGCTGGCATTGCAGAAAGGTCAGGGGAGCAGGATTTGCTCTTCCCAAAGCCAGATTAACTTTTTTCCACCATCCCTGCTTGCCCACATGCTCACAGGTCTCAGCCTTTCTGTGCTGACTCCTTTGTTTTAGCAGGAACAGAGGTTTGGTTTCATGGTTAGTCCCTCTGTAGCCCTCAGGATTCCCTGTAGAGCATTGGGTGAGGGCTGGACTTGTACTGGTGCTGTCAGCCTTGGTTACTGTCACAGACAGAAAAATGGCAAAGCTGGAACAGGATTGGTTCACACAAAATTGGGAATATGAGAATAACTTATGGAATGACACTTCCAAGCAAATCTCACTTCATTCTTTGCCAGCGTTCCCAGATATGTCACCCCTTGGGGAACTTTGGCTGCAGAGAGAGAGGTGTCAAAGCAGGCCAGGAGGGTGTTGGAGGATGCTCAGGGACACAGTTGGAGATGGAAATGGTGGAATTCCCTTCCCCAGTTGTGCTGCTGGTTCTCTGCAGGTCATTCCCCGGGGGCTGGCGTCGCGCAGCGGGCTCCGTGTCGGGGACAGGATCCTGGAGGTGAATGGCATCGACCTGCGCCATGCCACCCACCAGGAGGCCGTGAATGCCCTGCTCTCCAATGCCCAGGAGCTCACCATGCTGGTCCGGAGGGACCCCCCTCCACCTGGCATGCAGGTGGGTTCTGGCTGGGGGGAATCACACAGGGTCACTTCTTACCTGGCTGGAGGGCTGGGACTGGGACACAATCAGAGTCCTCGTTGGAATTTCCTTGTCCTTTGGGAGGATCCAGTCTCTTTGGAAGTACCTTTCCAGTGGGGAAGTGGTGAGGGTCTCTTGTCTGTGGTGATTCTCATTAGAGAATGACCAGATTCTATAAAGACCACACCTGAACAGGGAACAGAAAAGGGCAGAGCCTCACCAAAGGAAATAAACTGCCATATGAGGGATGGGATTAATTCAGGCCCTTTTTCAGGGCATTCAGAATATGAATGCTCCAAGGAGTGTTCTCTCAGAACAGAAAAGGTCAGAGCCTCACCAAAGGAAATGCACTGCCAAATGCGGGATGGGATTAATTCAGGCTCTTTTCAGGGCATTCAGAACATGAAGACTCCAAAGAGTGTTCCATCAGCTGTCCCAGAGTGAACTTGTCCCAGTAACAAGGACACTTTTCTGTTTTTCCAGGAAATATGCATTGAAAAGGCTCCAGGAGAGAAGTTGGGCATCAGCATCCGGGGTGGAGCCAAGGGCCACGCTGGCAACCCATTTGATCCCACTGATGAAGGCATCTTCATCTCCAAGGTACCAGAGGTGCCCTGCAAGGACTGGCAAGGAGAAGGGGGATCCCTGGGGGGTCTGTTGGGTGTGCTCTCCCTGCTTTCACTTGGTGCAGCAATTAGAGAGACTCTCCCTCCACCAACGAGGGCAGTGACCCTTCCCCTGGACTCTGCCTTGGGGAGGCCACACCTTGAGTGTTGTGTGCAGTTCTGGGCCCTTCAGTTCAGGCAAGATCTTGAGGGGCTAGAGCGGGGCCAGAGAAGAGCAACGAGGCTGGAGAAGGGACTGGAGGTGGCACTGAGTGTCCTCTTAAACACCTCCAGGGACAGAGAATCCACCATGTCTTGATCCAACCCCACTGTGATCACCAGCCCAGGGCACAGAGTGCCAGAGTGATCACAGTGGGGTTGGATCAAGGGTTGGACTTGATGATCTCAGAGGTCTCTTCCAACCCAACTGAGAAGAGCAACGAGGCTGGAGAAGGGACTGGAGCACAAGTGCTGTGGGGAGAGGCTGAGGGAGCTGGGGGTGTTTAGCCTGGAGAAGAGGAGGCTCAGAGGTGACCTCAGCACTGTCTGGAACTGCCTGAAGGGAAGTTGTGGCCAGGTGGGGGTTGGTCTCTTCTCCCAGGCACTCTGCAATAGGACAAGGGGGCACGATGGGCTCAAGCTCTGCCAGGGGAAATTGAAGTTGGAGAGCAGAAGGAAATTCTTTGCAGAGAGAGTGCTCAGGCATTGGAATGGGCTGCCCAGAGAGGGGGTGGATTCCCCATCCCTGGAGGTTTTTCAGCTGAGCTTGGCCGTGGCACTGAGTGCCATGATCTGGTAAAGGGACTGGAGTTGGACCAAGGGTTGGACTGGATGATCTGGGAGGTCTTTTCCAACCCAATCCATTCTATGATTCCATGATTCCTTTCCTTGAGTGAGTGGCTCACTTCTCCATGAGTCTGCAGCAGCAGTTCCAGATGCTTCCCCTGCCTCACTGTGCTTGTTCCCCACATGTGTGTTCCCCTCTCGCTCTGTCCCCCTGTGCTCTCTGAGCTCTGTCACCTCCCCAGTGACACTCCTGGTTGGTTCCAGGTGAGCTCCTCTGGGGCTGCAGCCCGGGATGGCCGCCTGAAGGTGGGCATGAGGATCCTGGAGGTGAACCATCAGAGCCTGCTGGGAATGACACACACGGAGGCTGTGCAGATCCTCCGGGGCGTGGGCGATGCGCTGCTCGTGCTGGTGTGCGACGGCTTCGACCCCAAGGCTGCAGCTGCCATCGAGGTGAGCACTGCAAGGCAGGTGCCCTTGGAGAGACCACAATCCCACCTCTTCTTCCTTCACAGAATGCTGGGTGAAGTTCAGTAAGGCCAAGTGCCAGGTCCTGCACTTTGGCCACGACAACCCCCTGCAGCGCTCCAGGCTGGGCACAGAGTGGCTGGAGAGCAGCCAGGCAGAAAAGGGACCTGGGGGGACTGAGGGACAGGAAACTCAACAGGAGCCAACAGTGTGCTCAGGTAGCCAAGAAGGCCAATGGGATCCTGCCCTGGATCCAAACTAGCGTGGCCAGCAGGCCCAGGGCAGTGACCCTTCCCCTGGACTCTGCCTTGGGGAGGCCACACCTTGAGTGTTGTGTTCAGTTCTGGGCCCCTCAGTTGAGGAAAGAGATTGAGGGGCTGGAGCGGGGCCAGAGAAGAGCAACGAGGCTGGAGAAGGGACTGGAACACAAGTGCTGTGGGGAGAGGCTGAGGGAGCTGGGGGTGTTTAGCCTGGAAAAACAAACTCACAAGAATAGCTACTGAGTCACCCAACCAAATAATACAGATTTCAATCACCCGAAACCTCCCAAAAACTCTTTCAGAGAAACCTCCCAGCAAGAGGGGAGAAAATTAACAAGAAAATCTTCCCCTCCCTGGATAACAGAGGCCTAATCTCAGGAGAGGCAGAGCAGTGTGTCCTCCTGTGACTAAAGCAAAGACCAAAAGAGACAGAAACTCCATCTCGCTCTCTATTTCTTGACACTTCTTGATGATGTCAGATGATACGAAATACTCTTTGGTTGCTTAAGTGAAGTGATGCCTTTTCCTTCTGATCTATGTCATATCCTTTGGGCCTGCTAAAACTGAGGTCTAGATAAGGCCTAAACTGAAACTAAACCCAAAACTACCACACCCAACCTTTTGCTGTAGATTTTTTTTTTGAGATCCCAGATTTCAAATCTGATGTGAACTGGAGTTGGTTGCCAGTCCAGAAAATCAGTGGTCTCTCAGGACTGTCTCTTTGCTGCTGCTTCCAGAATTGTCCCATGGTAGCACTGCACTGAAATGAAGTCTTCAAGCTCACTTTCTGCAGGGTATTTCTGCACATTTTTTTCTGGCCAAATTACATTTATAGTAAATTTTCTGGCTCTTTATTGGTGTTTGCCTTTCCCCACAGGGTAACACTTCTCTGGAGCAATCCTGTGCCCTGTCAGATTCCTATTTTTAATTAGCTAGTTGGCTTTTGTATTCTTCAAGAGGACATGAACCCAGTCCCTGCTCATCTCATCCCCTTCCTGCATCTGGGTGCATTTAATTTCATTTTATTAGACCTCAGGTTCCTCAAACACTTGTTGGCTGAAATGGCAGGGATGGAACTGGATCCTCCTGAAGTCCTTCCAACCCAAACCTGTCTGGAATTCTACGGAATAAGGCTTCAAGTTGCAAAGAATCCTGCTACTGGTACTCTGGGAGCCCAGGATAGGGAATTTTTGGAATGGCACTCTGTGGGTTTCCACTTTCCACCTGTGGGACTTGCCTTTTGCTTTGCAGATGTCCCCAGGAATCATTGCAAACCCTTTTGCTGCTGGCATTGGGCGCAAGAACAGCCTGGAGAGCATCTCCTCCATTGACCGCGACCTGAGCCCCGAGGAGATGGAGATCCTGCAGAAGGTGGGTGTTCTGTCTGCACTGGGAGCATGGTTTGGAGTGGAAACAGTTTGTGGAAATCTCTAGTTAGTCCCTCTTGGTGCATGGAATCTGCAACATAACAGGCAGTGGACGTGGCACAGGCTCAGCATCCCAGCACTTGAATCAGGAATGCTCCAGGATGGGATTGTGGCATCTTCAGGAGGTTCCCAGGTGTGGAGAGAGCACTGGTTGAGGTGGCTCTAACTCTGCTCTCTCCTAGGAGATGGAAATGGTGAGAGAAGCAACTCAGTGGGAGAGAGAAGAAATGGAGAAAGTGGTGAGAGATTTTTTGTGTAGCAAGATGTGTTTGTGGCAGCAACTCTGCTGAGCCTGTGAGCCCCAAGGAAGGTGCCTCAGGTTATCTCTGCCCAGTTGTCAGTGCAATGGAGAGCTCTGGATCTCTGTTCCATTGTCAGAGCCATGGGGAGTTCTGGATCTTTGCCCAGTTGGGGAGCTCTGGATCTCTGTCCCATTGTCAATGCCATGGAGAACTCTGGGCATTCCTTTTCCATAGAGAGCTCCTCCATTCCCCAGCTGCTCTTTGGCTTTGCTGTACCTCCCTGTGCACCTTTCTGGTGATGCTTCTCTGGTTTTCACAGAGTCCATCCTTGTTACCTGCTGGTACCTCCTGGCCAAGCTGCAGCTTTGAGAAAAATGACCAGTGAGCTTGGGAGACCCAAATTTAGTCAGTTCTCTCTGTCCAGTACCCCATGACCTGGAAGAGTTTTTGTGAGCAAAGATGAGAACACACAGCTCAAAGCTGCCCTGAGTGGACAAGTGACACTGTTGATCAGTCACAACTTTGTGCTCCTCAGTTCACATGGTCATTTTTCTGCTCTGCTGTGAGTTTTGTGTTCAAACTTGCACATAAATAGAAATAGAATTTCCCAGAAATAGAATTTCCCAGAAACAGATCAGCAAACTGGAGCCCCTTTACAACTTGGGGTTTCAGTCATCCCTCCCAAAACAGTAATTTATCCAGTCAGTGTTTGGAAGAAGAGGGAAAACTGAGTTCCTCAGTGTTGTCAGCTGGGAATCTGCTCTTCCAGCAGAGGAGTGAGTACATTTTGCAGGTTTCCAGTTCAGTCACACTTGATATTTCTCTGGGCAAGAGCAGGGTGAGGGTGGGAGGTCTACTGGAAGTGGAACAACCTTATGGAATAATCTTCAACTTGATCCTGTTGGAGTCTCCCTGCTCTTTGCAGGAGCTGGACTAGATGACCCTGAAAGGTCCCTTCCAATCCAAACCATCCTGGATTCCTGTGAATAATTTGGGTAGGAGGGACCACAGCAGTGCACTTGGGTCAGCCCAGAGCAGAGCCAATTCAGAGAAATTTGGGGTTTTCTTACAAAAGGCTTTTTTCCTTGCCTGAGAAGGAACTCAGAGTGGTTCAGCAAACCTGATTTCATTGTGTTTCTGTTGATGTAAAGGCTTTTCCTGCCAGTTTTATGCACTTGAATATGGATATATGTATTTGAATACACTTCAGGTGCTGTGGGGTCAGGATCAGTATTTCTAACATTGTGAATAAACCAAATCTGACCCCAAACTGCTGCTCAGACTGAGCATTTGTCCAGGCTCAGGTAAAGAAAGCTTTTACCAAAACTTATGCTGATATTACTTAAAAATATTTTGTCAAAAAATCCCAGAAAAACCTTTGTGATTGGTGCAGTAGCCTTGGCTGTGTCTCATTTTAAAAAATGCTGATTTTTTTGGTGCCACTTCCCTTGGGAAGTCAGGAGGAGGCAGCAATGGATTTTCCAGGCTCCTCAGAGATCTCAAGATCCATGGACTGAGGCCCACAAGCAAAGACAGGTTTTTCTGCTGGACCTTTTAGACCTTGAATCTGGGATTGTGTCTCTAAAGCTGGTTTGGATGATTAAATCTATCCCAGTGGTGGAGCCTTTGGAATGCTGAAGGAAGTTCCCATCTCGGTGTCACATCCTCAGTGATTTCTGTCACCATTTTTGGACCTCTTTCCTTACTCTCCAATGATTCCTGCACAAGAACAATAGAAACCAAACGTGTCTCCAGCCCACAGCAAGTTGTGAACTGAAGAACTGGAAAGAATTTTGGCTTTGCTCTACTCCCTGTAGAGGTTTTAGAACCCACTCACTGCAGACATCTCATAAATTCAACTCTCTGATAATTCAGTTTCTAGTAGAAGTGTCAGGAACTCCTTGTCTCTGTGGGCTGATTCCTGGTGTATTTGTCTGTCTGTGGCTCAGTTATTTTTCTAATCTTAATCCAAATCCTCCCCAGATGTTGTCAGAGATGGACTTTGAGTGTTCCACAGCTCCTTCTGGGCTGGCTGGTGCTCCTGTCACTCCTCAGAGAAGGGTCACACACCAGATTAGTGTCACCTGGAACCCTCACCCTACAGAGAACTTGTCCAAAAACAGGTGTAACCAAATTCAGAACAGACCTTAACTTAAATATCCCTCAATATCCCTTTTGAGTATCAGTGGCTTCTCATGCTGCTTTTTCTTGCTGGAGGTTGGGGGTGCTGTGGGCACTGGGTGTGTTGAATTCATGCCAGCTCTTGAAGAGAAGGGCCCAGCAGGATTTTCAGTTGGCTCTTTGTCACCTGCCTTCCACCTCTCAGCCTTGGGGCTTCTGGACCATCTGGTTCCTGCCTGGGAGGAGCAGCCAGGAGGGTTCCCAAGGCAGGAGAAGGGAAAGATTCTGCTGCTCTGTCCCCAAGAGGTGCTGGTGTTTTGGTTTTGTCTTGGCCTCCAGCTCGAGCTGCCCCTTCCTTCTCTCTCTGCTCCTCGAAGCAGGAAAAAGGAAAGGAAACAAAAAGGACTTGCAAGAAGCTGAGCCAAGTCAATATATGTATATAAATATATATGTATATTCTCTAAATGTCTACAATTATATGTATACAATTTGCACCCACAACAGGGAAAAGGGAAGGGGAAAGGGGAAGGGGAAAACAGGGGCGACAAAAAGAATCAAAACAAAAAAACCAGTGGGTACAAAAGAACACTCCCACCCCACCCCACTGAGTAAACCAGTACCACACAATCCCACCACCACTCTTAGAAGAAAACCAGCCCCTTTCTTTCACGTGGGGGGATCTCACTCATGCCCTTTCCCCTGATCTGCTGCGTGGCTCTGATAAGGGACTGAGCAGCAGCAGAGAGAACCTCCTGCCCTCCACTCTCACCACAAACCCAAGAGAGCTAAACTACTTATTCCTGTCTCTTATCCCGTTGGAGGGGAAAAGAATGGGTGAGGAATACCTGGGAGACAAGCCCCTCCCTGGTTACATCTGGTTACCAGGAACAAGCCTGGGTTAAACTATCACAGCTGGGCAACAAGTCATCGAGAAATCAATCTTTGGGACAAGTCCCACACTGCTCCCTCCCTCTGACAGCCTGGAAATGAACCCGGGGCTGGGGCTTTTGGGATCAGTCACTGGTCACTCTGTGGTGGGACTGGGGGCTGGTGGTCAGTGCTGAGACTGGCCTGGCCCTCCTTGATGTATTTGCACCCCTGTATGTGACACTCTGAGCAGCATGTGGGGTTTAGGTCTTTCTCCTTAGTGACAACCTGTGCTCTGAAGGTTTGTTTTTCCATTTCCTTCCAACCTTTCTGCTCTCTCAAAGTGTCTCTTCCAGCAATGAGCAACCTCCCGCTCTCCCTTTGGTGCTGGGGTGGCTTGTGCTAAGGGGGGCTGTAGCTGTCTTTGTTTTCCCCAGGATTGTCCCTGCTGAGGATCTTGGGGACTCTGCTCTCCCCCTGATCGTGTCGTCCAGAGTGTCCCTGTCCATTCTGCTCTTCCTTCCCTGTCCCAGGATTCATGCTGGGGTTTTGCCACCCCATTTGCTGATGCTGGCACTGCTCCTCTGTGCCCTCAGGAGTCCCTGCCCAGCATGTCTGACCTCTTTCCCTCTCTCTTGTCTCTCTGCTCTGGCTCTGTCCTGTCCCACGGAAGGAGCGGATGCGTAGGGAGCGGGAGGCAGCCACGCAGCAGCTTGAGGAGGAGGTGGAGGTGAGCAGCACGGGGGGAGAGCCCCAGAAAAGGGGTACAGCTGGACTGGAAGGCTGGGAAAAAATCCCCCAAAAGTGTTTTTATTCTTGTAGCTCATGTTTTCCACTCTCCTGTAAAAGGGTGTGGCTTTGGGGATAACAGAAGAGATCAGAACTGAAGAAATGTGTAATAAGGGATTGAGGAAGGGATTGAGTGTTTTGTTCAGTTCTGGGCCCCTCAGTTTAGGAAAGATCTTGAGGGGCTGGAGCGGGGCCAGAGAAGAGCAACGAGGCTGGAGAAGGGACTGGAGGTGGCACTGAGTGTCCTCTTAAACACCTCCAGGGACAGAGAATCCACCAGGACTTGATCCAACCCCACTGTGATCACCAGCCCAGGGCACTCAGTGGGATTGGATCAAGGGTTGGACTTGATGATCTCAGAGGTCTCTTCCAAGCCAACTGAGAAGAGCAACAAGGCTGGAGAAGGGACTGGAGCACAAGTGGTGTGGGGAGAGGCTGAGGGAGCTGGGGGTGTTTAGCCTGGAGAAGAGGAGGCTCAGAGGTGACCTCAGCACTGTCTGGAACTGCCTGAAGGGAAGTTGTGGCCAGGTGGGGGTTGGTCTCTTCTCCCAGGCACTCAGCAATAGGACAAGGGGGCACGATGGGCTCAAGCTCTGCCAGGGGAAATTGAAGTTGGAGAGCAGAAGAAAATTCTTTGCAGAGAGAGTGCTCAGGCATTGGAATGGGCTGCCCAGAGAGGGGGTGGATTCCCCATCCCTGGAGGTTTTTCAGCTGAGCTTGGCCGTGGCACTGAGTGCCATGATCTGGTAAAGGGCCTGGAGTTGGACCAAGGGTTGGACTTGATGATCTGGGAGGTCTTTTCCAACCCAATCCATTCTATGATTCTATGAAGGGGCAGTCCCAGAAAAGGGCTACAGATGGACTGGAAGGCTGGGGAAAATCCCCAAAAAGTGTTTTTGTTCCTGTAGCTCATGTTTTCCACTCTCCTGTGAAAGGGTGTGGCTTTGGGGATAACAGAAGAGACCAGAACTGAAGAAATGCGTAAAGGATTGAGGAAGGGACAGTGGAAAACAGTGGCTGGGTTTGAAACCTGTACTGCTGTTTGGGGTTAGAAAGGCAGCACATGGGAGGCAAAATTGGACAAAATTGTACAGTGAGTGTGAGTTAAGGTTGGGAAAAGAAACCAGAGGAATTGCAGAGTTGCATTCTTGGACATGTCCAGATGCAGACTGGAGTTGTGTTGAATGCTGTTGGGGCAGCATAAAAGGAAGGTATGGCACATTCCCCTCCCTCCCTGTGAGGGAGTGGGTGGGGGGCAGGAGGACTGAGGGGATCTGAGCAGCAATGGGTGACCAGGAGTGCACAGTGACACGTTCTCTGGGGTGCTTCTCCAGCCCAACCCCTGCCATGGCTCCCCATGGTTGTGTTTGGAACAATTCCAGCTCCTTGGAACTCTGCAGAGTTTGGAGATAAGGCCTCGGTTATTACTGGGATGATTCTCTTTTCATTGCTTTTCTTCAGTGGTTTAGTTGCCTTTGGGCCTGACCTGTTGCTGGTGTTTGTGTTCTCCAGAACATCCCCAGTGAACCTCTGCGCCTGGACTACAGGACCCTGGCAGCGCTGCCCAGCAGTGGCCTGCAGAGGGGCAACCGAGCTGTGAGTGGGGCTGGGGGGGACCAAAGAGATGGGGGGCCCTGTGGGGGGGAGGCTGTGGGGGCAGTGAAGAGATGGGGGTCCGTGAGGGGGCACTGAGGAGATGGGGTGTCCCTGAGGGGGCACTGAAGAGATGGCGGCCCCTGTGGGGGGACCGAAGAGATGGAGGTCTCTGTGGGGGGGAGATTGTGGGGAGACTTCAGAGATGGGGGGTGTCCCTGTGGGGGCATTGAGGAGATGGGGATCCCTGTAAGGGCACTGAAAGGATGGGGGTCCCTGTGGGTAGGAGGCTCTGGGGCGACCAAAGAGATGGAGGTTCCTGTGGGGGCACTGAAGAGATGGAGGTTCCTGTGGGGGCACTGAAGAGATGGGGGTCCCTGTGGGGGGACTGAGGAGATGGGGGTCCCTGTGGGGGTTGATGGGTATGGGGGCACTGAAGAGATGGAAGTCCTTGTGGGGAGGAGGCTGTGGGGACATTGAAGAGATGGGGGTCCCTGTGGGGGGCACCAAAGAGATGGGGAAGACTGTGGGGGCACTGAAGAGATGGGGGTCCCTGCAGGGAAGGCTGTGGGGGCAGTGAGGAGAGGGGGGTCCCTGTGGGGGCACTGAAGAGATGGGGGTCCCTGTGGGGAGGAGGCTGTGGGGGCACCGAAGAAATGGCGGTCCCTGTGGGAGGAAGGGTATGGGGACACTGAAGAGATGGAGGAGGCTGTGGGGACACTGAAGAGATGGGGGTCCCTGTGGGGGCACTGAGGAGATATGGGTCCCTGTGGGGAGGATGCTGTGGAGGGACCAAAGAGATGGGGGTCCCTGTGGGGGCACTGCAGAGATGGAGGTCTCTGTGGGGCGACTGAGGAGTTGGGGGTCCCTGTAGGGAGAAGGCTGTAGGGGGACTGAGGAGCTGGGGGTCCCTGTGGTGGGGAGACTGTGGGGAGACTCCAGAGATGGGGGTCCCTGTGGAGGTTGGTGGGTATGGGGGCACTGAAGAGATGGGGGTCCCTGTGGGGGCACTGAGGAGAGGGGAGTCCCTGTGGGGGGAGGCTGTGGGGGCACTGAAGAGATGGAGGTCCCTGTGGGGGCATTGAAGAGATGGAGGTCCCTGTGGGGGGACTGAGGAGATGGGGGTCCCTGTGGGGGTTGGTGGGTATGGGGGCACTGAAGAGATGGAAGTCCTTGTGGGGAGGAGGCTGTGGGGACACTGAGGAGATGGGGGTCCCTGTGGGGACACTGAAGAGATGGCGGCCCCTGTGGGGGGACCGAAGAGATGGAGGTCTCTGTGGCGGAGAGACTGTGGGGAGACTTTAGAGATGGGGGGGGGTCCCTGTAAGGGCACTGAAGGGATGGGGGTCCCTGTGGGGAGGAGGCTCTGGGGTGACCAAAGAGATGGAGGTCCCTGTGGGGGCATTGAAGAGATGGGGGTCCCTGTGGGGGGACTGAGGAGATGGGGGTCCCTGTGGAGAGGCCATGAGGGGGCTGAGGAGCTGGGGGTCCCTGTGGGGAGGCCACTGGGGGGCTGAGGAGCTGGGGGTCCCTGTGGGGAGGCAATGGGGGTGATAAGGAGATGGGGGTCCCTGTGGAGAGGCCATGGAGGGGCTGAGGAGCTGGGGTCCCTGTGGGAAGGCCATGGGGGGCCTGAGGAGATGGGGGTCCCTGTGGGGAGGCCATGGAGGGGCTGAGGAGCTGGGGGTCCCTGTGGGAAGGCCATGGGGGGCCTGAGGAGATGGGGGTCCCTGTGGGGAGGCCATGGGGGGGCTGAGGAGATGGGGGTCCCTGTGGGGAGGCCATGGGGGGGCTGAGGAGTTGGGGGTCCCTGTGGGGAGGCCATGGGGGGGGCTGAGGAGATGGGGGTCCCTGTGGGGAGGCCACTGGGGGCTGAGGAGCTGGGGGTCCCTGTGGGGAGGCAAGGGGGGGGGCTGAGGAGATGGGGGTCCCTACAGGGGAGGCCATGGAGAGGCTGAGGAGCTGGGGGTCCCTGTGGGGAGGCAATGGGGGTGATAAGGAGATGGGGGTCCCTGTGGAGAGGCCATGGAGGGGCTGAGGAGCTGGGGGTCCCTGTGGGGAGGCCATGGGGGGGCTGAGGAGCTGGGGGTCCCTGTGGGGAGGCCATGGGGTGGGGCTGAGGAGATGGGGGTCCCTGTGGGGAGGCCATGGGGGGCTGAGGAGCTGGGGGTCCCTGTGGGGAGGCCACTGGGGCTGAGGAGCTGGGGGTCCCTGTGGGAAGGCAATGGGGGGGCTGAGGAGATGGGGGTCCCTGTGGGGAGGCAATGGGGGGGCTGCGGAGATGGGGGTCCCTGTGTGGAGGCCACAGGGGGCTGAGGAGATGGGGGTCCCTCTGGGGAGGCCGGAGGGGGGGCTGTGACAATAGGGATCCCCCTAGGTGGGTCCTGGTCCATCCCTTCCCTGCCCTCCACCTGTGCTGTGCTGTGGGAGGTGATGGCATCTCTGCAGAGGAAAACTGGGAAGCAGAACTGTGGGATACTCTGGCACTGAAACAAAAAGTAGCTGCAAAAGAAAGATGGGAATAAGAAAATGAGAAGATCAAGGGCCAGGTGGTTTTCCTTTTGGGGAAGGGAAGTGTCAAAGTTTGCCAAGTTGCAAAAAGCACAGTCTGGAACAAGACAGAAAGAACAGGCCAGAAGGAAAAGAAGGGGATGGGAGTGGGAGAGTGCAGGGATTTGTAGCTCCAGAAATCTGCCAAGGAGGAAGGGAAAGATTCTTCCCAACACAGTGATGACAGTATTGGGTGCACAGCTCAGTTGTAAATCCAGTGTGGAATGGTGGTCAGGAAGGAGGAGGGATGAAGGTGCTGAGACCAAAAGTATTAAAAATAAAATAGTTCAAGGCTGTGTTGGATGAGGTCAGAGCAACCTGGTCCACTGAGAGGTGTCCCTGCCCATGGCAGGGGGTGGGACTGGCTGGTCTTCAAGGGTCCCTTCCAACCCAAACCATCTTGGGATTCTATGAAAGCCAAGAAAGTGGCCAGGGTTGTGTGTTGTGACTGAGCCCTGTGGCTTCTGTGTCATGTTGTGTGTTGTGACTGAGCCCTGTAGCTCCACTGTCATGTTGTGTATTGTGGCTCCAGCTGTGGATGCTCCTGCCCTTTGCCCTTCCTGCCAGTCCCTCATATGTAGTGGCCAAGAGAAATTACAGATCTCATGAACTTCATGGATTACAAATTCATCTCTCTTCTATATTGTTTAAATTCTCCTCTCTCCATCTTTGCTGCCTTTTATTTTCCCTGTTAATACATTCCATTGGGCCTGCTCCTTCACACATCCTCAGCCTCCTCCTTCCTTCCCTCCTGGTGTGACAAGACCTCCCTTTGCTGTGATCATCCACTCTGTTGTTTTGGGATCATCTCTTTTACCTTTCCTGTCTCCATCTCATTCCACACAGACAGGTCTCCTCTTTTCTCCTGTTTCCAGGCCCTCTTGTTCTCTGCCTCCCTTCACAGCCCTGCTTTGGCTCCAGCTCTGGCTCCTTTTCGTCTCCTACTTCCCAGCTTTTGGGTTCACACAAAACGGCATTCTCAGGAAAAAGTTTATTTTTAGCATTTCTGAGTGTAACTCAGGAGCTGGAAGAGGGGGAGAGGCAGCAGCTGCTTCCAGTGTGGTCCAGAGTGGAGCAGCCTTTGGGAGCTTGTGCCTTGCACTCAGTCCCAGGAACACCCAGCAGAGGAATGCAGGGGTCAAGTGCCCTGGAATGCCAGGGTGATGGGCAGCATCTATAAATGTCCCACTTCAGGGAAGGCCCATGGGTGCCCACGTGTGTCTTTGTCCAGCTGTCACCAGCCCTGTCTTTGCTCTGCTCAGATTGTGGGGACAGGGAGGTTCTGGTGTGGGGACAGAGATTCTTGTGGTCCTTCAGGAGCTGCCCTGGTTGGAAGTCACGGAATCCCAGACTATTCTGAGTTGGAAGGACCCACAAGGATCATCGAGTCCAACTCTTAAGTCAATGGCCCACATGGGGTATTGAACCCATGACCTTGGCATTATTACAACCAAGTTTTAACCTCAGCCAGGGTGGGCTTTGCAGCAGCAGGGCAGGCAGATGGGTGACAGGTTGTCCATCTTCAGACAGTCACTGCATCCAGGTGACTGGTGCTCTTGTCCCATTCCCATCATGGTTTCCACCTTCCTATCTCCGGGCCAACCCTGTCACCACAGACATTCTCCTCCAAACTGTGTCTGGGTACCTTTTACTGACAAAGTTCCCTGCAAGGGGACTGTTCCTGTCATTGCTGTGGGGCAGGAAAAGCTGCAGGAAACTGTTCCTGTCCTTGTTGTGGGGCAGGAGGAGCTGCAGGGAACTGTTCCTGTCCTCACTGTGGGGCAGGAAAAGCTGTAGGGAGCTGTTCCTGTCCTTGTTGTGGGGCAGGAGGAGTTGCAGGGAACTGTTCCTGTCCTCACTGTGGGGCAGGAAAAGCTGCAGGAAACTGTTCCTGTCCTCACTGTGGGGCAGGAAAAGCTGTAGGGAGCTGTTCCTGTCCTTGCTGTGGGGCAGGAGGAGCTGCAGGGAATTGTTCCTGTTCTGGCTGTGGAGCAAGAGGAGCTGCAGGGAGTTGGTTCTGTTCTGGCTGTGGAGCAGGAGGAGCTGCACATCAATCCTGACCTCTAACTATGGGTGAAATTCATCCTGAGGATTCCCCAAGAATGGCCCCCAGAGAAAGGAGCAGGTGGTTTTCTGCCTTGGATCAATGTGTGTTGCTGTGTCTGGTCCCTTTGTGAGGAGGATTTAACAAAAGCTGATGAGATGCCTGTTCTGTTTGTCCACTGTTGAAAGCCCAACTGAAAATTCCCATTGGAAGCAGTGTGGGAATGCTCATTGGGATGATGCTCTTTGGCCATGCAGCCACTTTACTGCAACATCTGGATGGAAACTGTGGCTGCCCCACCCCTGGAAGTGTTCAAGATGAGATTGAATGGATCTTGGAGCAACCTGGGACAGTGGAAGGTGTCCCTGCCCATGGCAGAGGGTGGAACAAGATGAGTTTTTGGGTTCCTACCCACCCAAACCATCCTGGGATTCTGTGACTCAATGACAGTGCCCTTACAGGAGTCAAAGAGCTGTTACAGTCCCTGTCTCTGTATCCATCAGGCATGAAAGCTGCACCCACGAGGGACTGATCACAGAAAAATTTAATATCAAAGTCTAGTTTTGCTTTCTGGACTATGAAAAATTGAGAAGACTTGACGTGTCTTAGTACCAGCTCACCGTGATTAGTTAATTAACAGCCTTTACTTTCTGCTCTGAATCTGTTTCTCTTCAGTTTCTTGCCTTTGATTCTTTCTTTGTGCTTGCTCATCAGATTCAAGATTACATTTCTTTCAGTGCCCTGAAGGATTCAGGGTAACACCTGCCAGCCCTGTCTGCAGGCTGGGAGAACTCTCTGCATTGC
This sequence comes from Pithys albifrons albifrons, assembly GCF_047495875.1. Classification (NCBI taxonomy): domain Eukaryota; kingdom Metazoa; phylum Chordata; class Aves; order Passeriformes; family Thamnophilidae; genus Pithys; species Pithys albifrons. The sequence goes on along the minus strand of NW_027286060.1, from coordinate 21,150 downwards.
CCAAATCTTTGCTTACCCAAAATAGAAATTGTGTCTTATCTGACAGAAATAGTCCCTGTGGGGCTGGGGAGTGAGGAATCCCCTCTGGGAGGCACTGTGGCAGTGGGAGCAGCAAGGGGCACATCCAGCCCAGTTCCAAGAACAAAATAGGGATTTAGGCTCCCCAGAGACTGTCAGGCTTTATGGCCCTCTGGGAAAAGGTGTTTGGAAAAAGGGATTTTACACTGCAAAGCCACAAAATCAGGATTTCTCAAGGTAGCACAGACTTGGCTGCTCAGGAAACACGATACAAGCCAGGGCTCTGCCAACCACAGAGGTTGGATTGGGAGGTTAGGGGAGGGCCTCCCAAATTCCTGAGCCTCCCAGCTGCCATTGTAGTCACCAGCCCACCCCTCCAGAGCTATTTTGGTGACCACTGCCATGACACAGGAGCTGGAGAATGTGCTCTGAGCAGGAGAGGTCTTTCTGCTCCCCAGAGGCGCTTGGATGGAAGGTTTGGTCTTTGCTCTCTGCCTTTCTCTGCTCCCCTGAAAAAGGCTCTGACTGGGGTAACAAATTCTCTTCTATGGCATTAAGAGGAAGGGTCAGGGTTTTATCCAGGCTGGGTGTGAGCCCTGGAACAGCAAGAGCCACCCAAAAGGGGTCTGTGCTCCACTGGCTGTGCTGAGCTCTGGTACTTTGGGTGTGTTGTGATGTGGTGAGGCCATGACAGCACGTTCACCTGGACAGGTGTGATGGGAATGCACAAGGTGGGTGTTGTGGGGCTGTGTGGCAGTGCTGGGGTGACAGCAGAGCCTGGGCCATGGGTGATGGGGGGAAAAGGAGTGGGAGTTGGACAGGGTGGTCTCCAGAGGTCCCTTCCAAGCCCAGCTATTTAGTGGTTCTGTGTGCTGGGGTGGTCAGGTGGAGGACATGTCCTTATGTAGATGTTGGCAGTGAGTTTGGCTGTAGAGCAGCTGGAGAAATGAAATGTGTGTGAGTTGGAGCAGTGCAGGGAGTGCTTGTGCCTGTTGGCTCCCTGGGGTCCCTGTGCTCAGCAGGAACCTCTCCTGGAAGTGGCACTGGGGGGTCCCAGATTGGTGGTAGAGCAGGAGAGAGGGGTGGGATAGTATGTGGGCATTAGCAGTGGAATTCTTCTCTCCCTTGTCCTTTGGCAGTTGCTCTGTATTTTCTTCCTCCTCTTCTTTACTCTATTCTCCTTATTTTCTGTCTGATCCTTCTGTTTTCCTCTCAGCCTGTTCAGGGTACTAAGCTCAGCTCCAGCATGGAGGGTGACTGCACAGTGCTGGCCCTGCCCTTGGCATGGGACAGCCAGGACATGTCCCTGGACCTGGCAGTGGGCACAACCAGCAGTACCATGGCTGAGTCCCCTCAGCACTCCGTGGGCACATCCAGCAGCAGAGTGGCTGAGTACCCCATGGGCACATCCAGCAGCAACACCATGGCTGAGCCCCCTCAGCACCCCATGGGTACCACCAGCACCATGGCTGAGCCCCCTCAGCACCTCATGGGTACCACCAGCAGCACCATGGCTGAGCTCTCCACAGGCACAACCAGCACCAGCGTGGCTGAGCCCCCTCAGCACTCCATGGGCACAACCAGAGTGGCTGAGCCCCCTCAGCACCTCATGGGCACTATCAGCAGCAGCGTGGCTGAGCCCCCTCAGCACCTCATGGGCACAACCAGCAACAGAGCAGCTGAGCCCCCTCAGCACCCCATGGGCATCACCAGCAGCACCATGGCTGAGCCTCCTCAGGACCCCATGGGTACCACCAGCAGCACCATGGCTGAGCCCCCTCAGGACCCCATGGGTACCACCACCAGCATGGCTGAGCCCCCTCAGCACCCCACGGGCACAACCACCAACAGCACAATGGCTGAGCCCCCTCAGCACCCAACCAGCAGCAGCAGCGTGGCTGAGCCCCCTCAGCACCTCATGGGCACCATCATCAGCAGCAGAGTGGCTGAGCCCCTTCAGCACCCCATGGGCACAACCAGCAGCACAATGGCTGAGCACCCCACAGGTACCACCAGCAGCAGAGTGGCTGAGCCCCCTCAGCACCCCATGGGCACATCTAGCAGCACCATGGCTGAGCCCCCTCAGCACCTCATGGGCACAACCAGCATGGCTGAGCCCCCTCAGCACCCCATGGGCACCACCAGCAGCAGCAGAGTGGCTGAGCCCCCTCAGCACCCCGTGGGCACCACAAGCAGCAAAGTGGCTGAGCCCCCTCAGCACCCCATGGGCACCACCAGCAGCAGCAGAGTGGCTGAGCCCCTTCAGCACCCCATGGGCACCACCACCAGCAACAAAGTGGCTGAGCCCCCTCAGCACCCCATGGGCACCACGAGCAGCAAAGTGGCTGAGCCCTCTCAGCACCCCGTGCCAACCATTCAGTACCCAAGCAGGGCAGAACAGCCCCAGGGAGACAAGGAGGATCCCCCAGGGTGCCCCTTGTCCCAGGAGCAGCTTCCAGAGCCAGAGTGTCTGATCGAGACTCAGCCCATCCCCTTCAGTGAGAACCCCTTTGTGGTTGCCAACCGCAGGGGCAAAGCTGCGGGCACGGCTGGCCTGGGGGGGCCCCCCCTGGGCTATGGCAGCGGGGGAGTGCTGAAGACCAGCCTGTACTGCAAGGCAAGCAGCGTGTGCCACGTGGTGTTTGGCATGCACTCACAGTTCTGGCCACCACGCCCTACTAAAAACCCTGGCACGGGGCAGCACGGTGCCCCCCTAACTCCTGTGCCCCCAGCACTGTGTCCCTGATGGTCGGTGTGTCGTCCTCCAGCCACTAACACACCCCCCAGCATGTGCTGCTGAGCCCCTCTGAGGGGACACGGTGACATCTTTGCCCATAACAACCCCCTGCAGTGCTCCAGGCTGGGGACAGAGTGACTGGAGAGCAGCCAGGTGGAAGGAGACCTGGGGGTTTGGATTGACAGGAGGCTGGACATGAGCCAGGTGTGCCCAGGTGGCCAAGAAGGCCAATGGGATCCTGGCCTGGATCAGGAACAGTGTGGCAGCAGGCCCAGGGCAGTGACCCTTCCCCTGGACTCTGCCTTGAGGAGGCCACACCTTGAGTGTTGTGTTCAGTTCTGGGCCCCTCAGTTCAGGAAAGGTCTTGAGCGGGTGGAGCGGGGCCAGAGAAGAGCATCGAGGCTGGAGAAGGGACTGGAGCACAAGTGCTGTGGGGAGAGGCTGAGGGAGCTGGGGGTGTTTAGCCTGGAGAAGAGGAGGCTCAGGGGAGACCTCAGCACTGTCTGGAACTCCCTGACAGGAGGTTGTAGCCAGGTGTGGATTGGTCTCTTCTCCCAGACAAGAGGGCACAGCTAAAGCTCTGCCAGGGGAGGTTAAGGTTGGATATCAGAAAGAAATTCTTCCCAGAGAGAGTGGTCAGGCATTGGAATGGCCTCCCCAGAGAGGGGGTGGATTCCCCACCCCTGGAGGTTCTTAAGATGAGACTGGATGTGGCTCTCAGTGCCATCATCTGGTGACCACAGTGGGGTTGGATCAAGGATTGGACTTGTTGATCACAGAGGTCTCTTCTAACCCAGCTGGTTCTCTGATTCTCTGATCTGTGACTTCGTTGCTGTCCCTCTGGGTCTGGCTGGAGCAGCATCATCCCAGTCCTCTCAGCTGGCATTGTGGGGCTGGCAGGGCTTGTGGAGGATCAGTGTTGGTGCCACACCTGGGCCTGACCACAGCCCTTTTTTAGATGTCTGAAAAGCAGAGCAGAGCAGCTGGCATGGTTGATCCACAGCCCAGCAGCTGCTCCTCCAAGTGACACTTTCCGGTAGGTTGAGACTGGGATTTCAAGGGAGAACTTTGCTTTCTGCTCTGGGAAATGTTTGTATTTGACATTCTTGCTGTTGCACAGGGAACCTTTGGCAGAGCAGGGACTGGACCCAAAGATGGATCTAGCCCATCCTCCTTGTCAACTCTCTCCTTCTTCCTTTCTCAGAGTATTGGGAGGTCTCAAAAACTAAATAAACAGCCCCACACAGAGGAAAACCAACCAGTCAACCCACCCAGCCCCTGCTGCAGTGATCTTGGAATCTTGGAGGTGTTTTAGGGAATCTCACAGGTCTGCAGGCAGGTGGGCTTAGAGCAAGGCACAGAGTGGAATCTGTGCTCCAGCATAAACTCCAGGTTGCTTCAGGCTTGGTCAGATTAAACCCTGTTGCCCAAGGCTGACTTGAACCAACTGACCAGTGGCTATGGTGTGGTACTGACTGGGAGCTGCAGGTTTGCCTAAACAGTTCCCTAAATCCCAGATGATCTGCTTCCACCTTCAGGCATCTGAGATACTTCCAAAGTGTGCTCCTCACTCCTGCAGTTGGAGTGCAGGTGGTTCCTGGGACACTGTTCAGCTGTTGGGATGGGCTGTTGGCTGGTTCAGCCAAGCTTTGGTGTCAGAGGTTCCTCTGGAAGTGAGGAGAGCACCATCTCTCCAATCCTACTGGTCTTACCAGCAGGACAACTGCAAAGGATGTGGCTGGGGATGATTCCTGTCCTCTTCCAGATGGGAATGGCTGTCCTTGCTCAGTGTCTGTACAATGGAAAGTTTGCCTGGGAGGGTTGTGAGGATTCAAGGGAGAGGATTCCCAGGATTTGCTCCGAGGCAGAGGCTGTAACCTGATTAGCTGACCTTGCAGACTGTTTGGAGATGATCCCAATTCCAATGTTTAACATCATTCCCTCGCTGTTTGTGGTCCTTTTGGCCAGTTTGTGGCACATCCCAACTGCTGTGCCCTGCTAACCCTGCTCCTGGAGAGGGGCCATGGCTGCATGTCCAGGCTCTACAAACCCCCTCCTGCCACACAGTAACTCTCGAGCTTTGTCTTCTCTTTTTCAGGCTCCTGTGGGCGAGTCTGGGACAGGAAATTCCAGGCGTGAATCCCCCTATTCTCCCAGTAATCCTCAGGTGAGACTGCCCTGGGAAAGGCAGAGGCACCTCCAGGGGTGAAATGCAGAGGAAGCTGAGGGTGATTTTCATCCTTGAGTGACACCATCAAGGTGGAGGGGATCTGTCACAGGAGGCCACCAGAGAGCGAGGGAAGAACAGCCTCCTTCAAAGGAAGGTTATTTGATGGTCTTACACAAGCTCTGAGGGGTGACTTAATTCCAGGGATGTACCTGGAGTTGGTACAACATGTAGGTGTCAGGATTTTGGGAATGGCCTCACCAATGCCTTGTACAGAGACTCTGTTGACTGTGGTAAGAAAGGGAGGAGTCAGGGTTTGGAGAACGATCTCAGGTCTGTAAACCAGTGCTCCCAGTGCTTCCCAGTCTCCCAGAGGATCCCTGGATCTGTGTGTGGCACTGAGGGTGACCCACCTGAGCTGTTGTGGAAGGGCCGTGCCCTCAGGAAGTGATTCCCTACAGCTCCTTGCTCAGAGGTTTTCCTTTTGGAGCAGAAAGTGTCTTTATTTTTTGTAACTTCTGACTATTTTTTCTTTATAAATACTACCTGTCCTCCCTCCCTAATGAATGTTCTTATTCATTATATCAGCTCTGATCTTTCCTTTTCAGTCTTTGAATCTTTGATCCCACTGTCCATCCTGTGGCAGGAGGTGCCACAGCTGAACCTTTCCAAGTTAAATGATCTTAAATGGATTTTTAAATTTTCCCTTCACATCCATTACCTGTAACTGGTTTTTATATTGGGGGCTGGACTGAACTGCAGGTTGTGCTTTGTCCTTTGTCCATGGTCATTTTGGGTCTCTTGTGTTCCTTTTGGAGTCCAGCTGCTCTCCAGCTGTTTGGGAGCAGCTGTCCATTGCTCTCCCCACCAGCTCTAGCCCTTCCCTGCTCTTCAGTGAAGCCATTTTGGTTCTCAGAGCTGGAGAGGACTCTTAAGGTGAAGGGCATCACCTTTGGGTGAGGTGACCACTCACATGGGCTCAGGAGAAGGATTTGGGACCACCTGTTGAAACTGTAGAAGCAGCACTTTGGTCCATCTTCTGTTGCTTCTTGGCCTGTCTCAAATCACCCTCAGTTCTTGGATCCTTTGGAATCGAGTGTCCATCAGGAGCAAAGCAAGATTAGAAGAGGACACAGTTTGTTACAGCAACACTATTTCAGTGCTCTTTGTTCCAGGTGCATGTGTTTCCCTGTTGGCATTTTGAGAGCAGCTGCAAACTGGGTGAGGGTTTGGTTTGGGGCTGGTTCCAAGTTTTCCTTTTACCACAAGTGCCAGTTTTCTCTGAGACTGGTTGCCATGGAATCCCAGGATGGTTTGGGTGAGAAGGGACCTTCAAGACCCTCCTTTTCCACACCCCTATCATGGGCAGGGACACGTTTCATTAGACCAGGTTGCTCTAAACCTTGTCCAGCCTGGCCTGGGACACTTCCAAGGATGGGGCGGCCACAGCTTCTCTACCCAACCTGTGCCAGGGCCTTCCCACCCTCCCAGGGAAGGATTTCTGCCCAGTATCCCATCCCACCCTGTTCTCTGGCAGTGGGAAGCCATTCCCTGTGTCCTGTCCCTCCATCCCTTTTCTCCAAGTCCTTCTCCAGCTCTCCTGGAGCCCATTTAGGCACTGGAAGGGGCTCTCAGGTCTCCCCAAGGCCTTCTCCAGGCTGAAGACCCCCAGCTCTTTGCTATTCTGAGGATTCAGGACTCTTGACCTTCAGGTTGCTCCTGCAGAGCAAAAGTTCCAAGGAATTGTATCTCTAATTCTCTGACTCCATCTATTTTCAATATTTATTCTTTGGTTTCAACATCTTGTAGTCCAGCCAGAATTTATTGGCATATTTCAGAGAATTCTTGAGGGAAATGGAGTCCTTTGCCGTGAGTTGGCATCACGATAGTTGTGCTTGACCTGTGGCTCTGTGAGGGGGTGGGAGAGGAGGTTTGTGGTGGGTCTGTGTGTGCTGAGCAGGGCAGGAGGGCATTTCAGCTCCGGGTGCTGCAGTCTCTGTGCTTGTCTCCCTTGGAAAACCCAGACTCTCCGTTTTCTCTCCTGTTCTCTGCCCTGCTGATGCCCCTCTCCAGGTGCCCGCAGCCCCCCGGCCCCCTCACCTGGCGGGCAGGGAGACCCGCTTTGTAAGTGCTGTTGGTGTGCAGTGTGCGCTGCTGCTCCGGCTGCTCCCGCTGCCCACCCCCTGCTCCGGCTCCTGCCGCTTTGGGGCACCCCTGGGGCTCCCCCATGAGGGAGCAGTGCCCCCTTGGCACCTGGGGCACGAGGGGCTGCTCCCCCTGAGCCGCTGCTGTGATGGCACCTGCGAGCGCTTCTGGGGAGGACCTGCCGTGGGGTGGCTTTGCTCCGGCTTGGGGGCAGGTGTGGAGGGTGGGGTGTGCCCAGGGAGTGTGCCCAGGTCCAGGAGCAGAGGAGATGCCAAGGATCAGGAGCTGGGAATGTGCCCAAGGGCCCGGCACTGGGGATGTGCCCAGGGACCAGGACCTGGGAATGTGCCCAAGGGCCAGGAGCAGAGGAGATGCCCAGGGATCAGGAGCTGAGGGTGTGAGCAGGGACCAGGAGCTGGGAATGTTAGCCAGGGCCAGGAGCAGAGGAGATGTCCAGGGATCAGGACCTGGGAATGTGAGCAGGGGACAGGACCAGGGCTGTGAGCCAACACCAGGAGCTGGGGTTGTGCCCAGGGAATGTGCCCATGGGCCAGGAGTAGAGAAGATGCCAGGGACCAGGACCTGGGAGTGTGCCCAAGGGCCAGGAGCAGAGGAGATGCCCAGGGACCAGGACGTGGGAATCTGAGAGGGGACAGGACCAGGGCTGTGAGCCAACACCAGGAGCTGGGGATGTGCCCAGGGAATGTGCCTGTGGCCTTGAGCAGAGGAGATGCCCAGGGACCAGGAGCTGAGGGTGTGAGCAGGGGACAGGACCAGGGCTGTGAGCCAATGCCAGAGGCTGGGGACGTGCCCAGGGACCAGGAGCAGGGGCTGTCCACAGGCCAGGACCTGGAGATGTGCCCATGGGCCAGGACCAGCCTAGGGTTGGGGTCACAGCCTGGAGGTGTTCAGAGCACTGAGGGCATCCTCACACAGCAGAGGATGAAGCAGGGGTGGGCCCTGGGCTCTGACCTGTCCCCACTTGAAGAACCAGGTATGGGGGGAACTTCTGTGGGATCTGGGGGTCCCCACACAGCGCAGGCAGTGGGGCAGAGGTGAACTAAAGGTTTTCAGGGTGGACTCCAGATTTACACCTGTATTTTTGCTTTCAGGCTTCCATTAACTTCATTACACCGCAGGATGACAGTAAATCAGTGAGTACAACCCCCATGAGACCTGACTGGTGTCCCTGTCTCTTTGTCCTGACTCCCACCCAGCCTTGCAGCTCCACTTGGCTCCTATTCTATCTCCTCCAGTCCTCCACTGTGCCTCAAATTTGTACAAATGCACCAAATCTTAAATGTGGTCCATTTGAAAACTGGACAGACCTGCTTTTTGCAGCTTTTATTCCTGTTTTCCCTCGCAGCTTCCCCTGCTGGGTCTCTGCTGGCTTACCCAACTCCTGCTGCCACTCTCTTTGGTCTCAGATGCTCTGTTCACTTCCACCCAGCATCCAACAGTGATGATGATGCCCAGGTCAAGTCTCAGACTCTTGTCTGCTCCTGTAACTGCATTTCTAGTCAGAGCCCTGACTTGATCTGGTTCAATTCCATCCACAGTTTCTGCCAATTCCCATTCCTGGATGATGTTTCCCTACATCCATCACCAGTGCTCACATTCTTTGATCTTCCTCACACTCAAACTGCCTAAAGGGAAGTTCTGGCCAGGTGGGGGTTGGTCTCTTCTCCCAGGCACTCAGCAATAGGACAAGGGGGCACGACGGGCTCAAGCTCTGCCAGGGGAAATTGAAGTTGGAGATCAGAGAGAAATTCTTTGCAGAGAGGGTGCTCAGGGATTGGAATGGGCTGCCCAGAGAGGGGGTGGATTCCCCATCCCTGGAGGTTTCTAAGGTGAGCTTGGCCGTGGCACTGATTGCCATGATCTGGTAAAGGGCCTGGAGTTGGACCAAGGGTTGGACTTGATCTCGGAGGTCTTTTCCAACCCCATCCATTCTATGATTCTAAGCCATGCCCTGCTGACCCTTGTGTGGCAGATGCTTTCTTGTGTCCTGACCTTCTCCATAACCCAGTTATGACCCTGTGTGACCCTGACTTGGCTGAACCTCTTTGGGTGTTGGTGCAGGAGCTCTCCCTGCTGGTGTGGTCTCTGGAGCAGGGAACACAGCTGAGGAATGGAGCTGGGGTGCATGGAGTTGTTTATTCACCTGCATAGAATCATAGAATGGATTGGATTGGAAAAGACCTCCCAGATCATCAAGTCCAACTCCAGTCCCTTTACCAGATCATGGCACTCAGTGCCACGGCCAAGCTCAGCTGAAAAACCTCCAGGGATGGGGAATCCACCCCCTCTGGGCAGCCCATTCCAATGCCTGAGCACTCTCTCTGCAAAGAATTTTTTTCTGATCTCCAACTTCAATTTCCCCTGGCAGAGCTTGAGCCCATTGTGCCCCCTTGTCCTATTGCTGAGTGCCTGGGAGAAGAGACCAAGCCCCACCTGGCCAGAACTTCCCTTCAGGCAGTTCCAGACAGTGCTGAGGTCACCTCTGAGCCTCCTCTTCTCCAGGCTAAACACCCCCAGCTCCCTCAGCCTCTCCCCACAGCACTTGTGCTCCAGTCCCTTCTCCGGCCTCGTTGCTCCTCTCTGGACCCCTCACTGCCCTAACTGCTTGTTTCTCTTCTCTCTTTCTCTCTCTCCTGCTCCTCCTCTTGCTCTGCATTCCCCTGGGGTGCAGACCAAGCCTGGTGTCATTCAGCCCCTGCCCCGCCTGCGACCCGGCGCTGCCTCGCACCCTGCGCAGGACGGGGACAGCCCCAACCCCTTCCAGCAGCCAGAGCTGTGCTTCAGGATCCCAAACTCTGTAAGTGGCCTGGGGTTCCTCCCTGAAAGCCCTGCCCCTGCCCTGCCTGGCTGTGGTGCCACATGTTGTGTCTGGACACCCTTTTTGTGTGAGGTTGAGGTGGCAAAATGCCCAAAACAAGGAGAGGGAATCAACCCCAACACCAAGGGAAGAGGAGGGAGGAAAAAATAACCAAAGAGGAGAAAAAAAGAAAAAAACCCCCAAAACCTGAAATAGCAAACTTCTTATATTATGGAAAGAGAGACAATTAAAAACAGAATGTGATACAATACATATATCACAGACTATCCTGAGTTGGAAGGACCCCCAAGGATCATCGAGTCCAACTCTTAAGTCAGTGGCCCACAGAGGGGATTGAACCCATGACCTTGGGCATTATTAAACCAAGTTTTACCCAGCTGAGCTGATCTCAGGGTCAGATACACAAATGTGGGAAAAAACAAACCAACCACAACAACCATTGTGTCACCCACCCAACAACACAGACCTGCACCACCCCAGCTCACAAAAACACTCCTAAAAGCTCCCCCCAAAGGATACTCAGCAAGAGAGGAGAAAACCAACAACAAAAAAAAGGGGACTTTCCAAACCAAACAGCTGTGAAGTGGTGAATGAGGCCCAACACCCCAGCAAGGGTGGCAGCAGGTCTGCTCAGCACTGACCATGAAGGGACTGAGCTGGGCACCTCCTACACCTTCTTTTATACTTGATTTTGATGTTAAATCATATGAAATATCTCTTTGGTTGCTTAAGTGAGGTGATTCTTTTCCCCTCTGATCTACATAGACTCTCTGGGCCTGCTGAAACTGAGGCTTGGCTAAAACTAAACCCAAAACCACCACACCCTTGCAGAGGTGATGGTGTGGTTTGACAACCATGTGCCTGAGCTGGGGCTGGTGGTGTCTGTGCACCAGCTGGGTGGCCCAGGAAGGAGCTCACACTGCTCACAGGGCATCCCACTGGTTCCTGTGGGTCTCCTGAACTGTCCCAGGTCTCCATGTCCCTGTCCCATGAAGTTCTTGTGGCAGAAATCTCCTGAGCTGTCCCTGGTCTCCATGTCCCTGTCCCATGAAGCTCTTGTGGCAGAAATCCCCAGAGCAGGTACAGCTTTAGGGACTTAATTTGGGAGGTGTTGAGTTCTGTGGAGACATAAATCCCACAGATCCTTTGTCTGGCATGTTGGAGCAAGAGCCAATACTATCCTGGTGATGTGTTCTATGATCTGCAGAATTATTGTTTTTGAAAGGTTTGTATTTCCAGGGCTGTTTGTTGATGAAGATTCGCTTATTTTGGTCTTAGTCATACCAGAAGACCTTAAATATATAAGTTGAAGCAATAGTGGAAGGTGTCCTTGCCCATGGTATGGGCTTTAAGTCCCTTCCCACACAAACCATCCTGGAATTCCATGAATCCAGCCCTTCTGTCTCTTATTGGACCTTGTACATGATACCAAAACAGAGGTGTGGTTTGCAGACAAAGAGCTGTACAGAACCCATGGAATTGGCCCAGGGTCATGTTTTACAGTCCCTTCTGATCTTTCTGTGCTGCTCTTTATCCTGTGCAGAAGGAACAGGATCAAACAACATAATTTAACCTCAGTCTGGAGCACAGAAAAACCAAAAAAACCTGGAACTGGGTTGGTGCAGCTGAAGGGCTGGAGTAATGAACAGCAAAAAGGGAATTTCCTTTCCAGCAGAAGGAAGGTTGGGGTGTCATTGTCCCCCGTCCCAATCATTGTTATGGTGCTTTGAGCAGGTCACCCCAATTCTGCTGCCCCCAAACATGGCAGGAGTGGTTGTGGGGAAGGGACAAGCAAAGACAGTGACAAGCAGTGGGAGGGTCTCCTCAGACCTTGTCAGATGTTTCTGAGTGAGTGGAATTCTCTAAAGGAAATATTTAAGATGAGAGGCAGATCTCCCCCAGATTACAGATGCCTGAATCAGATCATGGAACCACAGGGTGGTTTGGGTTGGATGGGACCTTAAGAACAATCTTTTTCCACCCTTTGCAGTGGGCAGGGACACCTTCCACTAGGAGGGATCTTGTTCAGCATTTAGTAGGATCAGAGTCAACCATGTGGCTGTTCCAGCCCCAAACCCTCTGATTCCAGTAGGGACATGCTGGTTAAATTGGGTGGGAATCCTCAAGGACTGTGACAGCAACATGGCCCTTGGCCAGGAGATCCACCCCAACATTCCTGCCAGGTCAGTGAGGATCTGGGCCACCACAAATACCATTCCCCCACCAGCCAGGAAAGAAAACAGGGCTGTGACCCACATGTAGAGTGTGCACAGGGCTCTGCTCCTTGTGTGCCTTCCTGCCCAAGGCTCAGGGGCAGCCTTGGCATGGCTTGTGTATTCCCTACATATTCCATTACATATTCTCAAAAGAATATGTATTCTCTTACATATTCTTTTACCTATTCCCTACATATTCCCTAGATATTTCTTTACCTATTCCCTACATATTCTCTTACATATTCTTTTACCTATTCCTTACATACTCCCTACATAATCCCTTAAATATTCTTTTGCCTATTCCCTACATATTTCCTACATATTCCTTTACAAATTCTCTTACATATTCCCTATATATTCCCCTATCTATTCTCTACATGTTCCCTTACATATTCCTTACATATTTCCTTACCTATTCCCTGCATATTCCCTTACATATTCCCTATATATTCTCCTACATATTCCTTACATATTCCCTCACACATTCCATTCCATATCCCACTCCTCAGTCCCTGCAGCCCCAGAGTTGGGCTGTGCTTCCTTCCCCCCTGTGGGTTTTCCCACCCCCCCTGTGCTCACCTTTTCCTCCTGTCTGTACCTGCAGCCAAAGCCACCGTCCCCACCGTCCCCTGACGAGGTGCCCATCAATGTCAAGCAGGCCTACAAGACCTTTGCAGCAGTGCCCCTGTGCCACCCTCTGCTGGGCACGCAGGTAATTTGTGCTCAGGTGTGAGCAGGGAACCAACCAGGGGGGATTTGTGCCCTCCAAAGAAAGCTGCTGTGCAGGAGGGACGTGTTGAGGTCCTGCAGAAGTTGGTGTGTGGTCATGATGCAGGTGGTCACCCTGCAGAGTCCTGTCTGGGAGTGTATCAGGTCCTGGAATCTCACTGTTATTCCCCCTGGATGTTGGGATGTTTCACAGACTATTCTGAGTTGGAAGGACCCACAAGGACCATCGAGTCCAACTCTTAAGTCAATGGCCCACACAGGGGATTGAACCCATGACTTTGGCATTATTACAACCAAGTTTTAACCAGCTGAGCTACTCTCAGGGTCTCACCTCACTGCTTCCCTTTTCCCTACTCCTGTCTTGTTCTTGCTGGCTCATTTGTACTGCAAATGAGATCCTCTTTCACAGTTGGCTTTCTACTGGGGTGTTGCTCCTTTCCTTTCCTTTCCTTTCCTTTCCTTTCCTTTCCTTTCCTTTCCTTTCCTTTCCTTTCCTTTCCTTTCCTTTCCTTTCCTTTCCTTTCCTTTCCTTTCCTTTCCTTTCCTTTCCTTTCCTTTCCCCTTTCCCCTTTCCCCTTTCCCCTTTCCCCTTTCCCCTTTCCCCTTTCCCCTTTCCCCTTTCCCCTTTCCCCTTTCCCCTTTCCCCTTTCCCCTTTCCCCTTTCCCCTTTCCCCTTTCCCCTTTCCCCTTTCCCCTTTCCCCTTTCCCCTTTCCCCTTTCCCCTTTCCCCTTTCCCTCCTCTCCCTTCCTTCCTTTCCCTTTCCCTTTCCCTTTCCCTTTCCCTTTCCCTTTCCCTTTCCCTTTCCCTTTCCCTTTCCCTTTCCCTTTCCCTTTCCCTTTCCCTTTCCCTTTCCCTTTCCCTTTCCCTTTCCCTTTCCCTTTCCCTTTCCCTTTCCCTTTCCCTTCCCCTTCCCCTTCCCCTTCCCCTTCCCCTTCCCCTTCCCCCTCCCCTTCCCCTTCCCCTTCCCCTTCCCCTTCCCCTTCCCCTTCCCCTTCCCCTTCCCCTCTCCCTCCTCTCCCTTCCTTCCTGTGCTGGGAGCTCCGGTTCTCCTGCAGTGACTTGGGACAGCCACTCTGTGCCCTCCCTTGTCCCTTGTTCCTGCCCTCCCTTGATCTGGTACATCCGTTGGGATCACATTCTGTCTCTGCTGTTTTTAGGCTTGAGTTTTGTCCATTTTAGCTTTATTGACTGATTTCCTCAGAGTTAATGACTGTCAGACAACCTCAGGGGAGATGTAGCAAAGCCCAGGATGAACAGGATGTGGAACTGGTCCCTGTTGGCTCCTGGCATCCCCCAGGTGACCCAACCTCATGGCCAGGTGTCCCTTGTGCACAGAAGTGTTTCCAGCATCACCATCTCTGCCTGAGGCATCACAGGTTGAAGAACAATTTCTGCTCCTGCAGGAGGTCACCTGCCAGTATTCACTAATGAAAGAAAATTTTTTTGTTCCCTTAAATTATTTTTGTTTAATTACATTCATCCATTGAACTTGGACAGACTGATCACTCCACTGATAACTCCACTGCCTGCTTCTGGATTTTTAGGAATATACCAGCTATTGTTTTAGGCATGAACTACCTAAAACCAATTAAAAAATCCATTAAAAATCCCTGCTTGTCACATGGGTATTGTCACAAGTCATTCCACTCAACAGTTATTGCACAGGGATTGTCCTGGTCCCGCCGGTGTGTGTTGAGCTCTTACCTTTTCTTCTCTGGTAGCAGCAAAAAGTCCTGTTTTCAGGCATTTGCTTCTTAGCTAGAAGCTTTATTTTGCCTTTTTTAGCTCCTTCTTTTTTATTGTGCTCCATATTCTACAAAATTTAAACTTCCTGTTAAAGTCTGTTTGGATAAAGCCAAAGGTTTTGCTCTCTTATTGTGGGTCCTTTCAATTTGTCTAATTAAAAGTCTTTTCCATAACTTGTTGGCAGTTCTCAGTTTCCCCCTATGGGTTCCTGGTTCACAGATGGATTCTATGGACCCACTTTTCTACCTGTAGTTTTGCTCATCCAATATTCTGTTCTTTATCCCTGTAAAAATGGGTTTCTTTCTTTCTGATGGTGTTTTTCTTCCTTAAAAGTAAATTTTGGATGGTTTTATTTTTGATGTAAGGAAGGTGTGAGTGATCCTTGTTGAGCTCCAGCTCAGTCCCTGCTTCTGTTCCCCACCTGGTTAATGTTTTTCAGTTTCTGCTCCTTCAGAAGTTGTCACACCTGGTTCTGTTTAACCCTCAATTTAACATAAATTCTCATTCCTGACGATTGCTGAGCCTGAGTTGTTAATTCTGTGAGAATTCTGGGACTGTTTTGGGAGCCTCCATCAGCTCTTGGGAAAAAATGGTGGGTGGAAATTTCCCTTTTGAAACGTCCTTGTTTCTCTCTGTCCTTAGGAACTGTCTGGTCAGAGCAGCACAGAGAACCCCAAAACAGGCTCAGAGGTGAGGGCTGGGGCTGGAAGGAGGGTGGGGGTCAGAGAGGATCTGGGGGCTGTGATGGGCAGGTGGGCTCACTGCATGGGGAGGCTGAGGAAGGGGAGAAGGGTGGGAAGCAGGTGGCAGAGGAAGGGCTGGAGTGATCTGGGGAGGGCAGTGGGTCTGGGGGGTCCATGAGGAGTGTGGGAGTCCTGTGGGCTGGGCTGTGTCTGTGGTGTGTCTGGGGGGGTCCATGGGCAGTGTCTGGGGGTCCATGGGCTATGTTGTGTCTGGGGGGTTCCATGGGCAGTGTCTGGGGGTCCATGGGCATTGCTGTGTCTGAGGGGGTCCATGGGCCATGTCTGGGTGGTCCATGGGCAGTGCTGTATCTGGGGGCTCCACGGACAGTGCTGTGTCTGGGGGGTCCATGGGCCATGTCCAGGGGTCCATGGGCAGTGTGGGGGGGCAAGTGCATGAGCAGTGCTGTGTCTGGGGGTGTCCATGGGCCATGTCCGGGGGATCCATGAGCTGTGCTGTGTCTGGGGGTCCCATGGGCTGTGCTGTGTCTGGGGGTCCATGGGCAGTGTCTGGGGTGTCCATGGGTTGTGCTGTGTCTGGGGGGTCCATGGGCTATGTTGTGTCTGGGCGGTTCCATGGGCAGTGTCTGAGGGGTCCATGGGCTATGTTGTGTCTGGGCAGTTCCATGGGCAGTGTCTGGGGGTCCATGGGCAGTGCAGTGTCTGGGGGTCCATGGGCAGTGCTGTGTCTGGGGGCGTCTATGGGCAGTGCTGTGTCCAAGGGGGTCCATGGGCTGTGCTGTGTCTGGGGGGGTCCACGGGCAGTGCTATGTCTGGGGGTCCATGGGCCATGTCCAGGGGTCCATGGGCATTACTGTGTCCGGGGGGTTCCATGGACAGTGGCCGGGGGGTTCCATGGGCTGTGTCTGGGGGGTCCATGGGCTATGCTGTGTCCGGGGGGTTCCATGGGCAGTGTCCGGGGGGTTCCATGGGCAGTGCTGTGTCTGGGGGGTTCCATGGGCAGTGCTGTGTCTGGTGGGTCCATGGGCAGTGCTGTGTCCGGGGGGTCCATGGGCTGTGTCCGGGGGGGGTCCATGGGCTGTGTCTGGGGGTCCATGGGCTGTGTCTAGGGGTCCATGGGCTGTGTCCGGGGGGGTCAGTGGGCTGTGTCTGGGGGGTCCATGGGCTATGCTGTGTCCGGGGGGTTCCATGGGCAGTGTCTGGTGGGTCCATGGGCAGTGCTGTGTCCGGGGGGTCCATGGGCTGTGTCCGGGGGGGGTCCATGGGCTGTGTCCAGGGGGGTCCATGGGCTGTGTCTGGGGGTGTCCATGGGCTGTGTCTGGGGGTCCATGGGCTGTGTCTGGGGGGTCCATGGGCTATGCTGTGTCTGGGGGGGTCCATAGGCAGTGCTGTGTCTGGGGGGGATCCATGGGCAGTGTCTGGGGGGTCCATGGGCAGTGCTGAGTCTGGGGGGGGTCCATGGGCTGTGTCTGTGGGGTCCACGGGCAATGCTGTGCCTGGAGGTCCATGGGCCATGTCTGGGTGGTCCATGGGCTGTACTGTGTCTTAGGGGTCCATGGGCACTGTCGTGTCTGAGGGGTCCATAGGCAGTGCTGTGCCTGGGGGTCCATGGGCAGTGCCTGGAGGTCCATGGGCAGTGTCTGGGGGTCCATGGGCCGTGTCTGGGGGTCCATGGCAATGATGTGTCTCTCTCAGGTGGCGCTGCACAGACCAGGGGGTCAGCACAGCCCTGAGCAAAGATCCTTCCGTGAGAGGCAGAAGTATTTTGAGATCGAGGTGAAGCAGCAGCACCTGGACAAGCCTCCCAAGAGAGTGTCCCTGGTGGGGGAGGATGACCTGAAGAAAATGAAAGAGGAGGAAGGTATGTTGGAATCTGTGCACAGAAATTTGGCCTGGGAAGTGATTCCTTTCCCCTGGAAGTGCAGCACTTCCAGAAGCCCATGGGTGGTTATTGTAAGGCCTGGGAATGACCTGAAGCAAGTGAACATTGAGGAGTTCTGGGATCCTGTGTGGGCTGGTGGAAGTGCTCCGGTGTCAGGGTGTCCTGTATCACAAAATCCCAGGATGGTTTGGGTTGGAGGGCATTAAAGCCCACCCATTCTCACCCCTGCCATGGACAGGGACATCTTCACTATCCCAGGTTGCTCCGAGCCCCTTCCAACCTGGCCTGGGACACTTCCAGGGATGGAGCAGCCACAGCTTCTCTGCCCAACCTGTGCCAGGGCCACCCCACCCTCACAGGGAAGGATTTCTGCCCAGTATCCCATCTAGCCCTGCCCTCTGGCAGTGGGAAGCCATTCCCTGTGTCCTGTCACTCCAGGTCCTTGTCCAAAGTCCCTCTCCAGTTCTTGGAACCCTTTTAGGCACTGGAAGGGGCTCTCAGGTCTCCTCTCCAGGTAAGCCCCCCCAGATCTCCCAGCCTGGCCCCAGAGCAGAGGGATTCCAGTCCTCAGAGTGTTCCTCTGTCCCTCCCCTGGACTCTCTCCAACAGGTCCATGTCTGCAGGTGGTAAACACTTCAGGAACACTTTTTAAGCCACTCCAGACAATCAGGCTGTGCCAGCAGCCTGGGTGGCACCACGTCCCCCTCACACAGGACTGGCAGCAGAGCTCTCAGTGCTCACTGTGCTGCTCTGGGTTTGCAGGAGGAGGTAGATTGCATTTTTTATCTCATTTCTTCAGCTTGAGAGTTGTTTCAGGAGGTGCTGAGGGACAATGTGAAGTAAAAAAAGGGCTTTTACTGAATCTCCAGCTGCTCCTCTCCAAATTGTACCTGGGCCTGGCATTGTTCTGTCCCAGCTGTGGAACCTGCCATGTGCCCTCATTAAATTTTATGCCATTAATGGTTGCTCAATGCTCCAGCCTGTGTGGATCCCTCTGCAAGGCCTCAGAGCCCTTGGGAGAGTCACCAGCACCTCCCAGTTTGACATAACCAGCCAAGTGTTACTGGTCCATTCAGCTCCTGCAGTCAAAAGTATTAATAAAAGTCTTGCCCAGAACTGGCCCCAGGACTAAACCCTGACCCCTCTTTGTCTGGCTAATGGTTCCCAGGGCCACTGCCATGTGTGGGGCCCATCCCCAGGACCCCATCCAGGCCTTGGTGCCTCCAGGAGGGCAGTGGGAAGATGAACATTCCCAGGGCCGTTCTCTCCGGGGAAGGGGCAGAAGAGTCTGTACCCAACTTCCAGTTTGAGGATAAGAATACTGGGCATGAGGAGCTGCTGGAAATCTGCCCATAGAGTTTCCATCCAGGATTGGAAGTTTGGTGGATAAGGAAGAAGGGACTGAGGGAATGGTGTGGAGTTTGTTCCACCTGAGGCATCAGTGGAATGGTGGAGAAACAAAGATGTACATGGAGAGGGAATGGACTGAAACCAGCACAGACTTGGAGTGATGAGGAGCACAAGGACCTGCCCAGAGGTCCCACCCTTGGGGGGTTCATTGTAAGGATCTGCCCAGATGTCCCACCTTTGGGGGTTTCAGCACAAGGACCTGCCCGGAGGTCCCACCCCTGGGGGGTTCAGTGTAAGGACCTGCCCAGAGGTCCCACCCTTGGGGGGCTCAGAATAAGGCCCTGCCCAGAGGTCCCACCTTTGGGGGACTCAGCAGCCCAGAGGTCCCACCCCTGGGGGGTTCAGCATAAGGACCTGCCCAGAGATCCATTCCTGGGGTGGTTCAACAAAAGGACCTGCCCAGAGGTCTCACCTTTGGGGGGTTCATTGTAAGGACCTACCCAGAGGTCCCACCCTTGGGGGTTCAGCACAAGGAGCTGCCCAGAGATCCATTCCTGGGGTGGTTCAGCAAAAGGACCTACCCAGAGGTCCCACCTTTGGGGGGTTCAGCAGCCCAGAGGTCCCACCCTTGGGGCGTCCAGCGAGTGCTCTGTGGTCTGAGCTGCCCCTGTGTCCTTTGGCAGCCCGAAAGCTGCAGCAGCAACGAGCTCTTCTGCTGGAGGAAGAGGAGGAGGAGGAGGAGGAAGAGGTGAGGAAGGTGCCTGAGGCCGTGCAGTCCAGCGTCATCATCGAGGGCGTCGAGTACAAGGTGGAGAGGCTGAATGGGAGGAGCCTCCAGGCTCCTGCAGCTCGGTAAGACAGACCACAGGACCACCACCCTGTACCACCCACATGTGTCATGAGTGTCCCAGAAGCTCTCAGGGCAGAAGGTTGGGCAGGATTTCCTCTTCAGCACAGAAAGGGGCAACTTTGCAGCTGTTTCTTTGCAGGGAACTGCTCCTTCCCCTGTGCTGGAAGGGGTGGAGAGAGGTTGATTTTTAGAGGCAGCTGATTCAAGATAAGCTGAGTGAGAATCATTGAATGATAGAATGGATTGGGTTGGAAAAGCCCTCCGAGATCATCAAGCCCAACCCTTGGTCCAACTCCAGTCCCTTTACCAGATCATGGCACTCAGTGCCACGGCCAAGCTCAGTTGAAAAACCTCCAGGGATGGGGAATCCACCCCCTCTCTGGGCAGCCCATTCCACCCCCAAGGCTGGAGAAGGGACTGGAGCACAAGTGCTGTGGGGAGAGGCTGAGGGAGCTGGGGGTGTTCAGCCTGGAGAAGAGGAGGCTCAGAGGTGACCTCAGCACTGTCTGGAAGTGCCTGAAGGGAAGTTCTGGCCAGGTGGGGGTTGGTCTCTTCTCCCAGGCACTCAGCAGTAGGACAAGGGGGCACGATGGGCTCAAGCTCTGCCAGGGGAAATTGAAGTTGGAGATCTGAAGAAAATTCTTTGCAGAGAGAGTGCTCAGGCATTGGAATGGGCTGCCCAGAGAGAGGGTGGATTCCCCATCCCTGGAGGTTTTTCAGCTGAGCTTGGCCGTGGCACTGAGTGCCATGATCTGGTAAAGGGACTGGAGTTGGACCAAGAGTTGGGCTTGATGATCTCAAGAGGTCTTTTCCAACCCAATCCACTCTATGATTCTGTGACTCCATCTTAAACCAGTTGTTGCTTTCTGGGGGTGGATCTGCCCCACCCTCTCTGGGTGTGCAGCCTGAGGTGCTGCAGCTCACAGGGTTCTTTTCTGCAGGCCCTCAGAGCTCAGTGAGAACAGCAGCTCACAGAGGAATTCTCTGGAAGAGGGGATCAAACCTGAGCAGAGAACCAACTCCATGTCGGGGTAAGTGGGGCAGGTGGGGCAGGGACTGGGATGTTCCTCCTTTTGAACAGCCAGAGGCTGCAAAGGAAGGATTTGGTGGAGAAACCAAAGCTGATTGGACCCAACTTCAGGGTGGGGTGGGTTGGAGAGACCTTCAAGGCCATCTGGTTCCAATCCCTGCCATGTGGGGATTGCTAGGGACAATTGGTCCAAGCCCCATCCACCTTCATCTTCCTCACACCACACAGGGTTCCTTGGAGGCTTTCCAGGGTTCTGGGCTTGGAGGTCACTCTGTCTGTGTTTATGTCTCTTGGTGCAGGCCTTCAGATGTTTTTTAGCACTTCTACCTTGAAAAGAAGTCCAAAGAGCCAATGGGATTTTGAGGAATTGATGTGGGATAGGGGTTGGTATGTATAGACATTGAACTTGAGCTACTGGAAATAGTGGTACAGTAAAATCTAAATCTACAATTACAAATCTAAAATCACTACAATTACTTCTAAAATCTAAAAAAAAATTAAAAATCAAAAATATCAAAAACCCCCCTTAGGCATCACCTGAAAGTCCTTGTGAAAAACTCACCTGTGTCCCCCCCATGGATGTGACACTGAAGAGCTGATTGGTGTGTCCCTCACGGGGGGGGTTATTTTTTCATTTTTATAGATTTTAGAAGTACTTGTAACTGTAGTAAAAGGGAAATTTTAGTGTGTTGATATTTCTAGCAGCTTAAGTTCAATGTTTATCTGTTGTAACCTCTCC